>NC_058081.1:253195444-253539888 GCF_014858855.1 Bufo gargarizans | reverse complement strand
TGAGAAGAAATGCCAGAGCTGTGGAAAGAACTTAAACCTTTCAAACAATCTTAATGGGGATATACACTGAAAAATATATTTTGCAATAGTAAATGGCATCTAAACAACGATACATAGAATTATGTTAGCCATACTTGTAACAGTCACATGGAAATATCTTCTACAGTTGCAAGAAAAAGTATGTGAACCCTTTGGAATGATATGGATTTCTGCACAAATTGGTCATAAAATGTGATCTGATCTTCATCTAAGTCACAAAAATAGACAATCACAGTCTGCTTAAACTTATAACACACAAATAGTTAAATGTTACCATGTTTTTATTGAACACACCATGTAAACATTCACAGTGTAGGTGGAAAAAGTATGTGAACCCTTGCATTTAATAACTGGTTGAACCTCCATTGGCAGCAATAACTTTAACCAAACGTTTCCTGTAGTTGCAGATCAGACGTGTACAACGGTCAGGAATAATTCTTGACCATTTCTCTTTACAGAACTCAGCAATATTCTTGGGATGTCTGGTGTGAATCACTTTCTTGAGGTCATGCCACAGCATCTCAATTGGGTTGAGGTCAGTACTCTGACTGGGCCACTCCAGAAGGCGTATTTTCTTCTGTTTAAGCCATTCTGTTGTTGATTTACTTCTATGCTTTGGGTTGTTGTCCTGTTGCAACACCCATCTTCTGTTGAGCTTCAGCTGGTGGACAGATGGCCTTAGGTTCTCCTGCAAAATGTCTTGATAAACTTGGGAATTCATTTTTCCTTCGATTATAGCAATCCGTCCAGGCCCTGATGCAGCAAAGCAACCCCAAACCATGAGGCCACCACCACCATACTTCACAGTTGGGATTAGGTTTTGATGTTGGTGTGCTGTGCCTCTTTTTCTCCACACATAGTGTTGTGTGTTTCTTCTAAACAACTCAGCTTTGGTTTCATCTGTCCACAGAATATTTTGCCAGTATTGCTGTGGAACATCCAGGTGCTCTTGTGCAAACTGTAAACGTGCAGCAATGTTTTCTTTTTTTTTTTTTTTTTTTACAGCAGTGGCTTCCTCTGTGGTATCCTCCTATGAAATCCATTCTTGTTTAGTGTTTTACGTATTGTAGATTCGTTAACAGGGATGTTAGCATATGCCAGAGACTTTTGTGAGTCTTTAGCTGACACTCTAGGATTCTTCTTCACCTCATTGAGCAGTCTGCGCTGTGCTCTTGCAGTCATCTTTACAGGACGGCCACTCCTAGTAAGAGTAGCAGCAGTGCTAAACTTTCTCCATTTATAGACAATTTGTCTTACCGTGGACTGATGGACAGCAAGGCTTTTGGAGATATTTTTATAACCCTTTCCAGCTTTATGCAAGTAAACAATTCTTAATCGTAGGTCTTCTGAGAGCTCTTTTGTGTGAGGCATCGTTCACATCAGGCAATGCTTCTTGTGAAAAGAAAACCCAGAACTGGTGTGTGTTTTTTATAGGGCAGCTGTAACCAACACCTCCAATCTCATCTCATTGATTGGACTCCAGTTGGCTGACACCTCACTCCAACTAGCTCTTGGAGATGTCATTAGTCTAAGGGTTCACATACTTTGTCCACCTGCACTGTGAATGTTTACATGGTGTGTTCAATAAAAACATGGTAACATTTAATTATTTGTGTGTTATTAGTTTAAGCAGACTGTGATTGTCTATTGTTGTGACTTAGATGAAGATCAGATCACATTTTATGACCAATTTGTGTAGAAATCCATATCATTCCAAAGAGTTCACATACTTTTTCTTGCAACTGTACATGTTGTGCATACCCTGTTAAAAACACAACGACAGAGCTAAATGCATCAGAAATCCGTCTCAATTTGCACAAAAAAAAACTTTGTGCCAGATATATTCTATGTTTATGGCACCTCTTGTGGCTACCTAGACCACTTTGATAAGTGTCTAAAAAAGGGTGCATGACTTAGAAAAGGCATACAATTTTATGGTGCATAAACTATTTTGGTGAAAAATACTGCCCTAAAGTAAGCTAAGAGGTGGTTTGAGATTGAGTAAAGCATCAAAGATACCTAGCAAGATCCATCAAATCTATCACACAGTGTCACCCATTGTAATACTTTTAGTGCCTCTCATGCCTACCTATTCTAGTTTAAGACAATAATAAATATCCCCAGTAATGTAATTTGAAGTTGTAAGAGTGTCAACGGTTGGAATCAATGGGCAGTGGTAGGATTCCAAAAAAAGGCCAGTGCTGCTCCTAAGAATGGAGGACTGTGAAGGTTTTTCTAAATACTAGTCATTTAAAGTGTTTTTGGACAAGAAAGTTAGAAATTTGTTGGTTAGATAGATAGACGTGCAGCCAAGATACAGTACACTTGATGGTTAACATGTTAAATAAAGAATGTCAAGAAAAAGATAACTGACTTTTCAATGGATGTCAATGGCTTTTGTCAAGAGATAACCAAGATAACAGGGTGCCATGTGTTATCACAGTCAATTTTAGCTTGGCTATATCTGTAGATAGATAGATAATAGATAGATAATAAATAGAAGATAGATAGATAGATAGATAGATAGATAGATAGATATGGATATAGGTAGATACATTATGTATTATTCTGATTTACCCACAAATTATTTTACATTCACAATTTATGTAGAACTGTAGTTTATTACACAAAATGTTTATTCTCATTATAATGTAACAGCCAATCTTTAAATTGAATTTTTATAAAGGTTTAAAATTACCTTGTCTGCAAGCTGTTTATATTGCAGCTTGGCACTGTCATATCCATCTTATAATATATTCACCCTTTTGACATTGCATTCAATTACCTTCTCATCCAGCTAGTGCTTTTAATCATATTTTTAGTAAAGAAAAAATGCAATTATTAAAAAAATATCTCTGTTAACGTTTGTTATTATTGCAGTAGAATGCATACAAAGATAGATAGATAGCTAGATAGATAGATAGATAGATAGATAGATAGATAGATAGATACACAAAAAGGGAAAAATGGCAGCACAAGATAAAAAAGCAAAAAGAGCAAAAAGGAAAGAGGTTCAAGTCCAAAGGGACAAGAAAATCGCCCAGAAATGCAAAATATGAAAACAGGTAGCACTCTCAAATAGAAAAATAAATTGACAGAGTTTATACACTCATGCAGGAGGTGACGTGTTGGCTCTATACTAAAGCCTTTCTCAAGTATAGAGCCTAGTATAAAGCTGAAATGTTGCGTCCTGCATGGGTGAATTAACTATGTTGATTAATTTTTTTCAATTTGAGAGTGCTGCCTGTTTTCATCTTTTAGATAGATAGATAGATAGATAGATAGATAGATATATGTTTTATTTATTTATAACTTTTTATTTTATCTAAATAAAACAATGATTTGATTACGTAAAAATCTTCACCTTCTAAAGCTATATGGTAACAAACATGACATTGGAGTTGGAATTTAAAGTGTTTGTGACATATGGCTACACTTGCAAAGCTACCTTTCTTATGTGTGGGAGATAGGCAAGAGCTGCAATGGATGTTATCAAGTTGACTCACCAACCGAATCACCTAATGTGTTTGACATGTCAGCTGAGCTAATCTGTTACCTAATTTACAAGGACGGGTTTTTAGGTGGGGACTTTTTTTTTTTTTTTATTGCATTAATATTGTGCAAGGGGAAGATAACATGTCCTATGAATGTGGCACTAGCTGAAGAATCTGCAGCTGATTGAACTAGTGTTATTGTGTAATTAATGATAAGACCTATATCCTCTAAGTTTACTTCTTTTAAGTATAAAAGTCTCTTCCTCCAGTTTAGTTTGATTTTATAGTACTCCGGAGCCCACATTCACATTTTTTATAGTTAAAGATTCAGTGGTTGACTTAGCGTGTTAATTTATTCCAAACACTTATACAGGTGTGCAACAAATATCATTCTGGGAAAGAAGACAATATTTCTGCTTACACCATGAATCATCCAGTGCATGAAATATGGTAATGTCCTTGTCTGCTGTCAGCTTCCGTGTTGTAAACATATATGCCAAAATGAATCATTGACAGCCTTTTCAAGTTGCCTTAAAGAAAAATATGTACAACTTCTCAAAGATATGTCCAAAACCAGGGGAGCACCGAGTAACCACGGAGCCCAATAGCAAAACTTGTGATAGGAACCCACTCCACTATCTAGACAAGACAATAAAATGTGTAAAATTATTTTGGTCGTCCTAATGAATATGGGCAGTGCCCACAGTAATGCCATAGCCCAGGGATAATGACTACAATAATGCGCAATAGTGAAATAACAGGCACAGTATTGTCATAGTGCAGTGATTGTGCTCACAGGATTGTTACAATATTGGGATAATGTACACAATAAAGTTATAGCACATGAATAATGCGCACAGTAATGTCATGTGTAGGAAGGCGCAAGGGTCCATCGTTGATGGAAGGCATGTGTCACTGGCCTCGGTGAAGTAAGAGCCGGTAATTTCAGGTGTCAGCGGCAGCTAGTGCTGATTTGCTATTGTAGTATGGCTGTATAGCTGATCTGGGACGGCTCTTACTGGGAGTAGTCGAAAGTGCTGGGTGGGTGACTACTCCCCATGTTCCAGGCCGGGTCTTGACTGGCCTATATCAAACCCAGCCAGCAGTGTCAGCAGGGTGTGGATTACTCCTCTCTGACAGTGGAGCGCTGTCAGTCTCTGTGTTTGGGATCTGAGGCTTTGTGCCGTGCTGGAGGGCTGAGAGCTGCACGCTGGGAAACAGGCCCCCTAAAGCCTGCTGTGGACCACTGGAGATAAAACTGCAAACAAGGTGATTTTGTTCTGTGGACTTTCCATTGTGTGAACTAACACCAAGACTGAAAAGTGTTGTTTTTGTTTTGGCCTTATGTGTGAATGAATAAACACTGAAGTTTTGCTTTACAAACATTTTTTTTTTGCCTCTGTACTGCATCCGCTTACCCTGCCTAACAAAGCGAATCCTCACAAATGTTACAGGAATAATTAACACAGTGATTTCAAGGTACAGTGATATTATTCACAATGATGTTGTAGTACAGGGATAATGCAAACAGTAATGTCACAATATTGAATTAACAGGTAAAGTAATGTCACAGTGCAGTGATGGAGCACACAGTATTGTCACTAGAGATGAGAGTTTTGAAAAACTTAATTCTGTAACTTAGGCAAAGTTAGCCAAGAAATTTGATTTGTTACAAATTAATTTGTCACAAATCTCTATAAGTCAGGTATGCGCAGGCCAATCTGCCTTAGAGTACGGCCACACAGAGCGTCCATGCTGCAGGTGGGTTGACGCTATGCTGTGGTGATGAACCATGTGGTCAATAAGCCGGCAGCTGTCTTTCATTTAATAATAAAGACCACACCTTTAAATATGGGCTATTGCTGGTATAGGGTTTGGCTATTTAGGTTGGGGGGACAATATGCATATTATTACTGTTCTTGACTGCAATCTGCCGGTTGACAGTAATGAATATTAATCAGCTCTGGCATACCAACTTCTCCAACTCCATCGCTCTCCTGCTCTATAGGTGGGAGCCCTTCTTCTTCCATCTGCTTTTCCTCCTTTTCCACATCATCTAATATTGATTGGAATATGCCATCAGGAAAATCCAGCTCTTCCTCTCTCTGTATCTTGCTGACTTTTCTAGGACATGGAGACTTTGAAGGATGATTTGGAAGAAATAAAGCCAGCAAAAGATGAGGATGGTCATCATTAAGACCTGACCCCCAAAAGGGGTGCAGACTGGATGGTATTGGTTGCACTGGCAGTGGAATTATTAACCCTGGGTTCACACCTGAGCGTTCTGAAAGGAGCGCTCTGTATGCGCGATTGTACGGGCGTTTGCAATCACGCATACAGAGACAAGCTAACGCCCATTGTCGCGCGTTCCCGAAAGTCTATGTACGGGAACACGCGACAAGACGCCCCAAAGAAGCTCAAGAACTTTTTTGAGCGTAGGGCGTTTTTCAGCGCATTCAAACGCGCTGTAAAACGCTCAAGTGTGAACCAGGGCCATAGGGAAACATTGGTTTTCATGTGTTGAGCATTTTACAGCACGTTTGAACGCGCTGTAAAATGCTCAGGTGTGAACCCAGCGTAAGGCTTCCATCTTATTGGTACTGAATTACATATATTAGTTTATGACTGATGTACAAATAAGTAAATTTACGAATAAATAAATAAAATTGATGAAGAATAAGGGTCCATTCGCAAAATGGGTCCGGATCTGTTCCGCACTTCCATTTTGCGGCCCCGCCAAAAAATAGAACATGTCCAATTCTTGCCCGCAGACTCAGACAAGAAAAGGCATTTCTATTATAGTGCAGCCATGTGCGGTCAGCAAAATACGGAACACACTTGGCAGGTGTCACAATGCGGACGTGTGAATGGACCCTTCCTCTCTAATATTCTTCTATTAATCGTTTTTAGCAACATTGTCCCTAATGCATGAGCGCATGCTGCATCTCTCTCTATGCTCAGCTCACAGGACAATGGTGGAGACCTTGCGGGATGAGGGTTTTTTAGGGCTCTGACATCACAGGGGATGGCTATCTGTGGATTGGCTGGCTGCACAGGATTATGGGCTATCTCGCATTCCCGGCTACTGACTTTCACTTTGTAACACGTCCAGCTGATATTTTAGGAAAAATTGGTTCGTTACCATGAAGTGCAAGGAAACTTAAGACCAAATTCCGCTTTGTTTGCTTTGCTTCACTCAACACTAATTGTCACAATAGTGGGACAATGTACAATAGAGATACTTCACAGGGATAATGTACACAATGATGTGTCAGGGAAAATATACTCAGTGGGCCAGATTTATCATTAGCTCAGGTCAGAATAATGGAGTGAAAAAGTCCCCCAAAAAGTCCCAAACGCTAAAACTGCGCACAAATTTTTCTGCGCTGCACTATGCTCACCATTTTTCTGAAAGTGGGCGTGTTTTCTTATGTAAATGAATCTCTAGACAGATTTACTATTGGGACTATTTAAAAAGTCGCAAAAAAGTCGTAATTTCACCCCAGTGAGGACCATGCTTATCTTATAAGACTTTTTATTAGAACATGCGACTTTTTCATAAAAACGTGCGGCTTTTTCGTAAAGATGTTCGACTTTTGTAAAGCTGCTTACTGACGGATAAACTGCTACCGTCAAACCACATTTATTGCAGTCTTAAAGGGACGATCATAAATCTGACTTGGCTAAAACTGACTTTAGCCATATGTGAAAGTGGAGTGAGCTGTCAGAGTCATGATAAATCTGGCCCTGTGTGTTTATAGCAGAGGAAGTATGCAGAATACACATGTATAATGTAACCCATGCTATATCACAGGAAAAATGCATATAAAATGTGCACTGAGATATCATATTATTGAAAAAAATAAACTGTGTAATGGCATAGCGATAATTCAAAAATAATGTAAGAGAGCAGAATGGAAAAAATAATCAGTTGGGGTAACCATTAGGCCCCAGAGTGAAACTTAAAATAGGGCCACATTCATTTATCCATATTCCCACCTCTTCCCATCATCCATAATTACCATTAACTGCACCTTATCTCTCATTGGCAAGGGCATACATTTTTTTGTATGCATAGTTTATTAAGATGTCGAAAGGATAAATTTAATGTATTCACTAATAAACAATAAATTGACAAAAGTTTTATATACTGTATCTATAAAGAAGACTGAATTCATTGCATGGTAAACTTTTGGTAAACTATCAGTGCAACATTCTTATCGTATTATTTTTAGATGATCTATTTTTTATGACTTGTGATGTTCACTGGTTACTTTATACAGAAATAAGCCAAATATGACTGCAAGTTTTAGCATACTGCCCTGTCAATCATCTGTCACTCTACGAATGCTCAAATACAGCTCAGTTTGTTAATTAGAATGTGGATTCACTTACTTGGTTCTCTAGTAAAACATTAAAATCATTGTTACTTCGAAGTCAATAGTAAACTGTTAATAAGCAGGTTTTGTGTAGTTCAAGCAATATGTTCTTATTATAATGAGCGCTTCAATTGAAAATCAGAAACTAAAATAAAAATCTCATATAGAAATCCATGCATTCTGTGAAATATTATGACTTGTGTGTTACACCTTTACAAATGGTTGGCTTATATTGTGCAAAGAAAAATATTCCCTCTGCACTATTGCAATGACTACAAACATGGTGTAGCAGACAGTGGTCAGATGGTACAGGATTTCATGAAAGAATCTCTTTGGATCAAATTAACCAATTAGAGCTTTTGCTCTTAAAATATTTCAATTTGCCACCTGTTTGCTTCCAGTTTTGTCAAAAATGTAATTCTTTTAAAGGGCATCTGTCAGCAGATTTGTACCTATGAAACTGGCTGACCTGTTACATGCGAATTTGACCGCTGAAGACATCTGTGTTGGTCCCAAGTTTATATGTGCCTGCATTGCTGAGAAAAATTATTTTGCAATATATGCAAATTAGCTTCTTGGAGCAAAGGGGGTGTTGTATCTAAAGGCTTAGCTCTCTCTGCAACTGCTGCACCTTCTCCACTTTGACAGATCGAGGCAGTGTAAATATCATTACACCTGACCCTGACTTTTCCTAAAGTACAGAGGGTGCGGCAGTGTACAGTAGGTGAAACGGTAATGACTCAGTTGATCTTAGAGGCTCACTTGTATATATTAAAACATCATTTTTATCAATGCGGGCACATATGAACATAAGACTAGTGTTGATCACGAATATTAGAATTGCAAATTTATATTGCGATTATAAGTACTTTGATAATTTGCGAATATTTAGAATATAGTGATATATATTCGTAATTTCGAATATTCAAGATTTTTTTATTGCAAATTTTCATAATGCAAATTTTCATAATGCTAATTTTTACCACAAATTTTCAATTGCCAAGTAAGAACATGATTCCTCCTTGCTTCTTGCTTGTGGGCCAATGACTCATTGGCCCACAAGCAAGAAGCAAGGAGGAATCATGACTTTAAATGGGATAAATGATGAATATTCTAAAAAACTAATATATAGTTCTATATCGAATATATACATTTTTTTAAAATATTCGTAATATTCTAAAACAAGACTATATTGCAATTTAGTGAATATTGAAAAACAAACAAATCTAGAGCAAATGAGCTAATATAGTTCTATAATCTCCTTTGTCTAATAGTCGTAATTTTTTTCTCATCTGAAGTCCAGATTGTAAAAAATGTCAACTATTGAAAAAAAAATATTATAGCACTATATTAGCTAAATTGCTCTATATTTGTTTTTGTTTTTCAAATATTTGCTGTATTGCTATATTTTCTTATTTTAGAATATTACGAATATTTGAAAAAACTAATATATTCAATATAGTGCTATGAATCATTGGCCCACAAGCAAGAAGCAGAGCAGAATCATGTTTTTGCTCGGCAATTGAATAATTCACAATAAAAATTGGCATTACGAAAATTCATATTATGAAAATTTGCATATTACGAAATCATTACCTTGACGATTTTTTGAGTAAATGTAACCCTCTTCTCCCACTCTTCACACACTGATAGAAACACCGCAGGAGAAATGCTAGCACAGGCTTCCAGTATCTGTAGTTTCAGGTGCTGCACAGCATATGCTGTGAAGATACGAGATGTGCAGCACCTGAAGATACGGACACTGGAAGCCTGTGCTAGCATTTCACCTGCGGTGTTGCTATCAGTGTGTGAAGAGTGGGAGAAGAGGGTTGCATTGACAATCCAACACAATGGGCAGCACATTGAACACATTTTATAAGTGGTCAGAAACTTGTAAATAACTCATGAAAGAATAAAGTTACGTTAAAACCAAGCAGACCATTGTTTTTCTTGTGAAATTCCCAATAAGTTTGATTTGTCACATGACCCTCTTCCTATTGAAAAAAACAAAAGTTGGATTCAAAATGGCCGACTTAAAAATGGCCACCATGGTCACCACCCATCTTGAAAAGTTTCCCCCCTCACATATACTAATGTGCCACAAACAGGAAGTTAATATCACCAACCATTCCCATTTTATTAAGGTGTATCCATATAACTGGCCCACCCTGTACAATGTCACTTCTAAATGATCACTGAAACAGAATGCTGGTTTTAGAAGTTGTATCACTATGGAACTAAATCAGTTTTGGGTCAATTTATCAGAGATTTATCAGAAAGTAGATACACATTTTTTTTTTTTTAAGTACCACATTTTGGCCATACAATCTTCATTTTCATGAAAGTTACCATGCTTGACTAAGGCCTCATGCACACGACCGTTGTGTGCATCCGTGGCCGTTGTGCCGTTTTCTGTTTTTTTTCGCGGACCCATTGACTTTCAATGGGTCCGTGGAAAAATCGGAAAATGCACCGTTTTGCAGCCGAGACCGTGATCCGTGTATCCTGTCCGTCAAAAAAATAGGACCTGTCCTATTTTTTGGACGGACAACGGTTCACGGACCCATTCAAGTCAATGGGTCCGTGAAAGAACATGGATGCACACAAAATTGGCATCCGCGTCCGTGATCCGTGGCCGTAGGTTACTTTCATACAGACGGATCCGAAGATCCGTCTGCATAAAAGCTTTTTCAGATCTAAGTTTTCACTTTGTGAAAACTCATATCCGACAGTATATTCTAACACAGAGGCGTTCCCATGGTGATGGGGACGCTTCTAGTTAGAATACACTACAAACTGTGTACAAGACTGCCCCCTGCTGCCTGGCAGCACCCGATCTCTTACAGGGGGCCGTGATCAGCACAATTAACCCCGTCAGGTGCGGCACCTGAAGGGGTTAATTGTACTATCATATCCCCCTGTAAGAGATCAGGGCTGCCAGGCAGCAGGGGGCAGACCCCCCCCCTCCCCAGTTTGAATATCATTGGTGGCCAGTGCGGCCCCCCCCCTCCTCCCTCCCTCTATTGTAATAATTCGTTGGTGGCACAGTGTGCGCCCCCCCCTTCCTCCCTCTATTGTAATAATTCGTTGGTGGCACAGTGTTCGCCCCCCCTTCCTCCCTCTATTGTGATAATTCGTAGGTGGCACAGTGTGCGCCCCCATCGGCCCCCCTCCCTCTATAGCATTAACAACATTGGTGGCAGTGTGCGGCCTCCCATCTCCCCCCCCCCCCCGATGATTGGTGGCAGCGGAGTTCCGATCGGAGTCCCAGTTTAATCGCTGGGGCTCCGATCAGTAACCATGGCAACCAGAATGCTACTGCAGTCCTGGTTGCCATGGTTACTTAGCAATAGTACAATAGTAGAGGATTCATACTTACCTGGCTGCCACCAATGTTGTTATTGCTATAGAGGGGGGGGGGGCGATGGGGGGCGCACACTGTGCCACCAACAAATTATTACAATAGAGGGAGGAAAGGGGGGCGGGGGGCCGCACACTGTGCCACCAACGAATTATTACAATAGAGGGAGGAAGGGGGGGTGGGGGGCCGCACACTGTGCCACCAACCTATTATTACAATAGAGGGAGGGAGGGGGGGCCGCACTGGCCAGCAATGATATTCAAACTGGGGAGGGGGGGTCTGCCCCCTGCTGCCTGGCAGCCCTGATCTCTTACAGGGGGATATGATAGTACAATTAACCGCTTCAGGTGCCGCACCTGACGGGGTTAATTGTGCTGATCACGGCCCCCTGTAAGAGATCGGGTGCTGCCAGGCAGCAGGGGGCAGTCTTGTACACAGTTTGTAGTATATTCTAACTAGAAGCGTCCCCATCACCATGGGAACGCCTCTGTGTTAGAATATACTGTCGGAAATGAGTTTTCACGATCTAACTTATATCCGACAGTATATTCTAACATAGAGGCGTTCCCATGGTGATGGGGACGCTTCAAGTTAAAATATACCATTGGATTGGAGAAAACTCCGATCCGATGGTATAAAAGGGACTCCAGACTTTACATTGAAAGTCAATGGGGACGGATCCGTTTGAAATGGCACCATATTGTGTCAACGTCAAACGGATCCGTCCCCATTGACTTGCATTGTAATTCAGGACGGATCCGTTTGGCTCCGCACGGCCAGGCGGACACCAAAACAACTTTTTTTTCATGTCCGTGGATCCTCCAAAAATCAAGGAAGACCCACGGATGAAAAAACGGTCACGGATCACGGACCTACGGACCCCGTTTTTGCGGACCGTGAAAAAATACTGTCGTGTGCATGAGGCCTAAAACACACAATCCACAAATCATGGTGATCGTAACATAATTTTGTTAAGATGCTTCTCTGTAAGAGGCCTAAGAAGGTAGAGGGCTAAGTGAAAGGTACAATTAAGTAAATATACAGAGAAACCCTTGAGTAAAATCTGCTGCAGTCTGCAAGAGAACTGCAACTTGGTTTGATTCATATTTCAGCAAGTCCACATACAAAAATAATTAATAAAATATTAAATATGCCAAACTAAAGGTTTTCTCTTTAAGTCAAATGCATATATTTCATTTTGTTATGCTTTCATCTATTTCTCCATTAATAGTGTAGCGTTTAAAAGTTAGATTGTTTTAACCAAGATTTCTTCAAATTAGATTATGAAGTATTATAATTAGTCATTACCGGCGGGGCAATATTTGAATTTGCAATATTTTACGAATATTTGGGCGAATATTTGTCTTAAATTAGCAAATTTGAGAATTCACAATTATTTTCTTGATTACAAAAATCGTCAATGTAATATGCACGCATTGCGCGCGCAGTACAGGTGTGAGTCACTGTTGCTACATTTTTCAAGCTGATAGAAGTTTCCTGAGACTGGAGAAAATGGTTGGCAGGGCAGAACATTACAATAGCTTTATATGTAGTGATCTATTGCAATGCGCTGTATAGTGTGTATTATATTTACACTATTTACTCCTGACGATGCCTTTCCAGGCGAAACATGTGTCGAGGTGCAGCTCCGGTCACATACTCTTGGTTCCAGCATACCATGGGTAACTTTGCATCTGTTGTCATGCCTTGTTAGTTAGTTTGTTATCTTAAGGATACTGATTACACCTAGCACTTTTGCCCTGCCTTATTCTGTGTGATTTGGCTACCTGCAATTTCATGCAGCCTTTTTATTATTCTGGGGTGGGCAATCTTGGCTACGTGTGACCTTTTTTACCTTGTATAAGCATGCAGCATACTTACCATTATATGTCACTTTGAGTGTACCTACAGTTCACCCATATCTATGCGGTCTCATACCCAGGGGTGTGACCCCTCTTTCCCTGTCAGTTGGGTTTTGTGAAGGTGGTTGCTTTTGACCCTGCTACGTGGGGGCCCCCCACCCTCCTCTATCCTTGTGCCTTATGTCATTCAATTTTTTGTTATTTGATTATGTCTTAATAAATTACATATATTTTATATGTGCATTTTTCATCTTCTTTGGGGTTATTGGTCTGGTTCTTTTGTTTGGTTGAGTATACTATACCAGACCCCAGTGTTATCTTACATACCATTTGAGTGAGTTCTTCTTTATAGGTTGGTCTTATATTTACACTAAGGCTGATCATACCCTCAGGGTCTGAGCAGCCTTAGGTACATGGCATCCTGGATGCCTTTGCAAGCTCCCTCTCTCTCAACCCCATAGTATCTGCGGGCAGCTGCTGACCACAGCATCTATGAGGTTAAAAGGCCAAGATTGGTGCCAGCACCGATTTCGGCCATAGCAGCAAGTTATGTTACAGCTGATGCTCTCTACAAATGGCAGCAGCTCCGTTCCTGAGCCACTGCCATCAATGCTAGTACAGAGGAGCAGGGGGTATCAGGGGAAGGGGTGAAATGACAGCATATGGGAGTGCTAATGATTATCAAGACCACGCAGAGAACAGTAACATTCATGCCTGACCTCAGACTGTGATCTCCATGCTATAGATCACAGCCTGAAATCAGATATTTTCTCAATGAAGTCCTGGTTAGTCTGCAGAGACTAGCCAATCGCAGCACTTGTCAGCAAGTGACCACTCTGATTGGTCCCTTGTCAGTTTCCCAGTGTCTCTACTGTCTGGGAGAGCGGAGACTCCAGGGCTTTGACAGTTTGGATGTGACTGTATGTCCAAATGCAATAGATTACTTGAAATTTGTACGTACAGTTATGTCTAAATGAGTGAAGAGGTTAAATTGAAAAAATAAAATAAAAATTAAGATATGAGAATCACTATATAGTAAAATTAAACAGCAAAGTGCAGATTTGTAGTTATTCTATGTAGAACACTGGGTAAACATATATGTTTGCAGTTTATTTTATGCACACATGTGATTGATACTTTTATTGTCAATCTTACAATAAGTTTATATCATTAATCTTTGCTGCTGTAATAATAAAAAGTATCCTTGTATTTTTGCTGTCCAACTTTAAAATAGCATTTATGCCAGCTGAGATCAAAAGCTAAAAGCTAAAATTATGTTTCTCTTCTGTTATGCTAGCAACTTAGAAGAAACCGATACACAGCCTTTCATGCATTTTCATAATGAAGAGTGATTTAGCCACCACCACCAAATGGAAATTGTCTGATGCAGGTGGTGAATTGATGGCTATTTGCTATAACACAAGTAAATATAAGTTTTCCCCTGCAAAAACACATCAGAAATACCATATGAGAAGCTAGATACACAAAAAAAAAATCTAAAGCAACAAGTAGAAGTTATAGCATAGCATGTTGTCTGATGTAATTTTTATGTGACATTAATAAAGCAATTTATTAATAGGTATATTTATGCAATGAAGTACAAATGGTAGAATTGTGACATTAAATGCAGCAATTCAATACACCGTCTAGTATATTGATTCCACTTATAAAATGTTATATATGCATTGTGCTTAAGCTTCAAGTCTATGTACATTCAAGGGCAATTTTTTATGATTGCATTTTACTTATTTTTGGACTTAAAATAATGTTTTCAGTTGGTCTTAATTAAAAATATTCTGTAGCTTTGTCATAAAGGGTTAACTTCTGCCTAGCTAGGAGGATCATACTTTTACTTTCACTTTGTGCTGGTCATCTAATAACCCTTATCTCTAAATTTCTAAAAGGTCATAAATTCTTATTTATGCAACATTCTTATCAGTAAGATAAGAACTGATCTATAATGAATGATATAGAGCTCATAAGTGACATCGCCTGAGTTGCCTAATGGAACACACTAAAAATAGAAAGCAACCACTTGAGAATCTCAAGGTTTTACAGAGAAAGGGGCTCAAAATTCTTAATAAAGGCAAACTGATTTTTTTTTAGCTCCAATGAATAAAATGCTAAAATTATAAAGAAAATCCCCCAACTGTGTCTTATCTTTGAATATGCTAATCAAAAGCATTATAATTATCCATTAGTAACATTCTTATCTCTTTATGAATTATTTAAGTTGTTTGTGCTGTGTTTTTTTATAGTGTTTTATGCAACATTATTTATTGTAATGCTAGTCATAAGCAAATATTTAGAAATTTGATTCATGTCCGATTTGTCCGATTCAAGTAGCTTTCTGAATCTAATATGCTCCAGTCTTTCCAAAAGCTAGCAATGACATTCTAGTCTCTCTTTCTCTCACTCTCCTTCTTTCTTTCTTTCTTTCTCTCTGCAAGAAAATCACCCAAATTGAATCACATATAATTCAGATTTTACTGAATCCAAATATGTGTAAACATTTGGGCCAAATTTTGATTCTATAGAATCAATTAGCTTATCACTATCTATGACCATTATATTTTTATGACTACAAGATGCACAATATAAGGAATGAACGGATACATCTCCAGGCCTAAACAGTTAATTTCCTTTTAAATAACTATTTAGTCAAATCAAATACCCATGTACGTTATTTAGATTATCTTAAGCCACGTAATGGAAGGACTTTATCTTCATGTTATTTTTCAAGTTGTTTTTATACCTCTAGAATGAGTGTTGTTTTGTTCATTATAGTTGCCTTTGAGATCTGAGCATACTTACTAAAGGTTACATTTAGCAGAGAACAATAGAGACTTGAAAGTAAAATATTGACTTACAGTGTGTGTGTTTATTGATCTACAGGTCTCCTGACAAATGCAACAACCATACTCTGAAAAAGGAGTTCAGGCTTGTGAGAGCTATGTACTTTAAACAAATTCTCTGCTGTGGATCCTCATCTTGTATGTCATCAACTCTGTCTGTTCCCCGGTATCTCATAAAAGACGGCATAATTCTCTACGTTATGAGCAAAACTCTGTCCTTCCATGTAAAGGATCACTGGCAACAAGAAAACTGTATGTTGATATGAGATATGCTTGGGCATTAGCAATACAGTTAACATTTCATCTATGATGTGTACACCACTGCTAGACTTGATGATATCAACTTCTCTGAAACTGAATATTCTACCATTTTGAAGAGTATTCTTCCCCTTATCAGCCTTAGAAAGAAGACTGTTTTATCTACAAGAGGACTAAAAATAAAAGAGTGACTCCTTGTGCCCTGGACTGTCTGAATTGCTTTTATTTTCTTATATGTTGGATATAAATACAATAGACCAAAGAGTAAAGCCTATGTTCAAAAGGACACGGACCTAATATCGAGCATATTGGGGTTAAATGTAAAGGTTAAACATGAATGCTTCTTATGATTTATCAAAAGGACATGTTTTGAGCCTTTTCAACTTGGGAGTTTTACTATGTAGTGGACATCAGTATGGACAACTGCAGCAAAATGGATGCAGAGATAGCTCTTCACTAGAACATCTAAAGAACCTAATGGAGCATGGAGAAAACAGTAACAGCCTATGTTTCAAAACACATTTCACAAAACAGAAACTGTCTTAATGATATCTTTATTCCTCTGTACTTAGAATGACATTCCCATACTAAACTCATTTTCAGTTTTAACCAGTAAAATATGCCTCTTCTACAATTCCATTTTGATAGTTGAAATTGGATAAAACGGTATTTGCTAAAGAGCATGTTTGGTCACCTGGCCTCATTCAGTCCACCATTTAGCACCAGAAAGAAAATTCAAGAAAAAAGTGATACTTGTTTGAAAGAGATCATTAAATGTATTTTGAAAAGCCTAAAGTTATATATTTAACAGTTTTTATATGTTGTATATTTGTAGAAAATCCTATTTAACAATTAACGTAGTAACTCTACAATGGGAAAATGTCAGAGTTCTGTTATGTTTATTACTTCAGTTGTCTCTGAAGTCACCAGTGTAGTTTTGCTTTCTTCCATTGGGACGTTTTGGATGTAAAGCATGAGCAGAGAGGACTCTGTAGAAAAAGCAAAGAATATTGTTTATATAATATAAATGCATTCAACCATTGCAATGTTGACAGGCATTTTTTTTTGTCTTTGCGTACTGGTGAAAATAGTCAAAAAACATATCTACATTGCTTTTTCAAATAACTTTCGATCCTTCTTAAGGATGCACATATTCTACAGTTTATGGGGATGTGTATGAAGAGTATATATAGTCCTATTGCTTATGCAGAAGGTAATGATATTTGTCATTATAGACCATGGCTATATGTATCTTAATAGATATTACCCATATTCTGTACAAGATTTACCTCATCTTTAGAAATCTATTTTTATTCTTCAGTTTCATGAAGCAAGCAGTTACATTTAAATTGTGTGGAATCTAGTCATTCAATAGGAAGCCCAAATCTTTTTGTTGTATTCTCTGAGAAGTTAGTGCATTACAAATTAGTGTTCTGTCTTCCTTGCAAATTTTTATTTTTTTTATTTTAGTTATTTACCTTACTTATGTTTTAATTGTCTCAACAAAAGCATTGAAAACTACCACATTAAACATATTTTACATTTGTCTAGCTCTATCATACTAAACTACATGCAACATTAAATTGCAGGTTAAAATTAGAACTTTACTAAGGTTAAAAATGATCTGGGAGGTAATGGTAGTAACACACGTTGTGGATACTGAACGGCTATGGATGGATTAAAGGTTTCCAATTATTTTATTGTAGGGCTGCTGTTACAATTGTTTAAGTTATCATGAGATTAAATATATTTTGGCATAATCACTTTTTGTTCCCTTTCGTTTGACTAATATGAGTTTTTTGGGTGTTTGCCCAGTGTTTTTGACAAACACCATTTCATAGTATTAGGTAGAAGAACCTGCAATAAATAGTGTTCTCAAATTGAATTGACATGATTCTCTTGACCATGTTTCCAAATCATTGCGTTAACTCCTTCACCTCACAGAGTTAAGTCATCAGCGTTTTTTTAAAATAAAATTTTATTTAGATGCAAGCTCATTATTTGAATTTATATCCCTCAAGTGATCATATGATGCTGTCAAAAAGTAATAGAATTAACTTTTCTACTGAGTTCTGATCAATATTGTGCCAATAGGAAAACTCTTTCAACAACAGAAGACCAACTTATGTTAAGTAGTGAAAAGATTAGTGTCTAGGCTTTCAGGTTCTTATTTATTTTCCACCACACAGAATATTGCCCATTTATTAAATTTTAGTTTACTTTGTCATAGCTTAAGTATTTGGATACAAAGATTGCCAGCTGTTTCCACGTATACATCAATTGTGGGATATAAATTTAAAGAACAGTAATGCATATATACTTCATATAAATTGCTAATAATAAGTATCTAAACTTCGTTCAAATGTGACACAATGCAGTACATTGAAATTCATTTTGTAGTTAATATTGTGTCTTTTTTGGAAGACTTTAAACTCAGGGATGAAGGGGTTAATGTGCATACAATGGAGCAAAGTAGTTATATTTTATGCACTCAGAACAGCTGAAGGTGTTCCATTTTTATTGCTTTAAAGTATTTGCTGTTGTATTGGTATAGCTAAATTATAAAAAAAAATAAAGATAAGTCTTTTTATGGAGCCTTTTGTTCACTAAAACACTATGTGGTTAGCCCCATTTCTTCAGAGAGGTGTTTTTTTTTTATATACAGCTGCCTTTCACAATGCTTTTTGTTTTAAGAAGAGACTTGCCAGGTGGAAGTGTGGAATTGTGCTGAATTATGATTTTTAAACAAACCAGATTAATTATTAAAGGAAGTCTGTCACCAACAACCTACCTGTCCAACCAATTGCATAGATATATAGCTATGGTTTATCTGCAGTGCTGTTTTTCTTTTGTTGATCCAAGGCTATGTCCACGAGTTATGATTCTTTTTTTGAATATGCAAATTAGGTGATTGTTGCAAACGGGGTGTTACCATTGCCCTTGTTACACCCATGTTCTGCTCCTTCTTGTAACCAGCTTTTACCTTGCTGCTTTGATTAACAGTACCAGGCAGTGACAAAGCAGTGAGGTAAGGGTTCAACACAAAAATAAGTGAATCTAGGGTGCATAAGAGCCACAATGATGCCTTCATTGAACCAAAATCCAAATGCCAATTTTGCATTTTAGGGAACAGTATCATAACTCTGCAACAGAGCCTGTGAGTAACAGAAAATATAGTTTTAATCAGGTAAACTCTAGCTATGTGTCTATGCAAACAGTTGGATAGGGAGGCCACTGGTGACAGACTCCGTTTATATATATCTTATTGTATATATATACAGTACAGACCAAATGTTTGGACACACCTTCTCATTCAAAGAGTTTTCTTTATTTTCATGACTATGAAAATTGTAGATTCACACTGAAGGCATCAAAACTATGAATTAACACATGTGGAATTATATATGTATCAAAAAAGTGTGAAACAACTGAAAATATGTCATATTCTAGGTTCTTCAAAGTAGCCACCTTTTGCTTTGATTAATGCTTTGCACACTCTTGGCATTCTCTTGATGAGCTTCAAGAGGGAGTCACTTGAAATGGGTTTCCCTTCACAGTTGTGCCCTGTCAGGTTTAATAAGTGGGATTTCTTGCCTTATAAATGGGGTTGGGACCATCAGTTGCGTTGTGGAGAAGTCAGGTGGATACACAACTGATAGTCCTACTGAATAGACTGTTAGAATTTGTATTATGGCAAGAAAAAAGCAGCTAAGTAAAGAAAAACTAGTGGCCATCATTACTTTAAGAAATGAAGGTCAGTCAGTTTGAAAAATTGGGAAAACTTTGAAAGTGTCCCCAAGTGCAGTCACAAAAACCATCAAGCGCTACAAAGAAATTGGCTCACATGCGGACCGCCCCAGGAAAGAAAGACCAAGAGTCACCTCTGTTGCGTAGGATAAGTTCATCCTAGTCACCAGCCTCAGAAATCGCAGGTTAACAGCAGCTCAGATTAGAGACCAGGTCAATGCCACACAGAGTTCTAGCAGCAAACACATCTCTAGAACAACTGTTAAGAGGAGACTGTGTGAATCAGGCCTTCATGGTAGAATATCTGCTAGGAAACCACTGCTAAGGACAGGCAACAAGCAGGAAAGACTTGTTTGGGCTAAAGAACACAAGGAATGGACATTAGACCAGTTGAAATCTGTGCTTTGGTCTGATGAGTCCAAATTTGAGATCTTTGGTTCCAACCACCGTGTCTTTGTGCGACGCAGAAAAGGTGAACGGATAGACTCTACATGCCTGGTTCCCACCGTGAAGCATGGAGGAGGAGGTGTGATGGTGTGATGGTGTGGGGGTGCTTTGCTGGTGACACTGTTGGGGATTTATTCAAAATTGAAGGCATACTGAACCAGCATGGCTACCACAGCATCTTGCAGCGGCATGCTATTCCATCCGGTTTGCGTTAAGTTGGACCATCATTTATTTTTCAACAGGACAATGACCCCAAACACACCTCCAGCCTGTGTAAGGGCTATTTGACCATGAAGGAGAGTGATGGGGTGCTGTGCCAGATGACCTGGCTCCACAGTCACCGGACCTGAACCCAATCAAGATGGTTTGGGGTGAGCTGGACCTCAGAGTGAAGGCAAAAGGGCCAACAAGTGCTAAGCTTCTCTGGGAACTCCTTCAAGACTGTTGGAAGACCATTTCAGGTGACTACCTCTTGAAGCTCATCAAGAGAATGCCAAGAGTGTGCAAAGCAGTAATCAAAGCAAAAGGTGGCTACTTTGAAGAACCTAGAATATGACATATTTTCAGTTGTTTCACACTTTTTTGTTATGCATATAATTCCACATGTGTTAATTCATAGTTTTGATGCCTTCAGTGTGAATCTACAATTTTCATAGTCATGAAAATAAAGAAAACCCTTTGAATGAGAAGGTGTGTCCAAACTTTTGGTTTGTACTGTATATATATATATATATATATATATATATATTCACACTGTTACAAAGCTCCAAATTCCCTGTTGTTATTCAAATTGCCATAGAGTTAAATGATAACATTCTATCTGGCTGCAGCCGCCACTAAGGTAAGCTGAATTGAAGCCGTATAAATATGCACAAAGGAAGTGACTTACAGGTAGTAATTATAGTTAGCTCTCTAACATATATATATATATATATATATATATATATATATATATATATAATGGAGCTTCAGCTCTTTTCAAAAATATTTTAAAAATATATCAGGAAAATTGTTTGCCATTTAAATTAAAAAAATCTGGAATTTTCATTAAAGAGCAAAAGTGTTGGCCTACCACAATATAAAGCATAGACTTGTTATGTTCATATTGTTTTTTCTTTGTGTCCACTGTTTGCTTATTGTATATAAAAATAGCACTCAAGAGACTACCTTTGTACACTTCTAAATGAACTGTAAGGGAATACGACTTATGTTTAACTACAGAGTATAAACACAAAATCTAAACATTAATATGAGCAAGCCTTCATGATTAGAAGGTACTCTGAGTGGCACTCATCGGATAAGGTAAGTGAAACTCAATATTATTAGGAAGCAACCAAGTTAAGTAACATGAAGAATTATTTAAAGAAATTAGGAGTGGAGACAATCCAGTGTATAAAATCAATATCAAATATGTAAGTAATAAGGTAAGTGAAATGTTATGATTCACTGGTAAACATCAAAAACACAAAAAAACTGGTGGTTTATTTTTTTACACATACATTTTATTAATATAGAAATATCCATGCTTGTCAATAAAATGTAATCCATTGAAAACACTGTCTTTCTAATAGCTACCTATGAGATGTACATTACAATAATGTTGCTGGACAATGAACTACTATGTGGTTGGTAATTAAAATATGAGGTGAGTAAAGGTTGATAGGACAAAGGTGTAAGTTCCGTACTGGGCTGACAAAGACATATTCACCATAAATTAATATGGAATGTTAATAAATATACAAATAAATCCAGTACTGATCAAAATTAGCAATGACATTTATGGACTCTTCTCTAACTTTAGGTGATTTCTTCTCTGATTTTAGTTATTTTCTTACCAGACCTCCATAGTGATTTTTCCTAGCCTTCGAACATCTTTGTAGATGTCTCTTCCCATGAAAATAACACTGACAGATCCTGCTCCCCTAGAAACAACAGTGCCACAGGTGATGATTACTGAAGATAAAAATGAGACACACAGTGCCCCTTGAAAATAATATTATCCTGCAATGCCCGTGAAAATAATACCACCAGCCATAGTTCTCTCTGAAAATATTAAACTTAGCATTTGAACCATTAGAGAAACACTTCCTTTCAGAAAGAGTTATTTTTTGAAAAACTCAATATTCATAGAAAAGATTTGTTAAAAAATAGTTTTGCCTTTTTTTATTTTGCACTTCTATGGCATTGAAAACTAAATACTAAATATTGTCCTTTTATAGCAAACATCACAGAGATAAAACCATATAGATAGGTAATTCATTGTCAATTTACTGTTGTGAGAGAAAGATGTTACATATATATTAGTAATTTAGAATCGGGATGACAGTTTAATGGCTCTAATAATTTATTGATAGGTCTAGGTATAAAGGCCTACAGAAGAGCATATCAGTGCCACTGTCCCCACTCTGTCACGGGGCCACTATTGTTACAGTTACTGCCACTGCTGCCACCGTCCCCACTTTCTCATGGGGCCACTATTGTCACGGTTACTGCCACTGCTGCTGCTGCCATCCTCCCCACTTTGTCATAGTGCCACTACTTGAATCTTGGGGCACTGCATGGTTAAATGTATGGTGCTAAATTAGACTAGACACTAACATTGACAGGTAATACTGATGCTCAGTGATTCAACAGCTAATAGAAGGGATTAAAAAGCATGTTTTTGGACTACCACAACATGCATTAAAAGAAAAAAAAAAAATCTCCACTACTTTATTGGCACACCTCCATTTCTTTATTTAGATACAGCTCCTGCATGGGCCCACATTGTTTTTTAAGATGTACTGAAGGGTGCTATATGCTTTTTTTTTTTTTTTTGTTTAACAAGAGATTAGCTATAAATCTTGGGGCACACTGTTACTGCCACTGCTGCTGATGACTTGAATCCTGGTGCATTACACAAATAAGTCCTGATGCTTTTTATTGACCTATAATATTGACACACAGTAATTTGGCAGCTAACTGAAGCGATTAGCTATGAAACTTGGTGCCCTGCACAGTGATGTGGATGGCGATAAATCATAAGTGCTGGTAATGCTGATGGCACAGTACCTAAAGAATAAATTAACTATGAATGTGGGTGCACTAGAACAAAATGCACATGATGATACACTACCCCTGCACTTTCTCTGCAGTCTCCATGCTGTTTAAGTTCCAAGCCTTCACACTGAGAATATGCCGCCAAGTGGGATGAATATAATTAGGCAGAGGGGCTTGGGTATATCACATTTATCACGATTCGTGACAAATTAATTCAGAATGAATCAAACTTTTTAATGAAGCGAATCATCCGAATCATATTTTTCTAAACTTTGATCGTCTCTAGTGATCACTAAAGACATAGCTAAGCAGTGAACTGACATTTAAAGATGAGGGAGAAAGGAAAAGGGGCCTGATAACAGAAGAAGAAAACATCCAATTCTGCTATAATATATTGCACATTTTCTTGTATTTGCCTATACTATTCTTTTATGGAAAAAAAAGATATAGCAACAGTTACTCTTTTACTAAGATTTTAAAGACATGTCCATTGTTGGTTACAGGAAATTATTGTGCTCTTGATGCACAAGTATGCTTTCTGGTTGATAAGGAAAGGACAATTGATAAGATGAGTGAAAATCCATGTTATTTCCCCCCTGGGGACATGTACAGTTACATAGGAAGAGGGAATCTATGTATCTTCCTCTATACTAGCCTGTGCAGCCTATCCGCATGTCACCAGCTGATCGGCCCTCTTGTCTCTCAAGCAAGCTGATGTCTTAGCCAATCTGAAAAACGGGTTGGCTGTTTATCAGGGCATATCTTAGGCTGTGTAGCAGCTACAGATATGAGCCTAGTCTTTTTTTTTTTTAAAGCTGACAGTCTAGACTAAAATCATTACTAGCTGCTCTACATTGGGAGATACAACCTTTAGAAATCAGGTTGGGAGTCAAAGCTGCTCAGAGATACATTGCTTGGCGGAGTACCACTAACTCCTTGGACTACCACCTATCAAACCCTTTTTATATATGAGTAGATTGCCATTCCCCACCCTTTTTTCTGTCTATGGCATTAAATTAGCTCAATTGCATTATACATATAACAGTCAGCCAAAGTTATTTCTACCAACTTCAGCATATGTATATACATATTTATTTCAATGGGGATAGGGGAACAATGGTGTAACTCTTATAATTCTTGTTTTTTCATGGAAGGAAGAAAATAAACAGAATTACTAATCACCAGATAGATAGACCAGGTAGATATTTGTATAAACATGGTCCAAAGCCACAGATATGCCTTAGAAGAAAGTTGTCAGGATTTTATGATTTGACAGGATTGTCTGATTTCTGATTTGATAGGATGAGGGTGTACTGACTGCAAGAAGGAAGCAGCAACCAGAAGAGAGCCATAGGGCAATGCAGTGCTATATTTATTTTTCAACCCCATAATTATCTATAGAAATAAGCGAATCAAATCCCACAAAGTGGAATTTGATCCGAATATCAGGAATTAATCGATTCGCCTACAAGCCAAATTTCCTTGTGCTTCGTGTCCTGAAATTCAAACTTACAGCCTCCATTTGCGTGCCAGCCTCCATTTTGCTTGAAGATCTTGGCTGAAATCCCATGTGGCGCAAGATTAAATCATCACCCCAGCAGGCTTGATGATGTAATCTCGTGCCACACGTGATTTCGGCCGAGATCTTCAAGCAAGATGGAGGTGTCCGGCCCAATGCGCACAAATGGACACGGTAAGTTCCAAGTAATGTTTTTTTAATGTTAATTTCACATTGTTTGTACACTGAGATGCCGCGATCATTTATGAACGCGGCCTCTGAGGGGTACAATGACGGGTGCGGCGCACTCGTCATTTTTTATTTTATTTTATTTGGTGAATCAGCCGAAATCGAATTTACAAAAAATTCGCTCATCTCTAATTATCTATTAGGGGACCTGAAAGCAGTTATGGGGCAGTCAGTTCAAAGAGAATGTGGCATCAATACATTTTAAATGCCAGTTTTCCTATTAAAAAAATAAATAAATGAAACCATTACTTACCCATCACTAGGCCAAAAAATGGTGAGATTTTCTGTTTTATATGGATATATTGGATACAATGACAGAATTCACCTGGGCATAGATAACAGAGGATCCACAATTCACAATAGGTGATGTCATCGGTTATCTCCTCCACCTCTGCCCAGGTCACAAAGCATGTCTAGAAAAATCCCCCAAAGAAGTTACTGAGCCCTCCTTCATTGTATTGTGTTTATGATCCATGTGGTTTCTCTTCGAGAACAGGAAGTCTTTAAAGGGAACCTGTCACCTGGATTTTGGGTATAGAGCTGAGGACATGGGTTGCTAGATGGCTGCTAGCACATCCGCAATACCCAGTCCCCATAGCTCTGTGTGCTTTTATTGTGTACAAAAAAACGATTTCATACATATGCAAATTGTCCTGAGATAAGTCAGAGCTTGAAAATATGACTCTTCTCTGGTCACACAAGTAAGATATGACTCTTATGTTAATTTGCTTAAAAGGCGGGAAGTACAAAAACATATATATATATATATATATATATATATATATACACACACACATTATATAAAAAAGAGTGTATGCTCTTAAAAACACTAAAATAGAGACCATGTAATATTTGTCTGTCATCAAAAACATGTTTAAAATGTATACTGTACATGGTAAAAAGCTGCAATTTTATAAAAATATATTTTTTCAGAGAGCACAGCGTACCATGAAAAATATATTTTCTAATAACTAATACACACAACCACATTGATGCAGCCTTACAGCAAACAGTGTTTATTTGCAAAAATTGGACAAAAATTTGAATTTGAGACTCAAATGTCTAACCCAGTAGAGTCCTTTTGCAACTAAAATATTGTGTGCAAAAACTGTAACTGTAGCTACACTTAATACTGCATTTGTTTAAAAAAAAATGCAAAAAACAAAGGCTACACCAACTAACTTATCCATGCAAATTATATAGTTTATACCTTTCCATCACCCTGTAATCTATATATACAGTATAAAAGAGTCTGTCAGAGTGACACTGACATACGTAGCTACAGTATGGGTAAACGCATAGTTAAAGGTGTTAACGAACAGCGCATTTAAAAACACACTGCATCATCGCACATGTTTTGCTTTTTCATATTCCAAAGCTTCCAAAAATTGTCTCTTATCAGGGGCAGAAGGTGTTTAAATGCACACAGTATTATGGGGGGAAAAAAATGACTTGTTGGGGGCCAAGCATCTAAAAAGTATGCCCTAGTGGGGACAGAATTCCTGCCCATGTAACACACATACACGTGTGGGTCAGAAGAAATAGTGGTTTGTTGAGACCAATACTCAAAAAATGATGCATTAACGGGGCGGAATGCTTGCTCATATTTATACACATGCATTAGAAGTGATAATTGTGAGAAGAAAGAATGGCTCATTCTGAATGAATGAAGAAGAATTCTCACTTTTAATTGAGAGAAGCAAGAGTACAGTGTGGAAAGGGTAAGGTAATAGCGGCATGTGGCCAGAAAAATAGTGGCAGCAGTAGCAACATAACATGGAACATATAAGGCAATAGATAGGCTGTTTATGAGGAGTATTAGTAGTAATGGTGGATGTCCCTCATTCTCTCAAACTGCTTTCCCTTATCAAAGTCCCTCAATTTATTTATATTCTTTCCCTACACTGTCCCTGTTGCACTAGGAGAGATGCTTGCTTTTGTCTCTTTATACTGTCTAAGATTGTTTACTGTTAGACACAACGTACACAAACTTCCCCTCCCCTTCAGGCCCTACGACAGCAATATAGCAATGCAGGAAAGTCCAGTATAAGATTTGAATACTTTTTATTTGCATTCAAAAACCAATTTCAGAAAAGATCTTTCTCTATTATATAACAAATGTTGCAAACCTGCAATATGATTACTCCCCCTCCCTCCACAACACAAATATAACGATGCAGAAAATGTCAATGTTTTGACAACTGTTTTATTTATATTCAAAACTGCAGTTTCAGAAAAAGACCTTTTCCTTCTGTAAAACACACATTGCAAACTACAGTATGTTTGTAATGCATAATACTGTCGGACACTGCATACACAAACTTATAATCCGATAACTCTCCCCTACCCTTCCGCCCCCACAAGAGCAATATAACAATGTATGAAAGCTGGTGTAAGATATTTGACAACTGTGTTATTTGCATTCAAAAATGTAGTTTTAGAAAATACCTTTTTCTACTGTAAAACACACGTTGCACACTTGTAATGTAATGTATCCCCCCCCCCCAAACACACACAAAACATCAATATAACAATGCTGAAAAGGGTTGTGTAGGATTTGACTACAGTGCTATTTGTGTTTAAAAAAAGCAGTTAAAGAATAGATTTTTATTCTGTAAAACAGTGTTTCCCAAGTGTGCCTCCAGCTGTTGCAAAACTACAACTCCCAGCATGCCCAGACAGCCAAAGGCTGTAGTTGTAGTTTTGCAACAGCTGGAAAGACACTGGTTGGGAAACACTGCTGTAAAACACACATTGCAAATTTGTAATACGATTATTCTCCCCCCACACCAACTATATAGCAATGCAGGATAGGCGGTAATATTTCTGTCTACAGCGTAATTTACACTTAATTTCACTGGTATAAAAATGTTGTTATTGCCATAAAATGATTTCACTATAATGCAACATGTTTAGTACCACCAGACAGATATAATGTACTGAAAAAGATTTGTAATTACTTAGCAGCAGAATTCTATTAGGGGGCTATGCTGGCAATAAAGTGTAGAAACTTGAGATTTTGGAAACCAAAAACAGCTGTCTCTGTTCAAATGACAAAAAAAAAGTTCTTGAAGGTAGATGGCTTTGTAGCACAGAACAGAAAGAATGAGGTTCTGCAGCAGCTGTATTAAGCACTGTGCCCCAGCCCATCACTCCCTCAAACCGCTTTCTCTGATCAAGGTCCCTCAATTATTTCTTTCTTTTCTTTCCCTAAACTGTTCCTGTTATGCTAGAAGGGATGCTTGCTTACTCTATATACCAAGATAGTTTACTGTAAGACACTGCATAAATCAATTAATAACAGCTCAACACAGAATGCCATTCTGCTAGTTCAGCACAGGCATCTCCCTGCCTGCTGCCACAATGATTGGCTGATCCAAGCTGTTTGTCAGCCTGGGAGCCAATTAGGACAAACATTCCTTCCCACTTCCTCCAAGGGTCATGTGAGCATCCTTCTTCTGCCTCTCTTGTTGTTTTGCCTGCCAAGATGTGCAATAAAATGGTGCTCCGTAGTATGCACTAATGTTATTATAACTGCTGAGGCATTGCTTCTTACTCTGCCTCTCACCCAATAGCAACCAATCACAGAAAAGCTTTCACTTTCGCCCATAGCAACCAATCACAGCCCAGCTTTCATTTTACTCCATTATTTGTCACTTTTTGGCCTTTTCAATGGCCACTCTTTTCAAAAGTTGGGAGGGTCGCTACAGAACTTTTTACAATACAGTAAAACTATGTTTACCAATCTATGACTTTACAACTGTTGTAGAACTGAAGCTCTCATCATGCACTGATGGTTGCAGGCTGTCAGGGCATGATGGGAGTTTTAGTTTTGCAACAGCTGGAGAGCCAAAGGTTGTTAAACAAAGGTTTATAGTATTGTAAGGAGCATTGTAGAATATCTCCCAACTTTTGAAAAGGCCAAAGAGGGGCAATGGCAGCCAGCCCCATAGAGCCCCCACACAATATTTTTACCTCCATAGTTTCTCTTGCATGGTATGTATGCCCCCATAGTTCCCCCAAACTGTAGTTATACCCCCATACTGCCCCTAAACAATATTTATATGCCTATTGGGCCCCCAAACAGTAGTCATGCCATCATAATGCTCCCACACTGTAGTCATGCCCCCATAGGTTCCCTATACAGTAGTCAGGTCCCCATAGTGCCACTGCACAGTAGTTATGACCCCATAGTGCACCAACACAGTATTCATGCCCCTATAGAGCCCCCACGCAGTATTTATGTCTCCATAGTACCTCACAGAATTTATGATCACATAGTATGCAGAGTATTTATGCACCATAGTGCCCCCATAGAGTAGTTATGCCCCCATAGTGCCTCCCTGTGCTGTTAAGGAAAAAAAAATACTCACCTAGCCCTGCTCCCCCGATGATTGGAACACATCCTGCTCTCCCCAGCAGGTATTATATGGTGACTGCAAATAAAATTAAATTGGGGGTTAGTTAGCACTAGTGATGAGCGGCATAGGCAATATTCGAATTGGCTTAGCAAATTTTTGGCCAAACATTCGCCACAAATTCGCAAATTCGAGAATTCATGATCTCTACTCATTATTTTCTTGATTGCGAAAATCGGCAATGTAATATATTTGCGATAAAAAAATTGCGATTAGAATATTTGCGATCAATACTAAGGGGTAGGCAACTTTCCTATTGGTTGCTAGGGATGTTACTAAGCGCTTATATTTACAATAAATTTGCGATTAGAATATTCGCAATCAAAACTATTCGCAAATACAAATATATAGCACTATATTCTAAATATTCCCGAATTCTCTAAGTGGTGAAATTCACTATTAAAATTGGCAATTCAAATATTTGCGCTCGCACATCCCAGTGTGCATATGCACGTCGCCATGGCTGGAAGCACAAAAGCAAAGGTCGAGGGAGATTTACTGTAGTACAAATGAAAATAGTGTTGTGATTGCTTGATATGGGCAAAAATGAAAGCTGTGCTATGATTGGTTGCTATGGGCAATAAACAGTTTATCTGTTACACAGCATATGCAGGGAGATGAGAGGCATACTAACATGCAGGGAAGGTGTAAGATCCATCAGTTTCTACGCAAATGGACACTCCCAAAACAGCTACAAAGATGTTTCCTCTGTGAATGGACACCTGGAGCAGCAGCAACTGTGGCAAAGTTTCCAGGCATGACTAAGTGTTAAGGCAGCCATACACATTCAGTAGCTATTGGCCGAACAAAAAGCTAACTCTCCTGACTCCCTCCCAGCTCCCCCATACACATTTGCGTTGCCGAACAGGTATGTGTATTTAATGGGGGAGAGGAAAATGCCACCACAGCTACTCTCCCAGGGAAAGCAAAGAATGAGGCAAAAAAATATTTATTTCGCCCGATCCTTCTCTCCCTCATCTGTCAGGGGAAAATTGGGAGCTCCCCATACACATTTAACTGTTCGCTGAACTCGTGGGGAGACCAGTGGGTTTAGCAAACAAATCACTAATATAAAGAAAAAATAGTTAAAAAAATAAAATAAAAAATGTTTTCTTTACCCCTCTGTAACTGTGCCAAAGATATCAATGAGTATTTTAAGGAAAGAAATAGCTTTGTAAAATATTTATAAAGGTAAATTTACACCCGAGCAATGCTGGGTATATACACTAGTCATAATTAAAATAATAAATTCCTGCACCTAATATAATACATTAACTAAGACCGATTTCAGATGGGTAGTGATATTCATGTTTGATTTCTACCGTACTATGGGCCAAACACCTGAATCTCCTGTAGTTCATCAGAAAATGAATTAGAGCAGCATACTTCTGGAGGAAGTTCGGGTGTAGCATCCATAATATGGGCACAAAAGAGCCTGAAATAAATCTGAATACATAATATATCTAATTATTGGGCTATGGACAGATAAACAGGGACAGACAATCTATGTATACGTTCTGTGCAATCTCTCCCCCACTGGCCCCCCTTTCCTACTCCATGCTGACTGGTATAAGGGAGGGTTGCTTTTTCCTCGACTGCATATCTTAGCTGCAAATCTAAACTTTAAAACAAGTCACAATAAATTAGAACTTGTTTTAAATACATAAATTGCAAATTGCAGTCCTTAGAATTCAGGTCAGGAGTAAGAGCTACAGGTATATGCAGCTTTTACTGGGACTCAACTGTAAGTGCTGTATCTCACAATCTATCATAGCTAGAGGAGCAATTTTTGTTTTTTGTTTAAAGCTTAGATTGTCAACTTTAGAACAAGTTGTGCTACATAACCTGAGATTCAGCCATCAGTAGTAAGGGCATGTGAGATATGTCCTTGGTTACTGAAGTACCAACCTGCAAGGACATAAAAGTTGAAAGAACTTTAAATAATAGGTCATTTTCCAATGACACATTCCCTTCAAGACATAATTTTGAACAGTAAATAATAATAATAGGAAGAAGTCAAATAATCAAATATTTTAGTGCTAGCGGTAAAATTCCTTTTAATAGCGGTTCTGACCATGAATATATATATAGAAGATAAATAAAAATGAAGGACAAATGTAAATACAAAGGGAGCTCAACCACAGAGCAATAGTATATCAGGGGGTTCAGAGCCTAATAAAGAGGAAAAAAAAGGTTATAGAAAGAAAGGCAGGAAAACCCACATCTAGTATTGTAGATGAAAGTTTTAAATACACTACTCACTAATTCCTCCCAAATTGATGGGTACATGTAGGTTAAAAACATAACATAGAAATGAGAGTATCATAAAAGCATGGTTAACGAAATCCCCCTTAAGTAAAGAAAAAGCACACTTGTTAATACCAGACTGCTAATCCAAATGGTGGCGTTATAGCTAGACACTATACATTATTCTAGATAAGTACAAATACATATATATAGATATAGATAGACCTAGTTTTGTGGCAGTCATATGTCCTTTAATGTTCAATCAAGGATCCAAAAAAGGGTATATTATAGTAATATCCACTTTAAGATGTGCACTCCATTTATCAGAATTTGTGTCAATATAAATGCACATAAAAGATACTAGGAAAAAGCAATCAATTGAGGAAGTTTGTATTAAAAAAGGGGGGTAAAAGCCTTTATATGAGGCAAAAGATATCTATCTTACAAAAGATACTTACCTAAAATATGAATATATAGAAGGAGGTAAAGTATGCTATTGATTGGAACTGCAACTTTGGAATAATACCTGCAGTACTAACCAAAGTATACAGCGTCACTGTGCCCTACATCTATTAATACAAACTACCTCAATCGATTGCTTTTTCCTATTATCTGATATGTGCATTTATATTGATACATTGGAGGTGTCCTTATATGAAACATAATGTGCCAATATTCTGATAAACGGAGTGCACATCTTAAAGTGGATATTACTACAATATACCCTCTTTTTGGATCCTTGATTGTACATTAAAGGACATTTGACTGCCACGAAATGAGGTCTATCTATATTTATATCTAGACGAAAACGGACAGCACATCCAGTAGAAAAAGTAGTAGTTTATTGGGCCACAGTGGCACAGTGAGGCGACGTTTCGGCTCAAAACACAGAGCCTTTCTCAAGCTTGAGAAAGGATCTGTGCTTTGAGCCGAAACGTCACCTCACTGTGCCACTGTGGCCCAATAAACTACTACTTTTTCTACTGGATGTGCTGTCCGTTTTCGTCTACATTTTGTGGGTAAGCAGTGACACCCTTGGACATAGCACCTGCTATTTATGCTGTGAATTGGTGCTGCCATACATTTCCTCTTATATTTATATCTATATATATTTGTTCCTATCTAGAATAATGTATAGTGTCTAGCTATAATGCCACCATTTGGCTTAGCAGTCTGGTATTTACAAATGTGCTTTTTCTTTAATTAGGGGGTATTTCGTTAACCATGTTTTTATGATACTCTAATTTTTATGTTATGTTTTTAACCTACATGTACCCGGCTTGTTTTTAACATATGTACCCAGCAATTTAGGAGGAATTAGTGAGTAGTGTATTTTATTTTTAAAAAAACTTGTTGTCATCTACAATGGGTGTTCCTGCCTTTCTTTATATAAAAATGAAAGATAAATAAAAAAATTAAAAACTGTAGTTACCTTGTTTGTGAACATATACATGCAGATTGTTTTGTTATGAAAAAAGATACATCAGATACATTTTCTGACTAATGTAACAGCTTTGGGTTGATAGAAAACAAGCACTTTGTTCCCATGGACACAGTTTATCGTCAACATGTTCTCTTCACACAATATTAGCTTGCCTCAGTTTGAAAAATCGCAGATAAAGTTTATTTGTGACAAAGGTATATAATGAATTATGATTCAGAATATATAATGAATATGAGTTGGAAATGGCTAAAGACTCTCTTTGGTCCCATTTAGAAGCAGAGTTAAATGGTAAATAGTAATAATCATTTTATTAGGTTGGTTGGTTAAAAGGTTATTGAAAAGGCTATGTTCAAATCTGCATAAGGATTAAGATTTTATGTTGAAACACGTGGACCATTTTGCTCTCCTGTCGGCTAATGGATTTTAAGAGAATGAAAAAAATGTTGGAATTTTAACAGTGGCCTGATTGCTGGAATTTTTGCATTGTTGCACTTTGGCTGGATTGTTCCCTGGTTCGGGGTTTCCATGCACAGTCGTGGCATGTAGGGGTGAGCTAAAATTATTTTTTTGTTTGTACAAAGCTTTTTTTGCCAGAAAATTGATGGATCCCAGAATAGTGAATAGAGATCTGGCAGGCCCTGGTGGTGTCTGGCCATGCCAGATACGACAATTATCATATTCTCCTCTGCTGGAAGTACTAGAAGCCCTAACGCAGACATGGACATAGCCTAAGTTGCTTTTCTTCTTCTTTTGTGTTTTTTTTTGTACCCAGCACTATATTTGTTGTTTATTGTTTATTTTGCTATCTATGAGGTTTAGTTGGAATATTTATCTAGTATATAAAGCTGAGTGTATGTGTGTATGTATGTATGTCCGCTAAAGTTATCCGCACCGTCGAATTTACAATCACGACATTTGGCACACAGGTACATCAGGTGTCCGGGAAGGTTTTAGACCAGGTCTCAGCTCTTTAGGATGTACCGTTCCTGAGATATTCCCAAAAAATGCATTAGCCAATAGAATCTTGGTCACATGACCCTTATCAGCCAATAGAAGCTTTCCATAACAACCCAGCCATTTATCTTCACTGCTGTAGGAGAGCTTTAAAGGTAATATCACTAGGATCATTTCTATTGAAGTAAAGCCATGGCCTGATAGCACTTAGAACCTTATTTCAAGATGTGCCTTTTTTTCCAGCAATATAATTGTTTATCCTCTGAAAATCCACTAAGCCACTCCCCTGCTCTGGTTAGGCCTTGCCCATCCCACTCCTGAGCCGACAGGGATTGAAAAAATGAAGTTAAAAAACAACTTCAGCTGCAGAGGTTGGAGTAAGGGTGACTTTCTCCCTGCAGCTCACACTTAGACAGTACAGTGCTGCTGTGTTGGAGTGAGCTGTTTAAAAGGACATGCCCCTGATCCAGTAAAGGCCACTGTTAAGGGGGCGGGCCCCTGTGGAGGTCACTGTCAAGGGGTGGTATGCCGTGAAAGTCACTGTTAAAGGGGAAGGCTGCAATAACGGTCAAAGTTAAGGGGGTGGGCTGCTATGGAGGTCCAATTTTCAGGGACGGGGCATTGTGGGGGGGTCAGTGTTAAGCGGTGGGAGGCTGTGGAGGTCACTGTTATGGGGGCAGGGTGCTGTAGATGTCACTGTTATAGTGGATAGTGTTGATATCTTTTAACAACAAACATTAAATGAAATAGATTAAATATACCCGAGTGAAGCCGGGTCCTTCAGCTAGTACTTGTATAAAACAAATATTTCTGGTAGAATATATAGTCAGTAGATACAGCAATGGAATATTGCTAGTATATTATTTCTATCTGGTGGTACACGTGAGGTTGTTACCTCTGCTACTGTATCCTACCATCCAAACTGCAGTCTTTTTGTTTTCTTCACATGCCATAAATCACAAACCTTACATTTATCATCTAGAGTGGGAATAGGATTAATATATGTAGCCTAGAATAGGTGTCAGCAAGGCAAGATGGAAACAATGTCAACTACTCACATGAGCCACTGAAATACAATGATTCTGCATGTTACAGTAATTTGAATTTCTTGCACAAAATGTATAATACCCATTTAATATGTTTATATTACACATTCTACAGAAAAAGATTCACTTTACGGAGCAAAACTTGCAATATAAGGTACACTAGTTAATTTAATTAAGATAATCAATAAAGTAAATGAATGCAAGATTAGGGCTAACTACAATTCATAAATGCATATACTTATACATTATATTTCATGTATATTGGTGCAGGTTACAGTGTTATTTTATTAATTCTTTGATATTGCATTGATATCAACAGCATATAATCAGTGCATTCAACCAGTGTCCAGATGAGGCACAGAGATATTTTAAAACAGCATTTACTAAAAAATAGGCCAGTCTGATATGCAGATCTGATAGTTGGACATACAGTTTGAAATGCAGTGGTTGACAGCCTCGCCATCATAATTACCATAATAAAAGTATTATTTGACAGTCTAGGGCTGTAATAACTAATCTCCGGCACTCCATCTGTGGTAAAACTACAACTCCCAAAATGCACACTTGCTTGGCTGTTGTTAGAACTCCATAGACATGAATGGAGCAGGTTGGGAGTCAAAGTTTCACAAACTAGGGTCTCACAAACTCCCTAAAGGCTGTCCCGTAAGACTGCCTGCTTTGACATACTTTAAAAAGATACTTCCATTAGAAAGGGGTTTTAAAAAAAACATAGAAACATGTTCTATATACATAGAAAACTAATCCTTTACAAATTTTTTGATGTTTTTCTTTTTCATTTTGGCAGTACTATGCCATTGAAAATTGAATAGAAAACATTGTCCTTCTGTAGCAGTCAACATAGATAGATACAACTCCTATATAGAACGATAACTCATTGTTTGTTTACTTCTACTGCAAGGGAATTAGGATCAGTGATGGCCAGTTCGCCGTGTTCGCCCGCGAACACATGCGGGCTGCCATCTTAACTCACAAGTCCGACGATGCACAGTTAAGCCCTTACCTGTGCCGCGAGCCAGTCTGAAATCAAATGCGGTCACCGGGAGAAGGCTGTTCCAAGAACAGCCGCCGGGGGCCTTCATCTGGCTGTTCTCTGAACTGCCTGCTCCCGGTGACTGCATTTGTTTCAGATCGGCTCGCGGCACAGGTAAGGGCTTACCTGTGCATCGCCGGACTTGTGAGTTAAGATGGCAGCCCGCATTTGTTCGCGGGCGAACACGGCGAACTGGCCATCACTGATCCTAATTCCCTTGCAGTAGAAGTAAACAAACAATGAGTTATCTTTCTATATAGGAGTTGTATCTATCTATGTTGACTGCTACAGAAGGACAATATTTTCTATTCAATTTTCAATGGCATAGTACTGCCAAAATGAAAAAGAAAAACATCAAAAAAATTTGTAAAGGATTAGTTTTCTATGTATATAGAACATGTTTCTATTGTTTTTTTTAAAACCCCTTTCTAATGGAAGTATCTTTTTAAAGTATGTCAAAGCAGGCAGTCTTACGGGACAGCCTTTAGGGAGTTTGTGAGACCCTAGTTTGTGAAACTTTGACTCCCAACCTGCTCCATTCATGTCTATGGAGTTCTAACAACAGCCAAGCAAGTGTGCATTTTGGCAAACTGGCTATCACTGAATAGTATGACTGGTTTAATGCTCTCTTGATAGGCCTAGATAAAGAAGTGCACAGAAGATCTTTCTACAGTACTTATCAGTGTAATGTGTGATGTGCAAATTGAGTCACTCATCCCCCTTCCCTTTCTGTTCAGAGTGAATAGTCTGACTGGGAAAGTCAAGTGAAGCTGTTTGCCATGCTAAAAGTCCTAATAAAGAAGGACATTAAGAGCAATGACAGGAAGCAGAATACATGGAGTGACTTAAAAAATATATGTATAAATTAATGAATATATATATATATATATATATATATATATATATATATCTACAGACGACCATCGACCCATTTTATTATGAAAAAAGTATACATCATTTTCACATATAGGCTGTTAATATGTGGTAAAAATGTTAATGATCACTTTAAATATATCATATTTTTTTCTGTCTAGATGATATTAAAATGCAATATATAAGTATAGGAAGTTTATTTCCATACTCATTTTGGAGAGATGACCAGCTTTCTTAAAAAAGTAGACTACATGTCTAATATTTAATAGAACACGTATAATCAATGCACAGTCTTACCTGTAAAAAGTGTAAAACATAATTTAGTAAATTGGTGACTATACTAAATAATGTCATTGATACAGAACTTCAAGAATAAGTACGATGTATGTTATCTTATTTCAGCATAAAAAAATTCAAAAAATCAAAGGACAAACAAACCAAGTGCCTATCACTTTGTAGTACAATATAAATTCTTTACTTTTATTACAAAGTGTTTAAAATAACATTTCAGCATTTAAGCCTTTGATACCTGAGAGTGTTTTCATTTTATTGCTTGACATAAAAGTTATGTAGACTGCATTAATGATGAGAAATAGCAATTAAGAAGTAAGCAAAACTTTTTTTATGCTTAATATATCAAGGATGCAAGGATTAGATGACCTTGTCATTTGTTATATGAGAATTAAAGTCATCTCCTATATTCATTTGAATAAAACACATTACCGTTGTAAATGAATATTCATATCACATTGATTGAATTGTTTTATTTGCACTTGCCGTACCGCATCAATAAATTCTTTTTTTTTTAAATGTATGACATAGCAATAAAGTAAAGACTTTCCCACAAAGACTTGTAATTAAAAAATCTGCAATGTATATTTGAGAGTAACCATTCAGATTACACATAAATTGCAAACACCTGGTATGCAGATAATAGCGGAGTGGATTGTGTCCACAGACATTGTCTGTAGTCTAAATCTAATTAAAGACTATTCAAAAGTGTGTAAAAAATCAATACCTAATATGTTTTTCACAGCTGTTTTCCTCAGCATTGCGAACATGAAGGGGGAGATGCCAATACTTTGAACTCATACATGGTCTTTGTTGTGTTTCCAATGATAGAGACAAGGTCAGAGAAGATAAAATAGGTTCCAAATTCACAAGTTCCTCAATTAATAGCTTAGTTATCAGAGAACTTAATCAAAGGCAAATATCAATACATGGTGGATGTTTACTCTGGTATCTCTACACATACAAATTTAAGCTTTGATTTTCACCCCTGGAGCATAAGCTGGCAATAGGCTTCATGCAGAATAAACTACAAATGAAATTGGGATATGGTTGTTACCTGATAACCTATCATGTCATCCTTTCATTGCATAGGTAGTAGAAATCCTTAAAATTGATCAGCTCTTTAGCTACAAAAAAAAGGTTGCATTCACTGCAGTCTGCAATATCAGTTATCTCTCTGAATATTTTTTACATCTTGTATTATACATGGAGGATCTACTACATTTTTTAAAGGTACACATGGTAGAGTTTTGGTACTCCAGAGTGTGTACTGAGTGTCTATGGAAAAGAGAGTCTGATAGACAAGCTATTTTAGCTTCTATTTTATTCCTCAATTACCGTAACAATTTTCTATTATCTACAATGTGATCATGCCTTGTAAATAAAATGTAAAAATATGGAAAAACTGTGTGAAATTCTCTAGAGTTTGCTAGATAACATTGTCATCTGTAGGAATGGATAAATGACTGATTGATGGTTTGAATTGTCCTTACACAACCACCATAATCTAATGTGTAACATTTTAACTGTTACAATGGTGGTTCATGCTTACTGCTGCCTTGTGTGCATGAGTGCTGGCTTCCTATATGTGAATTAGGGCCATTGCTTTTGGTATCTTACCTCAATGCAGTACTGCAAGGGTTAACCTCCTCTTGCTCTGTGAGCTAATGCAAAGCTATTCCCAATTTCTAATCAGCCTGGCATATATAAGCTGTGCGGATTCCTCAATTCCTTGACTGAGCATTTGGTCTCTACAGATCTTGCTAAGTCTCTCCATTTTGCAAGAGCTTTTAAAGATCTCTAATCCATTTGTCTGCATTCTAATCCATTCTGACTCTCTGCCGACCTGACCTGTGCCTGTTCACCATACTGATCCTATGTCACCTACCCTGACCTTTTTTCTCTTGTCTCTTATCTTTGTGGGTCAGCAGCAAACCATATCAGAACTATTCCATATTAAAATAGTACAATGCATTCAGAAAGTCTCCAGACCCTTTCACTTTTTTCACATTTTGTGATGTTGCAGCATTGCAATTAAAAAAAAAAAAAAAACATATTTCCTCCTATCAATTAGTACTCGATATCCCATAATGAGAAAGTGAAAACTGATTTTTAGAATTTTTTCCAATTTGTGAAAAAATAAAAACTTAAAATTTGCATGTACATAAGTATTCAAACCCTTCGCTATAACACTTGCAATTTACCTCTAGGGGGCTCCCATTTCTCTAAATCATATTTGAGATGTTTCTATTTCTTCATTGGAGTCAACCTGTAGTAAATTCAATTGATTGGACATGATTTGGAAAGACACCCTCCTGTCTATATTTAAGTCCTCAAAGCTGACACTGCATATCAGAGCAGGAGGAAAGAGCTGTAGAGTCTGTAGAGCTCAGACACAGAATTGTGTAATGGCACAGATTTGGAGAAGGGTGAAAAATTCTGCTACACTAAAAGTTCCAAAGATCAACGTAGGCTCTGTTATTCTTAAATGTAAGAAGTTTAGACCAACCAGTAATCTTTCTGGAGCTGGCTGTCCCACTAAACCAAGTAATTATGGAAGAAGAGCCTTAGTAAGAGAGGTGACCAAGAACGCAATGGTCACTGTGGCTTAGCTCCAAAGATCCTGTGTGCAGATGAGAAAAACTTACAGAAGGTCAACCATCACTGTAGTACTGCACCAATCTTTGTGATAGAGTGGCCAGTAAGAAATCTCTCCTCCTTTCAAAGAAACATGAATGCCTGCCTGGAGTTTGCACAAAAAAAAACAAAAAAATAAATAAAAAATACATAAAGGATTCTCAAACTGTGAGAAACAAGATTCCCTGGTGTGATAAAAACAAGATTGAACTCTTTGGCCTGAATTCTAAGCACCATTTCTGGAGGAAACCAGGCAGGCACTACTTGTCATCTGCCCAAAATACCATACCTACAGTGAATTATGGTGGGGTTATCATCATGTTGTGGGGGGCTCAGCAGCTGGGGCAGGGAGACTGATCAAGCTAAAGGAAAGCTAAATAAGGAAAAGTAGAGATATTCTTAATAAAAACAGATGAAGAGTATTCTGAACCTCAGACTAGGTCAAAGGTTTACCTTCCAAAAAAAAATAAAAAATTATCCTAGGGACACAGCCAAGGCAACAAAGGAGTGGCATAGGGACAACTCTGTCACTGTTCAGAGCCCCTGACTTGAACCCAACATCTCTGGAGATACCTGAAAATGGCTTTCCACCTACAGTCCCCATCCAACCTAACAGAGCCTCTGAGCATCTGCAGAAAAAATTGGAAGAAAATCCCCAAATCCAGGTATGCAAACCATTTGGCCTCATACCCAGGAAGACTGGAGTCTGTAATCACACCAAATGGTGCTTCAACTAAGTACTGAGTAAAGGATCTACATACTTTCAGTCATTATGGGGTATTGAATATTTTTTTTATTATTTTAGCACAAGGCTACAACATAAAATATGAAAAAGTGAGCAGGTCTGAAACTTTCCGAATGCATTATAGAATAGTAGATTTAGTAGAATGAGTAGATAACCCCATCTTTCACACCATGTGTGAACATGCAATATTTCAGCTTTAGACCTCAAGCACATGAATGTATTTTAATTCCGTGTCCATTCCGTCTTTTTTGCAGACCGTATACAGAACCATTCATTTCAATGGGTCTGCAAAAAGTACTCTGAGTACCATTTCCGTATATACGTATTTCCGTTCCACAAAAAAAATAGAACATGTCCTATTATTGTCCGCATTACGGACAATGATAGTACTGTTTTATTAGGGACTAGCTATTCCGTTCCGCAAAATGCGGAATGCACACGGATTTCATCCGTATTTTTTGCAGACCGCAAAATATATACGGTCATGCGCACGAGGCCTTAAACTGAGCCTTTGCAAAGCAAGTGGATCAAGTGGACCATATACAGTCAGGTCCATAAATATTAGGACATCGACACAATTCTAACATTTTTGGCCCTATACACCACCACAATGGATTTGAAATGAAACGAACAAGATGTGCTTTAACTGCAGACTGTCAGCTTTCATTTTAGGGTATTTACATCCAAATAAGGTGAACGGTGTAGGAATTACAACAGTTTGCATATGTGCCTCCCACTTGTTAAATAACCAAAAGTAATGGGACAGAATAATAATCATAAATCAAACTTTCACTTTTTAATACTTGGTTGCAAATCCTTTGCAGTCAATTAGAGTCTGAAGTCTGGAACGCAAAGACATCACCAGACACTGGGTTTCATTCCTGGTGATGCTCTGCCAGGCCTCTACTGCAACTGTCTCAGTTCCTGCTTGTTCTTGAGGCATTTTCCCTTCAGATTTGTCTTCAGAAAGAGAAATGCATGCTCAATTGGATTCAGGTCAGGAAATTGACTTGGCCATTGCATAACAATCCACTTCTTTCCCTTAAAAAACTCTTTGGTTGCTTTTGCAGTATGCTTTGGGTCATTGTCCATCTGCACCGTGAAGCGCTGTCCAATGAGTTCTGAAGCATTTGGCTGAATATGAGCAGATAACATTGCCCGAAACCCTTCAGAATTCATCCTGCTGCTTTTGTCAGCAGTCACATCATCAATAAATACAAGAAAACCAGTTCCATTGGCAGCCATACATGCCCACGCCATGACACTACCACCACCATGCTTCACTGATGAGGTGGTATGCTTAGTATCATGAGCAGTTACTTTCCTTTTCCATACTCTTCTCTTCCCATCACTCTGGTACAAGTTGATCTTGGTCTCATCTGTCCATAGGATGTTGTTCCAAAACTGTGAAGGCTTTTTTATATGCTGTTTGGCAAACTATAATCTGGCCTTCCTGTTTTTGAGGCTCACCAATGGTTTACATCTTGTGGTAAACCCTCTGTATTCACTCTGGTGAAGTCTTCTCTTGATTGTTGACTTTGACACACAAACACCTACCTCCTGGACAGTGTTCTTGATCTGAGTATATATAAAATATAACTTTTACTATACCTATACTTATAGTAAAAGTTATATTTTATATATACTCAGTCCAAATGTGGTAAAACAAGTTATTAGAGGTGTGACATATCTCTGCACATATATACCTAGTGCATAGAGATACATTTCTGTACATAAGTGTTCTTGATCTGGCCAACTGTTGTGAAGGGTGTTTTCTTTACCAGGGAAATAATTATTCAGTCATCCACCACAGTTGTTTTCCGCGGTCTTCCGGGTCTTTTTGGTCTTTTGGTCTTGCTGAGCTCACGCCTCATTCCTTCTTTTTAAGAATGTTCCAAACTGTTGTTTTGGCCACGCCTAATGTATTAGCCATCTCTCTGATATTTTGTTTTTTTCAGCCTAATGATGGCTTGCTTCACTGATAGTGACAGCTCTTTGGATCTCATCTTGAGAGTTGACAGCAACAGATTCCAAATGCAAACAGCACACTTGAAATTAACTCTGGACCTTTTATCTGCTTATTGTAATTAGGATAATGAGGGAATAACACACACCTGGCCATGGAACAGCTGAGAAGCCAATTGTCCCATTAATTTTGGTTTCCTAACAAGTGGGAGGCACATATGCAAACTGTTGTAATTCCTACACCGTTCACCTGATTTGGATGTAAATACCCTCAATTTAAAGCTGACAGTCTGCAGTTAAAGCCCATCTTGATCTTTTCATTTCAAATCCATTGTGGTGGTGAATAGAGCCAACAATGTTACAATTGTGTTGATGTCCCAATATTTATGGACCTGACTGTATAAATAGTGTCACAAAGTAATTAATTACTACCATTAATGCATGATGCATGATATAATAATCAAGGAAGACATTTATCAAAGCTACTATGCCAGTTTTGTGACTAAAAATGTCATAATGATGCAACATTTGGTGCATATTTTTTGACATTTGGGAAAGTTTTGCAACATTTGGTAAGCTTCACCTCTTTTAGAAGTGGAGTGAAAAGTATATCAGGCTTTCAGATTAGAAAACCTTTAAGTTTTAGTTATAATTTGCAACTTTATTAAAAGTCACAAAAAAGTTGAATCTCCATGCCAGGTAACCCCCTGGTGTGCTTTCACAGACAAAGGCATACGCCACATTACACTTACGTCAAATACATTATTACTATGTGCCATTTCATCTATTTGGCGCAATCTTACAAAAACAGACTTAAAACTGACACCAAAACCACCGTAAATTACAAGGCTTTGTCATAAATTACATGGCTCCTATGACATTCTGTGCTCTAGAAAGGTGATGGCGAGCGTTTGCGATCTGCCGAACATGCAAACATATGGCGATGTTCACGTGCACCATATTATTTTGCATTGCGCCGAACTTTGACCCATGACACATCGATCAGGTGGGACAGGACAGCCAATTGAGACGTTTCAGCACATGGACACACCTCCATCCTATAACAGAACCCGATCTGGCAGCCATTATACATTTTCTATTTTGTCAGTGTACGGAGAGGTTGCTTTGTGGACCAGGGACAGGCTATTAGGGACACCAAACGCTAGCTAATAGGGCCACAAAGTCCTTTTAAGGACTGGTATAGGTGTGCTATTAATAGGTGTGATATACAGAGGGATGTGATATACTTATAGTATACTTTCTAACATAGAAAGTATATTATAGTGCATTTGTATTGGGCAGCAGTTGTGTGCGGTCCTGCTACGATACCGCAGCTATATAGAGGGACAAACAGTATTGGAACAACTAATTGCAACAGGTGCGATATACCAGTTGCCCCCCAAAAAAACAGTTTGAGGCAGGGGTGTGATATACCTATAACATACTTTCTTTATAGTGCATTTAAAGTGTGCAGCACTTGTGTGTAGTTCTGCTGCAATACCGCAGGTATATAGAGGGACAAACACTATTGGAACAACTAATTGCAACGGGTGTGATATACCAGTTGCCCCCCTCAAAAAAGATTGAGGAGTGTGTTATACTTGCTTTCACAAAAGACTGATTAAGGCCTCTTTCACAAAAGACTGATTAAGGCTACTTTCACACTAGCGTTCGGCTGTCCGCTTGTGAGCTCCGTTTGAAGGGGCTCACAAGCGGACCCGAACGCTTCCGTCCAGCCCTAATGCATTCTGAGTGGACGCGGATCCGCTCAGAATGCATCAGTCTGGCGGCGTTCAGCCTCCGCTCCGCTCAGCAGGCGGACACCTGAACGCTGCTTGCAGTGTTCGGGTGTCCGCCTGGCCGTGCGGAGGCGTGCGGATCCGTCCAGACTTACAATGTAAGTCAATGGGGACGGATCCGTTTGAAGATGACACACTATGGCTCAATCTTCAAACGGATCCGTCCACCATTGACTTTCAATGTAAAAGTCTGGACGGATCCGCTCAGGCTACTTTCACACTTAGAAAATTTTATACAATATAATGCAGACGGATCCGTTCTGAACGGAGCCACCGTCTGCATTATATGAGCGGATCCGTTCAGAACGGATTCGCTCTGAACGCTAGTGTGAAAGTAGCCTAAGGCCTCTTTTACACGGTTGAGTTTTCCACACGGGTGCAATGCGTGAGGTAAACTCATTGCACCTGCACTGAATCCAGACCCATTCATTTCTATGGGGCTGTGCACATGAGCGGTGATTTTCACGCATCACTTGTGTGTTGTGTGAAAATCGCAGCAAGCTCTATATTATGCATTTTTCACGTAACTCAGGCCCCTCAAGTTTTTAACTTAACTTATTGGGACCCGATCTTTATTGTTTTCCCTTATGACATGGTTATAAGGGAAAATAATAGCATTCTTAATACCGATTTTAGGGATGGAGGGGTTAAAAAATAAATAAAAAGAATTAAACTCACCTCATCCACTTTTTTGCGCTGCCCGGCTTGTCTTCTTTCTTCTTCTTTGATTACCTGGGAGGAAAAGGACCTTTAGTGACGTCACTGCGCTCATCACATCGTCCATCACCATGGTGATGGACGATGTGATGGACCATGTGATGAGCGTGGAGTCATCGCATGGCCATCACATGGCCCATCACAATGGTGATGGACCATGTGATGAGCGCAGTGATGTCACCAAAGGTCCTTTCTCTCAGGTCTTCAAAGAAGAACATGTGAATGAGATGAGTTGAATTTAATTTATTTTTTTAACCTCTCCATCCCTAATTTACTTAGCATTCTGTATTAAGAATGCTATTATTTTCCCTTATAACCATGTTATAAGGGAAAATAATAAAATTTACACAACACCGATCCGAAACCCGAACTTCTCTGAAGAAGTCTGGGTTCGGGTCTGGGTACCAAACATGCCGATTTTTTTCACGCGCATGCAAAACGCATTAAAATGCTTTGCACTCGCAGGGGGAAAAAATTGCATTTTCCCGCAATGCACTCGCATTTTTTCCAGAACGTCACCTGCAACGCCCATGTGAAAGAGTCCTAAGGGGTTAGATATACCAGCTTCCACCAAATATTGATTGAGATCTGTAATATACCTGCTTCCACAAATACTGCTCTTCTCTAGAGACTTGGGCACAAGATCATTTTGAAAATGAGAGGCAGAGAAAGAGGCAGGCTGTTCCGTAGGGGTGGTAGGGGTCAGGCAGGTGCACCAGGCCGGAGCCTAAGTGGGAAGTTGGAGAAGGCACGTGCGATTACTTCAAAGGATTCACCAGAGTTGGTTGAGTGGCTCACTAACCCTTCCGCTTCTGCACCCTCCTCATCCTCTGTATCTGCACACTCCTCACTCTTAGCTATGTGCACCCCCAAATCCATATATAGCCCCTCCACATGAGTCAAAGGAATTATTTTCCCATCCATTCCCAGACCTTACCAATGCGCAGTCATTCTTGACATCGGATAAGGAAGAGGAGGTAGCAACGGCTGCCACCCAGTACTTAGATCAGCACAAGGAGGGAGTTCCCCACTGTTGATGCCTACTTCGAGATCTCAAATGTCAGTGGTGGTGAAGGTGAGAATGATGATGTGTCGATGGATGTCACGTAGGTGCCCACAAGAGAGAAAGAGGAGGGGAGTTCATATGGAGAGACAGAGCAGCAGAGAGGGAGGAGAAGGAGGAGAAGCAGGCACAGCTTGCAAGTCACAGTAGGCAAAAAACAGACTGCAAATGTATCCGGAGCTAGCCATCCACCATGCACGGTCACTTCTGGCGCTTCCAGGGCGCTGGCACATGGCTCAGCAGTGTGGGCTTTTTTTAACGTGTCCGCTGCTGATAATAGCGTTGCCGTCTGCAGCCTGTGCTGTGAACGCATAAGTCCTGGTAATCCCAACACTAACCTAGGGACTATAGCCTTAAAAAAGCACCTGGCCTCCCATCACCGAGCTCAGTGGGAGCAACACCATCAGAACCCACAAAGCCACACTCCCGGCGCTCCATGTCCTGCCTCTTCTTCTCCTTTCTCCTCCCATTTGTCCTCCACTCCACCTTCCTCCATGCCATCATCGCGTTCATCTGGCATAAGGCAGGCTTCTATGGCCCAAATGTTCAAGCGTAAAAAGATGATGATGCCGGATAACCCTATTGCCCAACGGCTGACCGCTGGCTTGTCAGACCTGCTAGCCAGCCAACTATTGCCATATAAACTGGTAGACTCGGAGGCCTTTTAGAAAATTTGTGGTAATTGGCCCACTGCAATGGAAGGTCCCTAGAAGGAAATATTTATCCCAGAAGAGCATTCCAGAGCTATATGGCCATGTTCAGCAGCAAGTTAAAAGGCTTCTGTCACCCCCCAAAAGTCATTTTTCGTTTTTGGGCTACTTAACCCCTTCACGACCGCAATCTGTATTTATACGTGGTAGCTGCACATACCCCGTGCAGCTACCACGTATATATACGTTCTGGCAGCTCTTTAATCCAAGCGCAACAAAGCGCTTGGATTAAAGCTTCTGCCCCTGCCCTGTATGCTGTCACAGACAGCATACAGTGCAGTAATGCCGGCAAGGGACCAATCAGAGTGGCCCCTTGCCGGCAATCGATCCGATTGGTTAGTCTGTGCAGACTAACCAATCGGATCGCGGCAGTGTTAAAATGCCGGTTTCAGGCTCTGATCTGCGCTCTGCAGATCAGAGCCTGAAAGCAGATAGTGTTCCTCATGCCCCCCCGATCTGTGCCGCTCTAAGCCCATGGTGCCTCTCTGTGCCTCGCCTCTCTGTGCCCTCATCTCCTTCCTGCGATGCGATCGGCCCCCTCCCCGCCCCTTGCATTAATTTTCTAGCCGCCCCTCCGCCCCTCCTGTAGTCTGTACCCCCCGACTTATCCCCCCCCTTCCAGCGCTGCCCCCGATTCCCCATTCTGTGTGTGATGGCGGCGGCTCCATTCCTGAGCCGCCGCCATCAGCAGAGTGTCAGCTCTATGCTGACACTCTCCTGTAACCCCATAGATGCTGCGGTTGCGGCATCCATGAGGTTAACAGAGGGAGGGAGCTCCCTCTCTCCACCATCAGGGCTGCAGCGCTGTGATTGCAGCACCCGATGGTTGCCATGGCAAAGGTGTCCAGTGCTGCCACCTACAGGCAATCTGGAAGTATTATACTTTGCAATGCAAGAGCATTGCAAAGTATAGTACAGCTATCAGCCCCACTGGATCTTCAAGATCCAAGAGGGAACTGATAAAAAAAAAAAGTGAAAATAATAAAAGTAAAAATAAATCAATAAATAAATAAAAATGTGAATAAAAAAAAAGACATTGCCTTTTCCTATAAAAAAATGAAAAAATAAAATACACATATTAGGTGTCACCGCGTCCGTAGCGACCGTCTCTATAAATATATCACATGATGGACCCCGTCCGATAAACACCATAAAAATAAAATAAAAAAAACAGTGCCAAAAAAGCTATTTTTGTCACCTTACATCACAAAAAGTGCAACAGCAAGCGATCAAAAAGGCTTATGACCCCCAATATAGTACCAATCAAACCGTCACCTCGTCCCGCAAAAAATGACACCCTATTTAAGACAATCGCCCAAAAAATAAAAAAGCTATGGCTCTCAGACTATAGAGACACTAAAACATAATTTTTTTGGTTTCAGAAATGCTATTATTGTGTAAAATTTAAATAAATAAGAAAAAGTATACATATTAGGTATTGCCACGTCCGTAACGATCTTCTCTATAAAACTACACATGACCTAACTCCTCAGATGAACGCTGTAAAAATAAATAAATGAAAACTGTTCCAAAACAGCCTATTTTTGGGTCACCTTGTCCCATAAAGTGTAATAATGAATGATCAAAAAATCCTATGTACCCAAAAATGGTACCAATAAAAACCTCAACACTTTCTGCAAAAAACGAGCTCCTGCACAAGACGATCGGCAGAAAAATAAGAAAAATATGGTGTTCAGAAAACCAATCCAGCACAATCTACCTTCCAAAAACCGTATGGCATTCCTTTCCTTCTGCGCCCTGCCGTGTGCCCGTACAGCAGTTTACGACCACATGTGGGGTGTTTCTGTAAACCGCGGAATCAGGGTAATAAATATTGAGTTTTGTTTGGCTGTTAACCCTCAATGTGTTATAGAAAAAAAATATATAAAATGGAAAATCTGCCCAAAAAGTGAAATTTTAAAATTTCATCTCCATTTTCCTTTAATTCTTGTGGAACGCCTAAAGGGTTAACAAAGTTAGTAAAATCAGTTTTGAGTAACTTGAGGGGTGTAGTCTCTATAATGGGGTCATTTATGGGGGTTTCCACTATGTAAGCCCCACAAAGGGACTTCAGACCTGAACTGGTCCTTAAAAAGTGGGTTTTGGAAATTTTCTTAAAAATTTTAAGAATTGCTTCTAAACTTCTAAGCCTTCTAAGTCCTAAAAAAATAAAATGACATTTCCAAAATGATGCCAACATAAAGTAGACATATGGGGAATGTTAAGTAATAAATATTTTATTAGGTATCACTTTCTGTTTTAGAAGCAGAGAAATTGAAATTTGGAAAATTGTGCATTTTTCAAAATTTTGGGTAAATTTGGGATCTTTTCATAAATAAAGGTGAAATATATTGACTCAAATATATGACTATCATAAAGTACAATGGGTCACGAGAAAACAATCTCAGAATGGCATGGATAAGTAAAAGTGTTCCAAAGCTATTACCACATAAAGTGACACATGTCAGATTTTTTAATTTTGACCTGGACACTGGGGCATCAATGACCCTTGGTCATGAAAGGATTAAAATCCTTATACTGCGATTTTTCACTATATAGTGCTCTTACCCTTTTTCGTTCAGTAGTTTCTTTAAAAACGGCACTTTATAATATGTAAATTACCTCTCTACCAGCAAGTAGGGCGGTTACTTGCTGGTAGCAGCCGCATCCTGCTTTAAAAAAAATGCCCCCTCCTCCTGTTGATTGACAGGGCCAGCGAGTGCTCTCGTCCCCTGGCTGGCCCTGTCTGCGTTCTAAATCTCCCGCCTGCGCTGTTCCAGTCTTCAGTCGGCGCAGGCGCACTAAGAGGAGGACTCTCGCTCGGCCGCTTCTTCCTCAGTGCGCCTGCGCCGATGATGTCACATCTACACCCGGCGCAGGCACACACTTTTGAGGGGTGACTTTGATATATCTATGGCACACAGTGTCGGTGCCAAGATAAATCTGACCACAGACACGTGGTCTAGCAAACACGGGCAAGAAAGGTACATAACTTTTGCTGCCCACTGGGTGAACCTTCAATCATGTAACCTGTGGCTCCCATGTAGACTTGGTGTTACTGCCATGAATTGTATGCAGGCCTGCTTCTTCTTCTACTCCTCATACTCAATCCTACGTCTCCTCCTCAGCGGACTCCTCCTTTTCTACTGCTAACGCCTCTTCCGCCGCTCACCCCAAGCTCCCCAGAGCCTATTCGTTGTGCCAGGTGGGACGTTGCAATGCTATGCTGCGGCTGTCGTGCCTGGAAGCCAAGAGCCACACCGATCCTGCACTGCTTTCAGCTTTGCGGTCATAGGCCGATCAGTGGTTTACCCTACTCAATTTGACAGTTGTTAAAGTGGTGTGCGACAACGGTGCCAATCTACTGAGTGCGCTGAAACAGGGCAAAATGACACACGTGCCATGCATGGCACAAATCCTGAACTTAGTCATGCAGCGATTCGTTGCAAAATACCCCGGGGTCCAGGATGTCTTGTGACAGGCCAGGAAAATCTCTGGCCATTTTAGAAGATCTTACACTGCCATGGCTCGCCTTGCTGACATTCAGCGGCAAAACCACTTGCACATCAGACGTCTGGTTTGTGAGAGCCTGACGCACTGGAACTCCACCTTGTATATGTTTAATAGGCTGCTTCAGCAGCAACGTACCGCTAACAACTACCTGTATGAACTCTGCAGCAGGACAGGTTCTGGGGAGGTTGGTTTCTTTTCACCGCTCCAGTGGCTTCTCATGCGAGAGGCATGCAGACTTCTGCAGTCGTTTGATGAGATCCCCAGACTGGTCAGTCACAGCCAGGGCACTATGAGTGATATCATACCTTACGGCTTCTTTCTGGAGCATGCATTGCGTTGTGTCATTGATCATGCCGTTGAGGAGCACGAGCTGGAAGATGAGGAAGTTGCAATGCTGAATAAATTCCTGGGTGAGCTACTCAATTGGAGACAAGTCAGCAGAAGTCTGAAGAGGAGTCAGAGGAGGATGGTGCCTGGGGGAAGAGGAGGAACAAGAAAAGCAGGCTTTGAGGTGGACTTTAAAATGTTTTTAGCCATAATATATTTACATATATTACTATATATTTAGAGTATATAATATATTATAATATATGAAAATATATTATGGCTAAAACATCAATCGTAGTTTCTCATATATTATGCATACATATATATCAGAAGTATGATTATATATATATGGTCCTGATCAAAAGTTTAAGACTAGAGTTGAGCGAACCCCTGGATGTTTGGGTTCGAGAAGTTCGGCCAAACTTCCTGAAAATTGGAGAGAGGTCCCATAGTACGGCATACATATTAGGACATCGTCAGACATCATCCACAACTCCATCCTCCATCAGGCAAAACTCCATCAGCCCTCAGACATCAGACAAAACTCCGTCCTCCGTCAGGCAAAACTCCATCAGACAAAACTCCGTCCTCCGTCAGACAAAACTCCATCAGCCCTCAGACATCAGACAAAACTCCGTCCTCCGTCAGGCAAAACTCCATCAGACCTCAGACATCAGACAAAACTCCATCCTCCGTCACCCAAAACTCCATCAGACCTCAGACATCAGACAAAACTCCGTCCTCCGTCACCCAAAACTCCATCAGACCTCAGACATCAGACAAAACTCCGTCCTCCATCAGGCAAAACTCCATCAGACCTCAGACATCAGACAAAACTCCATCCTCCGTCACCCAAAACTCCATCAGACCTCAAACATCAGACAAAACTCCGTCCTCCGTCACCCAAAACTCCATCAGACCTCAGACATCAGACAAAACTCCGTCCTCCGTCACCCAAAACTCCATCAGACCTCAGACATCAGACAAAACTCCGTCCTCCATCAGGCAAAACTCCATCAGACCTCAGACATCAGACAAAACTCCGTCCTCCGTCACCCAAAACTCCATCAGACCTCAAACATCAGACAAAACTCCGTCCTCCGTCACCCAAAACTCCATCAGACCTCAAACATCAGACAAAACTCCGTCCTCCGTCACCCAAAACTCCATCAGACATCAGACAAAACTCCGTCCTCCCTCACCCAAAACACCATCAGACCTCAGACATCAGCCAAAACTCTGTCCTCCGTCACCCAAAACTCCATCAGACCTCAGACATCAGACATCAGACAAAACTCCGTCCTCCGTCAGGCAAAACTCCATCAGACCTCAGACATCAGCTAAAACTCTGTCCTCCCTCAGACATCAGCCAAAACTCTGTCCTCCCTAACTCAAAATACGCCCTACTACACACACTCTTCACCTGACGGAGCTGCTAGCTGCTGGAGAGGCAAAGGACCTGTGATGACGTCATGACCATGTGACGAGTCACGTGTGTGGGAGGGGTCAGATGTGCACAGCAGCTGGTAGAGTGTACAGAACAGTAGCCATCAAATAGAACTCTGTACTAGAGATGTGTGTGTAACCTGCATGTAGCAGAGCTGTGTACTGTGTTACAGAGATGTATGTGTAACCTGCATGTAGCAGAGCTGTGTACTGTGTTACAGAGATGTAAGTGTAACCTGCAGGTAGCAGAGCTGTGTACTGTGTAGCAGATCTGTATGTGTAACCTGCATGTAGCAGAGCTGTGTACTGTGTAGCAGAGCTGTATGTGTAACCTGCATGTAGCAGAGCTGTGTACTGTGTTACAGAGATGTACGTGTAACCTGCAGGTAGCAGAGCTGTGTACTGTGTAGCAGATCTGTATGTGTAACCTGCAGGTAGCAGAGCTGTGTACTGTGTAGCAAAGCTGTATGTGTAACCTGCATGTAGCAGAGCTGTGTACTGTGTAGCAGATCTGTATGTGTAACCTGCATGTAGCAGAGCTGTGTACTGTGTGGCAGAGCTGTATGTGTAACCTGCATGTAGCAGAGCTGTGTACTGTGTAGCAGTGCTGTATGTGTAACCTGCATGTAGCAGTGCTGTGTACTGTGTAGCAGAGCTGTATGTGTAACCTGCATGTAGCAGTGCTGTGTACTGTGTAGCAGAGCTGTATGTGTAACCTGCATGTAGCACAGCTGTGTACTGTTACAGAGATGTATGTGTAACCTGCAGGTAGCAGAGCTGTGTACTGTGTAGCAGATCTGTATGTGTAACCTGCATGTAGCAGAGCTGTGTACTGTGTAGCAGAGCTGTATGTGTAACCTGCATGTAGCAGAGCTGTGTACTGTGTAGCAGTGCTGTATGTGTAACCTGCATGTAGCAGAGCTGTGAACTGTGTAGCAGAGCTGTATGTGTAACCTGCATGTAGCAGAGCTGTGTACTGTGTAGCAGAGCTGTATGTGTAACCTGCATGTAGCAGTGCTGTGTACTGTGTAGCAGAGCTGTATTTGTAACCTGAATGTAGCAGAGCTGTGTACTGTGTAGCAGAGCTGTATGTGTAATCTGCATGTATCAGAGCTGTGTGCTGTGTAGCGGAGCTGTATGTGTAACCTGCATGTAGCAGGCTGTGTACTGTATTACAGGGATGTATGTGCAACCTGCATGTAGCAGTGCTGTGTACTGTGTTACAGAGATGTGTGTGTAACCACATGTAGCAGAGCTTTTTACTGTGTAACAGAGATGTGTGTGTAACCTGGGAACTATAAAAAAGTGTAAAATAAAACATAAAAATTCAGATCACCCCCCTTTTCCCAAAATGAAAATAAAAGAACTAAAAAAATACACATCATGGGTGTCGCAATGTGTAAAAACACCCATTGTATAAAAATATATTCCCCATACGGCAAACGGCGAAACAGAAGAAAAAAAAGAGTCCAAATGTCCGATTCGCCGTTTTTGGTCGCTTCATTTGCTACAAAAATGTAAATAAAAAGTGATCAAAAAGTCTTAAACACCCCAGAATGGTATCAGTGAAAAGTTCAGATTGCCCTGCAAAAAATGAGCCCCCATCCAGCTCTGTACACATAATTACAAAAAAGTTATAGAGCTCAAAATATGACGACAAAAAAAAAGAAAATCTGATTCTGTAAATCTCCTCACTCCGAGTTACTCAGAATTGGTAGCCCTAATTAATAAATACATGCAACATGAATGCATATATGCCGCTTCACACAGATCACAAGTGTTAGGCCTCTTGCACATGAACGTTGTTGGTCCATTCCGTGCATTGGGGACAGCAATTTGCAGTCCCCAATGCACGGGCAACGTGCGTGCAGCGGCCGGGACAGATCCAGACCCATTCAACTTGAATAGGTCCGTGAATATGTTCTACTTTTTTGCTGTGCGGAGGCACGGCCAGAAACACCACGGAAGCACTCTGTAGTGCTTCTGTGGGGATCCGATCCGTGTTTCTGTTCCGTTCAAGTGAATGGGTCGACATCACGGATGCGGGATGCACATGGCTGGTGCCCTGTGTATTGCGGAACCGCCGTATGTGGTCCACAATACGACCACAGGCACACAGCGACCATGTGCAAGAGGCCTTACAAAGATGGGATTTATGGTGCACGTCCTCTTGTGCTTCCCATATTCCACAGATTTAGATCACACAGCTACTTACAGTTGTGCTGATAAGTTTACATACCCTTGCAGAATTTATGATTTCTTAAAGGGGTATTCTCATCTTCCCTTTTTCATACTTACCTTCCTTGAGCGTGACGTTCACTTGCTGTATTCTTCTCCCGGCCGGGCCGGGCCGCGCTTGCGCAGAAGACTGAAGATTCTCTCCCGGCCGGGCCGCGCAATGTCCTGAACGCGCACGGCGCCGCGCATGTGCCATGGTGACTTATTACTGGCCTGTATAGTACAGAGTCGGCGTGCGCATTCGCGGCTCTGTACTATACTGGCCAGGAAGAAGTCATCATGGCGCATGCGCGGCGGCATGCGCGTTCAGGACATTGCGCGGCCCAGCCGGGAGAGAATTTTCCGTCTTCTGCGCAAGCGTGGCCCGGCTGGATTCGACAGGAGAGGTGGCCGTGACCAGGGGAGACCAAAGACAACATCAGGTAAGAGGGGACTTATTTTCTAAAAAAGGATGGGAATTGGGTAATAAAATGTATTTAGAAAAATTATCACTGTCAAATCATTGCCAGATTTACCAGTGATCATTCAGATGAGAATACCCCTTTAACCATTGTGCAGAGAATATGATTGATACCACAGACACTTCTCTCTCGCTCGTGGTTAGTGGTCGGCTGAAGCCATTTATGTTTACTCTTTATAAATCATAATCACAACACAAACTCCCCAAATGACCCTGATCAGAAGCTTACACACCCCAGTTATTAATACCATGTATTGCCCCCTTTAACATCAATGACAGCTTGAAGTCTTTTGTGGTAGTTATGGATGAGGCCCTTTATTTTCTCAGATGGTAAAACTGCCCATTCTTCCTGTTGAAAAAAAAAAGCAATTCCACCACAGTTTTACGTGATTTTTATTGACGACATTCGATGTGCGATAAAACTGACTGGTTACTTTTATTCTACAGGTCAGATCGAATCCGGCAATACCTTATATGTATAGTTTTTCTTGCGTTTTAATAGTGATAAAAAAATAAAAATATACGATTTTTTTTTTGTCGCCATATTTTGAGCCCCATAACTTTTTTGTAATTATGTGTACAGAGCTGGATGGGGGCTCATTTTTTGCGGGGCAATCTAAACTTTTTACTGATACCATTCTGGGGTGTTTAAGACTTTTTGATCACTTTTTATTTACATTTTTGTAGCAAATGAAGTGACCAAAAACGGCGAATCGGACATTTGGACTCTTTTTTTTTTCTGTTTTGCTGTTTGCCGTATGGGGAATATATTTTTATACAATGGGCGTTTTTACACATTGCGAAACCCATGATGTGTCTTTTATTTTAATTTTGGGAAAAGGGGGGTGATCTGAATATTTATAATTTTTTTTTTACACTTTTTTATAGTTCCCAGGTTACACACACATCTCTGTAACACAGTACACAGCTCTGCTACATGCGGTTAGACAAACTGCTCTATATACACAGTACACAGCTCTGCTACCTGCAGGTTGCACATACATCCCTGTAACACAGTACACAGCTCTGCTACATGCAGGTTACACATACAGCTCTGCTACACAGTACACAGCACTTCTACATGCAGGTTACACACACACATCTCTGTAACACAGTACACAGCTCTGCTACATGCTGTTACACACACTGCTCTATATACACAGTACACAGCTCTGCTACATGCAGGTTACACACACATCTCTAGTACAGAGTTCTATTTGATGGCTACTGTTCTGTACACTCTACCAGCTGCTGTGCACATCTGACCCCTCCCACACACGTGACTCGTCACATGGTCATGACGTCATCACAGGTCCTTTGCCTCTCCAGCAGCTAGCAGCTCCGTCAGGTGAAGAGTGTGTGTAGTAGGGCGTATTTTGAGTTAGGGAGGACAGAGTTTTAGCTGATGTCTGAGGTCTGATGAAGTTTTGCCTGACGGAGGACGGAGTTTTGTCTGATGTCTGAGGTCTGATGGAGTTTTGGGTGACGGAGGACGGAGTTTTGTCTGATGTCTGAGGTCTGATGAAGTTTTGGGTGACGGAGGACGGAGTTTTGTCTGATGTCTGAGGTCTGATGGAGTTTTGCCTGATGGAGGACGGAGTATTGTCTGATGTCTGAGGTCTGATGGAGTTTTGGGTGACGGAGGACGGAGTTTTGTCTGATGTCTGAGGTCTGATGGAGTTTTGCCTGACGGAGGACGGAGTTTTGTCTGATGTCTGAGGTCTGATGAAGTTTTGGGTGACGGAGGACGGAGTTTTGTCTGATGTCTGAGGTCTGATGGAGTTTTGCCTGATGGAGGACGGAGTATTGTCTGATGTCTGAGGTCTGATGGAGTTTTGGGTGACGGAGGACGGAGTTTTGTCTGATGTCTGAAGGCTGATGGAGTTTTGTCTGACGGAGGACGGAGTTTTGTCTGATGTCTGATGGAGTTTTGCCTGACGGAGGACGGAGTTTTGTCTGATGTCTGAGGGCTGATGGAGTTTTGCCTGACGGAGGATGGAGTTGTGGATGATGCCTGACGATGTCCTAATATGTATGCCGTACCATAGCAGAGATTCAGGCTTCATGTCATAGCAGAGAATCAGGCTTCACGTCACCCAACACTGGAACAGTCCATTGTCATATATTTAGGCCCCGGCACCCAGACAGAGGAGAGAGGTCCCATAACAGAGATTCAGGCTTCATGTCAGCAGAGAATCAGTCTTCATGTCATAGCAGAGAATCATGCTTCACGTCACCCAACACTGGAACAGTCCATTGTCATATATTTAGGCCCCGGCACCCAGACAGAGGAGAGAGGTCCCATAACAGAGATTCAGGCTTCATGTCAGCAGAGAATCAGTCTTCATGTCATAGCAGAGAATCATGCTTCACGTCACCCAACACTGGAACAGTCCATTGTGAGATATTTAGGCCCTGGCACCCAGGCAGAGGAGAGAGGTCCCATAACAGAGATTCAGGCTTCATGTCAGCAGAGAATCAGTCTTCATGTCATAGCAGAGAATCATGCTTCACGTCACCCAACACATGAACAGTCCATTGTCAGATATTTAGGTCCAGGCACCCAGGCAGAGGAGAGAGGTCCCATAACAGAGATTCAGGCTTCATGTCAGCAGAGAATCAGTCTTCATCTCATAGCAGAGAATCAGGCTTCACGTCACCCAACACTGGAACTGTCCATTGTCATATATTTAGGCCCCGGCACCCAGGCAGAGGAGAGAGGTCCCATAATAGAGATTCAGGCTTCATGTCAGCAGAGAATCAGTCTTCATGTCATAGCAGAAAATCATGCTTCACGTCACCCAAAACTGGAACAGTCCATTGTCAGATATTTTGGCCCTGGCACCCAGACAGAGGAGAGGTTCATTCAACTTTGGGTTGCCCCGCAATATAATGGTAAAATGAAAATAAAAATAGGATTGAATGAGAAAGTGCCCTGGAGTACAATAATATATGGTTAAGGGGAGGTAGTTAATGTCTAATCTGCACAAGGGATGGACAGGTCCTGTGGGATCCATGCCTGGTTCATTTTTATGAACGTCAGCTTGTTCACATTGGCTGTAGACAGGCGGCTGCGTTTGTCTGTAATGACGCCCCCTGCCGTGCTGAATACACGTTCAGACAAAACGCTGGCCGCCGGGCAGGCCAGCACCTCCAAGACATAAAAGGCTAGCTCTGGCCACGTGGACAATTTAGAGACCCAGAAGTTGAATGGGGCCGAAGCATCAGTCAGTACGTGGAGGGGTGTGCACACGTACTGTTCCACCATGTTAGTGAAATGTTGCCTCCTGCTAACACGTTCCGTATCAGGTGGTGGTGCAGCTAGCTGTGGCGTGTTGACAAAACTTTTCCACATCTCTGCCATGCTAACCCTGCCCTCAGAGGAGCTGGCCGTGACACAGCTGCGTTGGCGACCTCTTGCTCCTCCTCTGCCTTCGCCATGGGCTTCCACTTGTTCCCCTGTGACATTTGGGAATGCTCTCAGTAGCGCGTCTACCAACGTGCACTTGTACTCGCGCATCTTCCTATCACGCTCCAGTGCAGGAAGTAAGGTGGGCACATTGTCTTTGTACTGGGGATCCAGCAGGGTGGCAACCCAGTAGTCCGCACACGTTAAAATGTGGGCAACTCTGCTGTCGTTGCGCAGGCACTGCAGCATGTAGTCGCTCGTGTGCCAGGATGCCCAGAGGTAAGGACAAGCTGTCCTCTGTGGGAGGCGTATCGTCATCGTCCTGTGTTTCCCCCCAGACACGCACCAGTGATCTGCCCGAGCTGCGTTGGGTGCCACCCCGCTGTGAACATGCTTCATCCTCATCCTCCTCCACCTCCTCCTCATCCTCGTCCTCCTCGTCCTTCAGTAGTGGGCCCTGGCTGGCCACATTAGTACCTGGCCTCTGCTGTTGCAAAAAACCTCCCTCTGAGTCACTTCGAAGAGACTGGCCTGAAAGTGCTAAAAATGACCCCTCTTCCTCCTCCTCCTCCTCCTCCTGGGCCACCTCCTCTTCCATCATTGCCTTAAGTGTTTTCTCAAGGAGACATAGAAGTGGTATTGTAACGCTGATAACGGCGTCATCGCCACTGGCCATGTTGGTGGAGTACTCGAAACAGTGCAACAGGGCACACAGGTCTCGCATGGAGGCCCAGTCATTGGTGGTGAAGTGGTGCTGTTCCGCAGTGCGACTGACCCGTGCGTGCTGCAGCTGAAACTCCACTATGGCCTGCTGCTGCTCGAACAGTCTGTCCAGCATGTGCAAGGTGGAGTTCCACCTGCTGGGCACGTCGCATATGAGGTGGTGAGCGGGAAGGCCGAAGTTACGCTGTAGCGCAGACAGGCGAGCAGCGGCAGAATGTGAACGCCGGAAGCGCGAACAGACGTCCCGCACTTTATGCAGCAGCTCTGACATGTCGGGGTAGTTGTGAATGAACTTCTGCACCACCAAATTCAGCACATGCACCAGGCAAGGGATGTGCGTCAAACCGGCTAGTCCCAGAGCTGCAACGAGATTTCGCCCATTATCGCACACCACCAGGCCGGGCTTGAGGCTCACCGGCAGCAACCACTCGTCGGTCTGTTGTTCTATACCCCGCCACAACTCCTGTGCGGTGTGGGGCCTGTCCCCCAAACATATGAGTTTCAGAATGGCCTGCTGACGTTTACCCCGGGCTGTGCTGAAGTTGGTGGTGAAGGTGTGTAGCTGACTGGATGAGCAGGTGGAAGAAGAGGAGGAGGAAGCCGAGTAGGAGGAGGAGGCAACAGGAGGCAAAGAATGTTGCCCTGCGATCCTTGGCGGGGGAAGGACGTGCGCCAAACAGCTCTCCGCCTGGGGCCCAGCCGCCACTACATTTACCCAGTGTGCAGTTAGGGAGATATAGCGTCCCTGGCCGTGCTTACTGGTCCACGTATCTGTGGTTAGGTGGAGTTTCCACCGATGGCATTGCGCAGTGCACACTTGATTTTATCGGATACTTGGTTGTGCAGGGAAGGCACGGCTTTCTTGGAGAAGTAGTGCCGGCTGGGAAGAACATACTGTGGGACAGCAAGCGACATAAGCTGTTTGAAGCTGTCTGTGTCCACCAGCCTAAATGACAGCATTTCATAGGCCAGTAGTTTAGAAATGCTGGCATTCAGGGCCAGGGATCGAGGGTGGCTAGGTGGGAATTTACGCTTTCTCTCAAATGTTCGTGAGATGGAGAGCTGAAAGCTGCCGTGTGACATGGTTGAGATGCTTGGTGACGGAGGTGGTGGTGTTGGTGGTACATTCCCTGTTTGCTGGGCGGCAGGTGCCAATGTTCCTCCAGAGGCGGAGGAAGAGGCCAAGGCGGCAGCAGCAGAAGAGGTAGCAGAGGGAGCCTGAGTGACTTCCTTGTTTTTAAGGTGTTTACTCCACTGCAGTTCATGCTTTGCATGCAGGTGCCTGGTCATGCAGGTTGTGCTAAGGTTCAGAACGTTAATGCCTCGCTTCAGGCTCTGATGGTACAGCGTGCAAACCACTCGGGTCGTCAGCACATTGTTTGAAGAAGTGCCATGCCAGGGAACTCCTTGAAGCTGCCTTTGTGGTGTTCGGTCCCAGATGGCGGCGGTCAGTAGCAGGCGGAGTCTCTTGGCGGCGGGTGTTCTGCTTTTGCCCACTGCTCCCTCTTTTGCTACGCTGTTGGCTCAGTCTCACCACTGCCTCTTCCTCCGAACTGTGAAAGTCAGTGGCACGACCTTCATTCCATGTGGGGTCTAGGACCTCATCGCCCCCTGCATCATCTTCCACCCAGTCTTCCTCCCTGACCTCCTGTTCAGTCTGCACACTGCAGAAAGAAGCAGCAGTTGGCACCTGTGTTTCGTCATCATCAGAGACGTGCTGAGGTGGTATTCCCATGTCCTCATCATCAGGAAACATAAGTGGTTGTGCGTCAGTGCATTCTATGTCTTCCACCGCTGGTGAAGGGATAGGTGGATGCCCTTGGGAAACCCTGCCAGCAGAGTCTTCAAACAGCATAAGAGACTGCAGCATAACTTGAGGCTCAGACAGTTTCCCTGATATGCATGGGGGTGATGTGACAGACTGATGGGCTTGGTTTTCAGGCGCCATCTGTGCGCTTTCTGCAGAAGACTGGGTGGGAGATAATGTGAACGTGCTGGATCCACTGTCGGCCACCCAATTGACTAATGCCTGTACCTGCTCAGGCCTTACCATCCTTAGAACGACATTGGGCCCCACCAAATATCGCTGTAAATTCTGGCGGCTACTGGGACCTGAGGTAGTTGGTACACTAGGATGTGTGGCTGTGGCAGAACGGCCACGTCCTCTCCCAGCACCAGAGGGTCTACTAACACCACCACGACCATGTCCGCATCCGCGTCCCTTACTAGATGTTTTCCTCATTGATACTGTTCACCACAATAAGAAAAATATTATTTGGCCCAATGTATTGAATTCAAATTCAGGCCTTTTTTTACAGACACCTAACACTATCTGGCTATCTATTTAGGTACCGTATTACACTAATACAGGCACAGCTGTAACGACAGCTTTAGCTGACTATAAATTTGAGGCCTATTATTTAGGCGCTGGGTGACAGGTATACGTTTACGGACAGAATTAGACTCGGAAATGCACGGTAGCGTGTGTGTGAAGTAATTGAGAATGACCCTATCTGCACCTTCAATCTAATATACCCTTTTATGGATAGATTTAAAGTAGGCCTGATACAGCAGAAACAACTGATTTAGGGAATTGCTAAGTTGGGAATTGTGTTTCAACCCAGAACAAAAACTGTGCTTTGGCGGACACTAAATGAATTGACCAGCCTCAGCAATAACCACAGATTTAGCTGAATATAAATTTGAGGCCTATTATTTAGGTGCTGGGTGACAGGTATACGTTTACGGACAGAATTAGACTTGGAAATGCACGGTAGCTTGTGTGTGAAGTTATTGAGAATGACCCTATCTGCCCCTTCAATCTAATATACCCTTTTATGGATAGATTTAAAGTAGGCCTGATACAGCAGAAACAACTGATTTAGGGAATTGCTAAGTTGGGAATTGTATTTCAACCCAGAACAAAAACTGTGCTTTGGCAGACACTAAATGAATTGACCAGCCTCAGCAATAATCACAGATTTAGCTGAATATAAATTTGAGGCCTATTATTTAGGCGCTGGGTGACAGTTATACGTTTACGGACAGAATTAGACTTGGAAATGCACGGTAGCTTGTGTGTGAAGTTATTGAGAATAACCCTATCTGCACCTTCAATCTAATATACCCTTTTATGGATAGATTTAAAGTAGGCCTGATACAGCAGAAACAACTGATTTAGGGAATTGCTAAGTTGGGAATTGTATTTCAACCCAGAACAAAAACTGTGCTTTGGTGGACACTAAATGAATTGACCAGCCTCAGCAATAACCACAGATTTAGCTGAATATAAATTTGAGGCCTATTATTTAGGCGCTGGGTGACAGGTATACGTTTACGGACAGAATTAGACTTGGAAATGCACGGTAGCTTGTGTGTGAAGTTATTGAGAATGACCCTATCTGCACCTTCAATCTAATATACCCTTTTATGGATAGATTTAAAGTAGGCCTGATACAGCAGAAACAACTGATTTAGGGAATTGCTAAGTTGGGAATTGTATTTCAACCCAGAACAAAAATATATCCTTTGCCAGACAGCAGACAGTATTACAATTGGCTGGCCACAGCTGAAACACCAGATTTAGGGTACTGCTATTTTGGCAATTGTATTTCACCCCTCAATAAAATAGCAAGCACAGCCAAGCCACTGATGTAGGATATAGCAAAAAAAATAACCACACTATTGATGGTTAAATGGACTTGGTGGCAGCTTGCCCCTGATGTAGGATATAGCAAAAAAATAACCACACTATTGATGGTTAAATGGACTTGGTGGCAGCTTGCCCCTGATGTAGGATATAGCAAAAAAATAACCACACTATTGATGGTTAAATGGACTTGGTGACTACTTGCCCCTGATGTAGGATATAGCAAAAAAATAACCACACTATTGATGGTTAAATGGATTTGGTGGCAGCTTGTGCTGGCGCACCGCAAGACACAAAATGGCCGCCGATCACCCCAGAAAAAAGTGACTGAAAAACACTCTGAGCAGCCTAAAAACAGTGAGCAATTGAATAGCAGCAGTTCAATGATCCACAGCTGTAGATCGATCACTGAATTAAGTGTTTTTTCAGAGTTAATCACTGCCTAATCTCGCCCTAACAGTCGCAGCTGCAACCTCTCCCTACACTGATCAGAGCAGAGTGACGTGCGGCGCTATGTGACTCCAGCTTAAATAGAGGCTGGGTCACATGCTGCACTGGCCAATCACAGCCATGCCAATAGTAGTAGGCATGGCTGTGATGGCCTCTTGGGGCAAGTAGTATGACGCTTGTTGATTGGCTGCTTTGCAGCCTTTCAAAAAGCGCCAAGAAAGCGACGAACACCGAACCCGAACCCGGACTTTTACGAAAATGTTCGGGTTCGGGTCCGTGTCACAGACACCCCAAAATTCGGTACGAACCGAAACTATACAGTTCGGGTTCGCTCATCCCTATTTAAGACCACTTGAAAAATGGCAAAAAATCATAATTAGCATGGTTGGATCTTAACATGGTTCCAAGTAGAGCTTCAACATGCAACAAGAAGAAATGGGAGTGAGATAAAACATTTTGAGCATTCAATTTAATGAAAACAGCGAATAAACTGAAACAGGCTGTTTTTCAGCTGATCAAAAGTTTAGGACCACACCTCCAAAAAACTAAACTCCCCCAAAACAGAAATCCAACTTCCAAACATGAACTCAGCAATGAGTAGCTCTGCCGTTATTGTTTATCACTTAAAAAATTTGTTTCGGCATGGTTGATGCATTTCCATGAGGTGAGTGGGAACATTTCTCCAAGTGTTGAAGATGGCCGCACGAAGGCCATCTACTGCCTGGAACTGTTGTCTATTTTTGTAAACTTCCCTTGCCATCCATCCCCAAAGGTTCTCAACTGGATTTAGATCAGGAGAACACGCAGGATGGGCCAAAATAGTGATGTTATTCTCCTGGAAGAAGTTCCTTGTCCTGCGGGCATTGTGTACTGTTGCGTTGTCCTGTTGAAAAACCCAGTCGTTACCACACAGACGAGGGCCCTCAGTCATGAGGAATGCTCTCTGCAACATCTGGACATAGCCAGCGGCCGTTTGACGCCCCTGCACTTCCTGAAGCTCCATTGTTCCACTAAAGGAAAAAGCACCCCAGACCATTATGGCGCCCCCTCCACTGTGGCGCGTAGAAAACATCTCAGGTGGGATCTGCTTGTAATGCCAGTAATGTTGGAAACCATCAGGACCATCAAGGTTACATGTTTTCTCATCAGAGAATAAAACTTTCTTCCACCTTTGATGTCCCATGTTTGGTGCTCTCTTGGAAAGTCCAAACGAGCAGTTCTGTGGCGTTCAAGGAGACGAGGTCTTTGAAGACTTTTTTTTGTTTTTGAAGCCATTCAGTCTCAGATGCCGTCTGATGGTTGTGGGGCTGCAGTCAGCACCAGTAAGGGCCTTAATTTCGGTCGAGGACCGTCCAGTGTCTTGACGGACAGCCAATTGGATCCTCCGGCTCAGTGCTGATGAAATTTTTGGGGGTCTTCCACTTGACTTTTTTGTTCCATAACCCTCAGGATTATTCCCACCTCAGCAGCTATGGCGCGCTGTGAGAGACCCTGTTTATGCAGTTCAACAACCCGACCACGTTCAAAAAGGGAGAGTTTTTTTTTCCTTTGCTATCACAACGTGTGACTACCTGACAGAAAATGACAATAAATCCACATCTTTGCATAGATTTGGCCTTTAAAAAGGCACGTGGTCCTAAACTTTTGATCAGCTGAAAAACAGCCTGTTTCAGTTTATTCGTTGTTTTCATTAAATTGAATGCTCAAAAAATGTTTTGTCTCACTCCCATTTCTTCTTGTTGCATGTTGAAGCTCTACTTGGAACCTTGTTAAGATCCAGCCATGCTAAATATGATTTTTTGCAATTTTTCAAGTGGTCTTGAACTTTTGATCAGGACTGTATATATACAGTCATGTGAAAAAATTAGGACACCCTTTGAAAGCATGTGGTTTTTTGTAACATTTTTAATAAAAGGTTATTTCATCTCCGTTTCAACAATACAGAGAGATTAAAGTAATCCAACTAAACAAAGAAAACTGAAGAAAAGTCTTTTCAAGATCTTCTGTAAATGTCATTCTACAAAAATGCCTATTCTAACTGAGGAAAAAGATAGGACACCCTCACATGTATTCCCTCTTAAATTGGCTCAGATCTCACACAGGTATATCACACCAGGTGCACATAATTAGTAGATCGTTACTCTGCATGTTGAATGAGGCTTGCCCTATTTAAACCTCAGACATTTAGTTTGGTGTGCTCCTGACTGTTGAAGTGAGAGTGAGCACCATGGTGAGAGCAAAAGAGCTGTCAGAGGACTTCAGAAAAAAGATTGTAGCAGCCTATGAGTCTGGGAAGGGATTTAAAAAGATCTCAAAAGATTTTGAAATCAGCCATTCCACTGTCCGGAAGATAGTCTACAAGTGGAGGGCTTTCAAAACAACTGCCAACATGCCCAGGACTGGTCGCCCCAGCAAGTTCACCCCAAGAGCAGACCGCAAGATGCTAAAAGAGGTCTCCAAAAGTGTCATCTCGAGAACTACAGCAGGCTCTGGCTACTGTTGATGTAGAAGTACATGCCTCTACAATCAGAAAGAGACTGTACAAGTTTAACTTGCATGGGAGGTGTGCAAGGAGGAAACCTTTGCTTTCCAAGAGAAACATCGAGGCCAGACTGACATTTGCCAGAGATAAAGTTGACAAAGACCAGGACTTCTGGAATAATGTTCTTTGGACAGATGAGTCCAAAATTGAATTATTTGGACACAACAGCAGAGGACATGTTTGGCGTAAACCAAACACAGCATTCCAAGAAAAGAACCTCATACCAACTGTTAAGCATGGAGGTGGAAGTGTCATGGTTTGGGGCTGCTTTGCTGCAGCAGGACCTGGTCAGCTCACCATCATAGAATCCACGATGAATTCTACTGTGTATCAGAAGGTGCTTGAAGAACATGTGAGACCATCAGTTAGAAAATTAAAGCTGAAGCGGAACTGGACCATGCAACATGACAATGACCCAAAACATACTAGTAAATCAACCAAAGATTGGCTGAAAAAGAAGAAATGGAGAGTCCTGGAATGGCTAAGTCAAAGTCCAGATTTGAATCCCATTGAGATGCTGTGGGGTGACTTGAAAAGGGCTGTACGTGCAAGAAACCCCTCAAACATCTCACAGCTGAAAAAGTTCTGCATTGAGGAGTGGGGTAAAATTTCCTCAGACCGATGTCGAAGACTGGTAGATGGCTACAAGAACCGTCTCACTGCAGTTATTTCAGCCAAAGGAGGTAACACTCGCTATTAGGGGCAAGGGTGTCCTATCTTTTTCCTCAGTTAGAATAGGCATTTTTGTAGAATGACATTTACAGAAGATCTTGAAAAGACTTTTCTTCAGTTTTCTTTGTTTAGTCGGATTACTTTAATCTCTCTGTATTGTTGAAACGGAGATGAAATAACCTTTTATTAAAAATGTTACAAAAAACCACATGCTTTCAAAGGGTGTCCTAATTTTTTCACATGACTGTATATATATATATATATATATATATGTATATATACATATATATATATATATATATATATATATACAGTTGCAAGAAAAAGTATGTGAACCCTTTGGAATGGTATGGATTCGGAATATTTTTTTTTTTTTTAGAAATCCTGCAGAGAACACAGAGGTTGATTTCCTGCCATTTGCTTGGCCAAGTGAGAGGGACTAAATGAGTTTTCTTTATGCATGGGTTCGTTCACACAAACATATTTTGCTTTCCGTATACAGGCCGTTTTCTGCATTCCACATAAGGTCCATATACGGAACCATTCATTTGAATGGATTTGCAAAAGATGCGAACATCACTCTGTGTGTTGTCCGCATCCGTTGCTCCGTTCCGTGGCCCTGCTAAAATTATAAGTCCTATTCGATTCTTGTCCATTTTGCAGACAAGAATAGGCATTTTTATAATAGGCCTCCTGTTGCATTCTGCAAATTGCGGAAGGCACACAGGCTCCATCCGTTGTTTGTGGATCCGCAATTTGTGGACCGCAAAAAACGGCATTGTCATGTGAACGAGCCCTAATTCTAAGTTTTAATTGCAATTTGTCACAAACTATGGATAACTGAACGGATTAGTTGAGGGGAGGAACTGGCATTTTTTTTTTGTTTTGTTTTTTCATTTTATGTTTAGTTTGTAAAAATTGTATTATCCCTTAAGATTCTAAAATATTTTAGTCTTTACTTTCATTATTTTTCTAGCATTTATAGAAACAACATTACAAGTAGCCCAGGCACAATCATAACTTTGTTTCACGTACGGTAAATGGCTAGATTTTCAAAAACAGTTTTGAAATGTTTCATTGTTTTATGAAGGGTAAAGTATAGGTCAAAAAGTTAAATATGATTCTTATCTTTAAATTAATCGATGGTGAAATGCTTAAAGTTAAAGATTGCATGTCACAACAAAATGATGGAAGTGTTGATACTGTTTCAGGCTTCAGTAGTTTTCTAGATTAATGGCTGGAGACCTTGTGTTTTTATTGCTTTATTCCACTGATATAACACATTTTGTACTAAATAACAATTACTATAAGTTTTGTGACATATCTTTAAAGCTATGTCCAATAGCTACACCATGTCTCAATTAGATATAACAAAATGTACAGTTAAATAATAATACAAAAATCTTCTGAAAAAGTGGCATTTTTTATTTGTCCAAAATATGTTTTAATTAATCCATAATTGTCATTCCTTCACATAATTTTTCTGTTTCTTATGTTCATCTATCCCTGTCATAAAAGTTGAAGTTATATCCTGCTCCTGAGTCAATTCATTTTTAGGATTCAGTGTAGCTGCCTGTCACCTTATGCCCCTCTCACACATAAGGGGAACAGAACAATAATATTTATAAGTTAATGTGATCTTCCCAGAGCCATAATTTTATTTTATTTTTCTATTCACATTTTTTGCGGAAGAAGTTGCATACGAGGTAGTTGAAACCTGGAAAGAATTACAAATGGAATGGAATTATAAAAAACAAACAAAAAAACACAATTCTCCCACAGTTTTATGAGCTTTATTTTTATAGCATTTCCTATGTTGGAAAACTGACTTGTTACTTTCCTTCTTGGGGTCAGTATAAGTACAATGATACCATATGTATATAGTATTTCTTTTCCTGATTTTGTGTTTTCATTTTTATTCCCTATCTTCTTTGAGCCATAATTTTTTTATATTTCCATTCACATAGCTACATGAGGGCTTATTTTTTTTTTGCTGGACAAGTTGTACTTTCTAGTGCCACCATGTAGTGGTAGCGGGGAAAAAAATTCCAAATTGGGTGGAATAAAAAAAAAATGCAATTCCTCCACAGTTTTGCGGGTTTTGTTCACATAGCTTTTTGTTTGCTGCAGAACTGACACCTGCTCTTCATTCCCTGGGTCAATACTATTGCAATGATACCCTATTTTTATAGTTATTTTTATGTCTAAATTGTGTAGAAATACATTTAAACTAAAAAATGTTTTATCACCATAACTTTTTTTGTGGGACAATCTGTAGTATTCATTAATACCATTTTGGAGTGTGTGACTTTTTGATCACATTTTATTATATATATTTTGGGTAAGAGAAACAATGTAAAAATAGCAAAATGGCCATTTTGACCCATTATTTTAATAGTGTGGGTGTTAACGATTACGGTGATAACCATGATGTTTATATTTTTTGCTATTTATGTATTTTCTTTATTTTACAGAATAGGGGGTGATTTATACTTTTATATTTTTTACCAGTTTATTTTAAAACTTTTTTATAATGATTTTGAAGCTCGTATATGAGCGTACAAAATGCATTTTTTATTTTTTATTTTGAGCAATTATGGGTTTTTAAAATGTATTTATTACTGACTGACTGACTTCAGCGTGACTGAGAGCATTGAAATCAATTACCACCATCCTCATTGGCTACAGAGGATGCCGTTAACAAGCCCAAGCTTTTGGGTTTTTAACCGTTTTGATGACGTGATCTCACTTGAACATTGCATCTAAAGACTTTAATTACAGCGATCAGCATCATTGCCAGTCACGGTAAGTAGCTGCAGGTCTCTACTGTTTGAAACAGAAAGGAGAGATAGTGTAGGGAGTGAAATAGGAATATTTTAGCTTTTATACTTGTTATAGACCCAAAAGTCCTTTTAAGGACTATTGTTGTGTGTGGCAGCAATATATATTTTTAGTGCAACCTGCGCTAAATACCTTGCAATTGTTTGGCCGTTGCAGACAGCAGCATTATCTGTGCTACATCTCATGTGTAACGAGTGTACAGCCTAAAAGTATCTGTTACATCCAGTGTACTTTGTCTGTAGATGGTATCCGCTGCTGACAGTTACATTACCTGCGCTACATCTCCTGCATAACGCTTGCCCATCCTAAATATCAGTAACATTCATTCAGTGTAATTTTTTATTAGGCGGTGGTGACAGTGACATTAGTTGCGCTATACCTTCTGTTTAGCCCTTTTGCTACCAGCGCCTTACATGTACGGCACTGGAGCGATGTGCGAACATGGCGCCCAGTCATACGTGCAGTGGGCGTCATAGCTGGCAGATCTCTGCTATTTCATACAGCAGTGACCTGTGGCTAATCACCCTGACCGGCAATAATGCTGATCGCGGTAATTAAATTCTTAAGATGCAGTGACCAATTGAAGTCACGGCATATAAATGCGCAAAAACAAGGAAGCTCACGCTTCCGGGCTTGCTACCGATGCCCCATGTGGCCAAATGGGGCATTGGTACTTGCACTAAACACTTTCAGCCTCACTTATTCTTATTTTGGCCACCAGATGGCAGACCAAGATTAGAAATGAGCAATATTGACTTTAAAAATCCCTGAGAAAAAATCACTGAAAAAACAAATTAAAAATTAAAAAACATAATTAATGAGCCACAAAATGATCACAACAAGAAATGTTAAATATTATGAAAAAAATATATATAAAGGTTTAAATCACCCCTCTTTCCATATAATAAAAAAAAATATAACATTAAACATAAACATCATGGGTATCACAGCAACTGAATACTATTTAAATAGAAAAAAAAAGATACAATACGGCGAATGGCGTAACAGAAAAAGGGGTCATAATTAGGGTTGAGTTTCCGTACTGAACTTTAGGATTTTTGGACCCCGAACCCGAACATTTCAGTAAAAGTTCGGGTTCGGTGTTCGGCGCTTTCTTGGCGCTTTTTGAAAGGCTGCAGAGCAGCCAATCAACAAGCGGTTAACTCTATGACCTTAGAAGCCATCACAGCCATGCCTACTAATGGCATGGCTGTGATTGGCCAGAGCAGCATGTGACCCAGGCTCTATGTAAGCTGGAGTCACATAGCGCTGCACGTCACTCTGCTGTTACAAGTGTAGGGAGAGGATGCTGCTGGACTTGTGATTTCAGGGAGAGAATAGGAGAGAATCTAACTCAGCGATCTACAGAGAAATAGTTGTGTGGGTGCAGGGCACAATCGTTTTACCCTGCCTCGAGCCCATTGACTAAGAAAAAATAAATGTCATCCATCTGCTAGTTAGGTGGGCATCGGCCATTTTATGCAAACTCAGTGCACCAGCACTGCATCTGAGATTTTGGGACATTGTAAATCACCGCTTTTTTTTTTGACAATCTACAACATCTGGATTAGTCAGTGTGCAATTTAAGCTAGAAATACACCAATCATTTTCTGGGGTTTAAAAACACACTTTTTTGCCAAAAACACCTATTTTCAGGCCTTGCAGCATCAACATGTGTGAAATTACAGGCTTATATACTGCTGTCAAATTTAGTTGTTAAACAAACACTCGTTTGGGCAAAAAAAATTGGTCGGCTGGAAAAGGTCAACGCGGAGGGGGAATAAATGAATAGAGAGGGGGGAAAAAAACAAAAAAAAAAACATTTTACTTTAAGGTTTATCATGCTTGTCTGTTTGGGATGGGTAATGAAACTTACCTACACCTGCAACTATACTGCTGAGGGGCGATATGCCATTTAAATATCAAGGGGCACAGGGAGCTATAGCATGGTAAATTTTTTTGTAAGGATGTGTTATTCTGCTGATCTAGCTTTCAGCAAGTCTAGACAGAGATGGGCGAAAAAAGTGGTCTAGAAAGAACGTTAGCTGGTTTTGGTTAACTCCTATTAGGAGTAAAATTATGGGTTGTTGGGGGGAAGGGTTAATGTTATTATATTGTTATGTTTCACTTCTCCAATATTGTGTCCAATTGATAAAAAACCTGATGAACCATTATATGCTCCCTCCAGGTCGGTTTACTGCTAGGTTTTTGACATGTCCACATGCTTTTATCAAATGATGAAAATAGTGACATGGAATGTCAAGGGGTTGAGAGCCCCTCAAAAGGAGTGTCCATATTGAGACATCTTAGGCGGTTGGATGTGGATATTGCCCTCCTGCAGGAGACCCACCTGGAGGAACCGGACTTCTGGCGTATGAGACACATGTGGGTAGTAAATTCACAGCCTGATGAACGTTTAAAAATGAACAAAACAACCTTTTATTGTAGTCCATTTAAAAGGGGGCAAAAGACTATATGTCACAACTGTGACCATCAGGCACCAGTTTCACAGCGGTACAGAGGACGGTCATAAATAAATCCTCTGGACAGGTGAGAGACTGGGCTAAAAAATTACTTGCTAGCTGGTGGTAGCTAATATGCAAGTCCAGATTTGGAGCACGGATTCGCTGTAAATGGACGCTAGTGTACTAGTAGTACTGAGAGATGTGTTTAATTACAGGTGCGGTTGCGCCACTTAGGTCATCGGTCGCATAATACTACACACACTTGATCGCACTGTCACTACATAGAAGGGTCTCAAAGGACATGTTCACATTACCATGTAGTGCAGTGATATGATCAGTTTTTGTGTGCCGCTGCGGCCAGTATATACGTTACAACCCTGCACCTGAAGCCAGTAAATCGAGGCTAAACACAATCACTCATAGCCAGTATATTTTGGCTCCATTCATGCGTCACATACACACTCTCAGGCTTCAGGATCTATTATTGCATCAGGTGCACCCTGCCTAGAGAGCCGTGCTCCAACAGATAGCAGCAGCTCTACGCGTTTCAACGCGACATGTAACTGTCACGTATCTTCAGGAGCTAATATGCCTTTAGCAGGACGAGATTGCCACACTGTAGCGTGTTATGGCTACGGCGTTGTAATGGCCGCGCGCGGCCAGACACACGCCGACGTCATATGGCCGAAGCCCCGCCTATCGAGAGGGGTGTGCGGTTCCTGAACCAATCAGAGCTAGGGGGCGGACTAATTAGTTCCGTCCTCTGACCGGAGGAAGCCGTTCTGATGCTTACCCCTCTCGGCAAGTATAGCGCACTCGCGCAATTTATTGGGGAAATATAATTGCGGCCCATATATTGTCTGATGATACAGAGACGTTTCCAGCAATCGAGACCCACAAAGCATAGCGGTCTCTGAAGTAGCTAATGCCGATCACCGTCTGAGCTGTATACCACCAGCGGGGAAGGGCAAATACCACACAATCCAGGCTATAGCCTTGTTACTGACCTCAAAATCAAAACAAACAAATCAACCATAGCCAAATGATGTGCGTTATGATATACAACCATGCACAAACATAAATGCACTGAAAAATGAAAAAATGAAAAAAAGTAATAAGTAAATAATGCCATGGAGCAATACAGTAACAGCAAACATGCAACTCAAAAACTGGGATACAGCACATCCTCCCAGATTATAGTGTGGCTGATACATCAAATAAAGCTGGCAAATGATATGGCCTCATTAAGCCCCTGTGGTTGAACCGTCTGCAACTTATAAGTCCACATTGCTTCTTTGCGTAGGAGGGGTATATCAATATCACCTCCACGAACAGGTGTTTTCACTTGATCAATTCCCTGTATTTTCAACACATCAGGGTTACCGTCATGCATCTCACATACATGACGTGCCACTGATGTGTCGCGCTTGTTCCGGATATCAGACATATGTTCTCCAAATCTACGTCTCATTTCACGTTTGGTTTTACCAACGTATTGTGAGCCGCAACGACAACTAATCAGATACACAATACCTATAGACGTACATCTAATAAATGAGAGTATTTTGTATCTTTTTCCCGTTGTATTACTGGTAAAAAATCCGCCTTTCAAGATATACTTGCAAATAATACATGAACCGCAAGGGAAATTACCTTTTAGAGTATTTTTCAACCAGGTCTCAGGCTGCGGTTGTGTATATAGGCTGTGTACCAGGCGGTCACGTAAGTTAGAGCTGCGTCTATACGTAATTGAAGGATAATCCGGAACAAGCTCACCAATATCTGGGTCTGATTGCAATATGGACCAATGGTTCTGTAAAATGTCGCGGACGTTTTTATGGGCTTTATCAAACGTTGCGACAATTCTGGGTGTAGGGTCATCACAATTTCTAGGTTTTGGAACTAAGAGCCGTGTACGGTCTGTACTCATAGAGTGATGGAACGCATTCTTTAGAGTATATTCTGGGTACCCCCGATTCATAAATCGGACTCTTAGGTCAGAAGCGACGGCTCTAAAGTCCCCCAGCTCTGAACAGTTCCTCCTGGCCCTCAGGTACTGACCTTTCGGGATACCTCTTTTGAGGGCCAGTGGATGACCACTTTCCCAATGCAGGAGATTATTAGTCGATGTTTTCTTCCTGAATAGGTTCGTAGTGATCTTCCTGTCAGTGCCAATGGTAATCATTAGATCCAAAAATGCAATCTGTTGTTCTTGTACCTCGAACGTGAAAAACAGACCCATCTGGTTCACATTTAGTGTTGCCACAAATGCCATAAAATGCTCTCGTGTCCCTTTCCACAGTATCAGCACATCATCGATGTACCTGATCCACAGTTGCACATTTGATGTGTATTGCTCCATGGCATCACCAAACACAACCTCCTTCTCCCACCAGCCCAGGTACAAGTTAGCAAACGTCGGGGCACAAGGACTGCCCATAGCGACGCCCCTGAGCTGGTGGTAGATGTGTTGGTCAAAAAGAAAGACGTTGCGGGTGAGAACAAATTCCAGCAGTTGTATCAGGAATGCATTGTGTCGGCGACAGTGTTCACCTCTCTGCTGGATGAAGGCCTCGACACAATGGTCGCCGACACAATGCATTCCTGATACAACTGCTGGAATTTGTTCTCACCCGCAACGTCTTTCTTTTTGACCAACACATCTACCACCAGCTCAGGGGCGTCGCTATGGGCAGTCCTTGTGCCCCGACGTTTGCTAACTTGTACCTGGGCTGGTGGGAGAAGGAGGTTGTGTTTGGTGATGCCATGGAGCAATACACATCAAATGTGCAACTGTGGATCAGGTACATCGATGATGTGCTGATACTGTGGAAAGGGACACGAGAGCATTTTATGGCATTTGTGGCAACACTAAATGTGAACCAGATGGGTCTGTTTTTCACGTTCGAGGTACAAGAACAACAGATTGCATTTTTGGATCTAATGATTACCATTGGCACTGACAGGAAGATCACTACGAACCTATTCAGGAAGAAAACATCGACTAATAATCTCCTGCATTGGGAAAGTGGTCATCCACTGGCCCTCAAAAGAGGTATCCCGAAAGGTCAGTACCTGAGGGCCAGGAGGAACTGTTCAGAGCTGGGGGACTTTAGAGCCGTCGCTTCTGACCTAAGAGTCCGATTTATGAATCGGGGGTACCCAGAATATACTCTAAAGAATGCGTTCCATCACTCTATGAGTACAGACCGTACACGGCTCTTAGTTCCAAAACCTAGAAATTGTGATGACCCTACACCCAGAATTGTCGCAACGTTTGATAAAGCCCATAAAAACGTCCGCGACATTTTACAGAACCATTGGTCCATATTGCAATCAGACCCAGATATTGGTGAGCTTGTTCCGGATTATCCTTCAATTACGTATAGACGCAGCTCTAACTTACGTGACCGCCTGGTACATAGCCTATATACACAACCGCAGCCTGAGACCTGGTTGAAAAATACTCTAAAAGGTAATTTCCCTTGCGGTTCATGTATTATTTGCAAGTATATCTTGAAAGGCGGATTTTTTACCAGTAATACAACGGGAAAAAGATACAAAATACTCTCATTTATTAGATGTACGTCTATAGGTATTGTGTATCTGATTAGTTGTCGTTGCGGCTCACAATACGTTGGTAAAACCAAACGTGAAATGAGACGTAGATTTGGAGAACATATGTCTGATATCCGGAACAAGCGCGACACATCAGTGGCACGTCATGTATGTGAGATGCATGACGGTAACCCTGATGTGTTGAAAATACAGGGAATTGATCAAGTGAAAACACCTGTTCGTGGAGGTGATATTGATATACCCCTCCTACGCAAAGAAGCAATGTGGACTTATAAGTTGCAGACGGTTCAACCACAGGGGCTTAATGAGGCCATATCATTTGCCAGCTTTATTTGATGTATCAGCCACACTATAATCTGGGAGGATGTGCTGTATCCCAGTTTTTGAGTTGCATGTTTGCTGTTACTGTATTGCTCCATGGCATTATTTACTTATTACTTTTTTTCATTTTTTCATTTTTCAGTGCATTTATGTTTGTGCATGGTTGTATATCATAACGCACATCATTTGGCTATGGTTGATTTGTTTGTTTTGATTTTGAGGTCAGTAACAAGGCTATAGCCTGGATTGTGTGGTATTTGCCCTTCCCCGCTGGTGGTATACAGCTCAGACGGTGATCGGCATTAGCTACTTCAGAGACCGCTATGCTTTGTGGGTCTCGATTGCTGGAAACGTCTCTGTATCATCAGACAATATATGGGCCGCAATTATATTTCCCCAATAAATTGCGCGAGTGCGCTATACTTGCCGAGAGGGGTAAGCATCAGAACGGCTTCCTCCGGTCAGAGGACGGAACTAATTAGTCCGCCCCCTAGCTCTGATTGGTTCAGGAACCGCACACCCCTCTCGATAGGCGGGGCTTCGGCCATATGACGTCGGCGTGTGTCTGGCCGCGCGCGGCCATTACAACGCCGTAGCCATAACACGCTACAGTGTGGCAATCTCGTCCTGCTAAAGGCATATTAGCTCCTGAAGATACGTGACAGTTACATGTCGCGTTGAAACGCGTAGAGCTGCTGCTATCTGTTGGAGCACGGCTCTCTAGGCAGGGTGCACCTGATGCAATAATAGATCCTGAAGCCTGAGAGTGTGTATGTGACGCATGAATGGAGCCAAAATATACTGGCTATGAGTGATTGTGTTTAGCCTCGATTTACTGGCTTCAGGTGCAGGGTTGTAACGTATATACTGGCCGCAGCGGCACACAAAAACTGATCATATCACTGCACTACATGGTAATGTGAACATGTCCTTTGAGACCCTTCTATGTAGTGACAGTGCGATCAAGTGTGTGTAGTATTATGCGACCGATGACCTAAGTGGCGCAACCGCACCTGTAATTAAACACATCTCTCAGTACTACTAGTACACTAGCGTCCATTTACAGCGAATCCGTGCTCCAAATCTGGACTTGCATATTAGCTACCACCAGCTAGCAAGTAATTTTTTAGCCCAGTCTCTCACCTGTCCAGAGGATTTATTTATGACCGTCCTCTGTACCGCTGTGAAACTGGAGCCTGATGGTCACAGTTGTGACATATAGTCTTTTGCCCCCTTTTAAACGGACTACAATAAAAGGTTGTTTTGTTCATTTTTAAACGTTCATCAGGCTGTGAATTTATTAGTAATAAGGAACGTCTACCTACTTATCTTCTTAGTGTGAAATACACATGTGGGTAGGCCAGGTCCTGGGATCCTCGTCCGTGGGAAGAAAGGCGGGGGTTTTAACCCTAATGCATAGACGTGTACGGCATAACATTATTGAAAGTCATAGCGATGACTCTGGGCGCCTACTATCTGTTACACTAGATGCGGATGTGGGGAAGCTAAAGATTATTAATGTGTACGGCCCTAATACAACTCATGCAACGTATTTTAAAGAACTAACACCGATGGTACTGCAGGAAGGAGATGGTCAGCTGCTGGTGGCTGGAGATTTAAACGTAGTCAGGGATGCAAGAGATCGCAGACACACACAGAATGAACAGCCACTTACTTTGCGAAGCGGCTTTTCGATAGACCCATTTTTACAGGCCACAGATCTGACAGATGTATGGATATTTTTCAACCCCATCGAGAGAGAATTCACCCATTTCTCTCATGCACAGAATGCATGGTCCAGGATCGACTACATTTTAGCCTCACAGCAACTAATGCGCAGGGTTGAAAGGGCCGAGATCTTAGACATGGTCATATCTGACCATACCCCAGTGATGATTTATTTGGCAGATGCCATCCCCAGAGGTCAAGATATCACATGGCGACTCCCTAGCCACCTATTTACTGATGAGGATTTCTTAGCTAGACTAAAGGGGTGGTGGTGGGAATTTTCGGAGGACAAAGTCAGTGCTGAGAGGCTGTGTCATTTCCCACGTTTCCGCCAAAAGGAAGAAGATCGGGGCGCAATATAAACTGGCATCAGAAAATGTACGGAAAGCTTATACGCTTTTCATGGAGGACCCTTAGGACCAACACAAAACAGGTTGGGTGACAGCCAAGCATACATATGATCATTATGTAGAGGTGCAATCCAGGCTATTCCTAAACCAAAAAGCTGCCACTTTTTATAAATTTGGTAATAAAGCTGGCAAGATGCTGACATCCTTGGCAAAGTCACATAGAGGTACATTAAGTATAACCAGTATCTTAGACGAGTCAGGTGGGAAATTGCAGGATATGAAAAGTATAACAGATTGCTTCGCACGATTTTATGCTAAACTATACTCGCAAGGCCCATGGGATAAGCAATAAAGCTAAAGAGTTATTATCCAAACTTAGAATCCCCCAGATCTCAGAGAAAGCTCTAACTAATATTAATGCCCAGATCACAGAAGACAAAATAAAACGAGCAATTAAAGCATTGTCAAATGGGAAAGCACCAGGGCCAGATGGCTTTCCGAGCGAATTTTATAAGATGTTGGTCTCGGAAATCGCCTTGCCCCTGAAGTCCATTTTTAACTCGATAATGCAAGGGGGATAAATGATGCCTACGGGAAACACGGCCCATATTAAATTCATTTTAAAGCCAGGCAAATACCCCAACCTAATGGGCTCCTATAGGCCGATATCATTAATCAATCAAGATCTGAAAATCTTTTCGAAGATCTTAGCAAATAGATTAGCTGACTATATGCCGGATCTGATTGGACGTCATCAGGTTGGATTTACCAAGGGCAGAGCAGCAGTTGTGAATATTAGAACGGTACTCACTGTGCAGGACTATCTCGGTCAGAGCGGTGCCACCAGGGATCATACGGCCCTTCTGTCATTAGATGCAGAAAAGGCTTTTGACAATGTCAACTGGCAGTGGTTGCGATGGTCCCTGGACGCATTTGGTTTTAAAGGCCAGATTTGCTCGGCACTGGAAGGTTTGTACAGAAGACCACAGGCAAGAGTCAGCTTCCCGGGTTTTCTATCTGAGACTTTTCAAGTTATGAGAGGCACCAGACAGGGTTGCCCTCTCTCCCCACTCCTCTTCAATTTGGCTCTGGAACCGTTGGTTTGATATCTAATATAGATTAATGTTTTCAGGGGAATTAAAATACGAAAGCAAGAGGTAAAGTTAATATGCTTTGCTGACGAAATACTAATTTTCCGTGACTCCCCAAGAGACCATCTAAATATGGTGTTAGACACTTTCTTTTACTATGAAGAGGGCACAGGTTACAAAATAAACGTGAGCAAAAGCCAGCTCCTCTACATGCAGCGGTGCAATCCACAACCAGACTCCAATTCTAGAGTTGAGATAGTTTCAAACTATCTGACGTATTTGGGGGTTAAAATAGGGAGACATCTAACTTCTCTTTACTCACTAAATTATGACCCTTTGATTAGGAAAATAGAAGTGGAGCTGGAGAAATGGTCTAACCTCCCACTATCCTTATTCGGAAGGGCGCACCTCTTGAAGATGATCAGTTTTGCTAGACTATTATATTTCGATGCAAACTATACCCCTACTTATAAAACATCAAGATGTAAACAAAATTAGAAGGGCCTTCATACAATTTCTGTGGAAAAACAAAATGCCCCAGAATTAGTTACGAAAAATTTTGTCTGACAAAATGGGAGGGTGGGATCCATTTACCAGATATTAGAAGATATAATTTGGCAGTCCTGACAAGACATATAAAGGACTTGGTTGCTCTTTTGCACTCTAGAATTAGAGATATGCCCCCAGTAGTAAAATGTTATACCTTGATAAAAGATACATTAGCTGATTGGAGAGCAATGTATAAATTACCTATGTATATCACCCCTTACATGCCACTGTGGACGCTTCCTGCTTTCCAAGCAGGGAGACAATCCTCACTATTCCATAAATGGAAGGAGAAAGGAATCTATACTCTAAAACATATTCTAACCCTTACGGGACACAAACTGATCCCCTGGACCCAACTCCCAACTCAATATTAGCTCCCGCCATCACATTTTCTAGCATACGCCCAAGTTAGTTCATATTGTATGGACCAAGCAAAAGGTTTGGGAGACTCGGACAGACTTGCTTGGTTTGAGGGCATGATAGGGCGGGACAACTCGGCTGGTACACTGTCCGAAATGTAGAGCAGACTCCAAAGTACTCACTCTATAGGGCTGGGCAACAAGGTGTTTAGACACTGGGAGAGAGAACTCAAGGATGACTCGCTGACAACAAAGCTAAGGGCGGGACTGGAAAGAGTGAGACAGGCTGTGAGTTGTGAGAACTGGAGAGAGATGCAATTCAAAATCCTTCATAAGGCGACATATGCTTTTTATTTATCCTACAAGGATGCCCGGGCACATTATATAAGAGCCTGTCCAAAATGTAAATTACCCAAAGCCAATCTTCTTCATGGTCTCTGGGAGTGTCCTTCCTTATCCCAGCTATGGGGAGAAGTGGTCGCCCATATCAAAGAGATATGGGACATTGGTTTGGCTCTCTCTCCCCAACAATGTATTTTTCACTATACCCCGATAGACCCGGAGGGGAACACTTCGCAGGTGATTGGCATCAAGGGAATACATGTCATGCTATTGTCCGCAAAGAAGAGTATACTGAGACATTGGCTGCACCCCTCGGTGCCCAATATTGAGGAGGTTTTGGGCATAGTAAAACAGATATTGTACATGGAAAGATTAGATACAGAACAGTGTAAGGGTAGAGCCACGAAGGGTTTTTTCAATAAATGGAGATGATTCATAGTAAAGGTACTGCCCCAAGATGAGATAAATGAGCTGGTAACCTCGTTCCTAGGTACTCAGTGGTATCTTCTGGAGAAAACAAAGGGCACGCTTGGAAGACTGGACAGCGTTTGGCCTGAGGGAGGAGATATGTCTTAACCTGTGAAACCCAGGTTTATGTAATAGGTGACACATGTGGTGAGCCACATGGAGCTAATTTTGTTAGTTTTGGGGTGCATGTTGATCTTGGGGGGAGGGGGGAGTTTGACATATAAAAAACAAAAAATTGAGAAAATGATCATACATTGTTTTTGATGTCTTGTCCCTCAATAAATAGTAAAAATGGAAATGCAATAAATTCTTGATCAGATGTAGTTTATTATATCTACCGATATGCAAACTATTCCCACATCAATTGTTTGGTGGGACATGTCATGACATATATTGTATTGTCATTTTCTGCCAATAAAATGTATTAAAAAGATATATATATATATTTTTATTTCTTAACATTTCCCATATGTCTACTTTATGTTGGCATCATTTTGGAAATGCCATTTTATTTTTTTAGGACGTTAGAAGGCTTAGAAGTTTAGAAGCAATTCTTAAAATTTTTAAGAAAATTTCCAAAACCCACTTTTTAAGGACAAGTTCAGGTCTAAAGTCACTTTGTGGGGCTTACAAAGTTGAAACCCCCCATAAATGACCCCATTGTAGAAACTACACCCCTCAAGTTACTCAAAACTGATTTTACAAACTTTGTTAGCCCTTTAGGTGTTCCACAAGAATTAAAGGAAAATGGAGATGAAATTTCAAAATTTCACTTTTTTGGCAGATTTTCCATTTTATTAAATTTTTTCTTTAACACATTGAGGGTTAACAGCCAAACAAAACTCAATATTTATTACTTTGATTCTGCGGTTTACAGAAACACCCCACATGTGGTCGTAAACTGATGTAAGGGCGCATGACAGGGCACAAAAGGAAAGGAACGCCGTATGGTTTTTGGAAGGCAGATTTTGCTGGACTGGTTTTTGATGCCATGTCCAATTTAAAGCCCCCCTGATGCACCCATACAGTAGATACTAGGGGATAAGCTGACAGTTTTATTGGTACTATTTTTGGGTACATATAATTTTTAATGGCTCTATATTAAGTTTTTTGTGAGGTAAGGTAACTGAAAAATGGCTGTTTTGGCACAGTTTTTTTTTTTTTACAAGTTTCATCTGACAGGGTAGATCATGTGCTATTTTTATAGAGCAGATTGTTACGGACGCAATGATATCAAATATATCTACTTTCTTTGTTTGTTTGTTTGTTTTACATAAAGCATTTTTGAAAAAGAAATTATGTTTTTGTGTGTCCATTTTCTGAACGCCATATGTTTCTTTATTTTTCTGCCGATAGTATTGTGCAGGGGCTCGTTTTTGGAGAAATAGTTGAGGTTTTCATTGGTACTATTTTTGGGTACATAGAATTTTTTGATCATTAATTATTACACTTTATGGGGCAAGGTGACCAAAAAATTGGCTGTTTTGGAACATTTTTTATTTATTTATTTTTACAAAGTTTATCTAAGGGGTTAGGTCATGTGACAGTTTTATAGAGCAGATTGTTACGGACGTGGCAATACCTAATATGTATATTTTTTCTTATTTATTTAAGTTTTACACAATAGTAGCATTTCTGAAACAAAAAAAGTGATGTTTTAGTGTCTCCATAGTCTGAGAGCAATAGCTTTTTTATTTTTTGGGCGATTGTCTCAAATAGGGTATCATTTTTTGCGGGATGAGGTGACGGTTTGATTGATACTATTTTGGGTGGTCATAAGCCTTTTTGATCGCTTGCTGTTGCACTTTTTGTGATGTAAGGTGACAAAAATAGTTTTTTCGGCACAGTTTTATTTTTTTATTTTTTACGGTGTTCACCTGAGGGTTTAGGTCATGTGATATTTTTATCTAGCAGGTTATTACGGTTATGGCAATACCTAGTATGTACACTAATTTAAATTTATTTCACTTTAACACAATAATAGCATGTTTGAAATAAAAAAAATATGTTTTAGTGTCTCAATGTTCTAAGAACCATATTTTTTTTTATTTTTTGAGCGATTTTCTTATGTAGGGTCTCATTTGTTGTAGGACGAGGTGATGGTTTTATTGGTACCATTTTGTTTGATATATACCTTTTTGATCGCTTGGTGTTGCACTTTTTGTGATGTAAGGTGACAAAAATGGTTTTTTTTACACAGTTTTTATTTTATTGTTTTTATGGTGTTTATCGGACGGGGTCTATCATGTGATATATTTATAGAGATGGTCGTTACGGTCATAGTGATACCTAATATGTATATATTTTTTTCATTTTTTATAGGGAAAGGCAATTTATTTCTTTAATTTTAAATTTTTATTTATTTGTTTGTTTTTGCTTTTATTATTGTCACATTTTCATTTTTTTTATCAAGTCCCCCTTGGATCTTGAAGATCCAGAGGGGCTGATGCATGTACTATACTTTGCAATGCTCTTGCATTGCAAAGTATAATACTATCAGATTCCCTGTAGGGGGCAACCATCGGGCGCTGCCATCGCAGCGCGGCAGGCCCGATGGTAGAGAGAGGGAGCCCCCTCCCTCTATTAAACCCATGGATGCCGCTCCCGCGGCATCTATAGGTTTACAGCAGAGTGTCAGCATAGAGCTGACACTCTCTGCTGATGGCAGCGGCTCAGGAATGGAGCCGCCGCCATCACACACAGCAGGGGGACCGCATCGGAGGCAGGGGGCAGCGCTGGAAAGGGGGGGTATGGCCAGCATTGAGGGAGGCTGAGGCAGTGCAAATGGGGGCAGGCAGGAGGAATGTATGGGCTGGGGAGGGGGCGGACTGCATCAGGGCACTGGGAAGGCTGCATGAATATGGAGATGAGCGGGGGAAACTGCTTCAGGGGCAGGCGGACACAAGGGGGGGCTTGGAGGCGCACAGGAAGGGGTCACAGATCGGGGTCACAGATCGGGAGGCACGAGGACACTACCTGATTTCAGGCTCTGGTCTACAGAGCGCAGATCAGAGCCTGAAACCAGCATTTTTTCACTGACGCGATCCAATTGGTTAGTCTGCATAGACTAACCAATCGGATTGATTGCCGGCAAGGGGTCACTCTGATTGGTCCCTTGTCGGCATTACTGAACTGTATGCTGTCCGTGACAGCAGCAGGACAGGGGCAGAAGCTTTAATCCAAGTTCTTTGCTGCGCTTGGATTAAAGAGCTGCCTGACGTTTATACATGTGGTAGCTGCACGGGGCATGTGCAAATATCACGTATCTAAACGGATTGCAGTCAGGAAGGGGTTAATTCAGGCCTTCACTGATTCAGGACGTGTGAGATACACCCTCTACATACAGGGGTTTGATTCAGGCATTTGAAATACAGCCCTTTAGTGCACCAATATTGAATTCAGGCCTACACTTATTCAGGCCGTGTGAGATACACGATCTACATACAGGGGTTTGATTCAGGCATTTGAAATACAGCCATTTGGTGCACCAATATTGAATTCAGGCCTAAACTGATTCAGGCCGTGTGAGATACACCCTCTACATACAGGAGTTTGATTCAGGCGTTTGAAATACAGGCATTTCAAATACAGTGATTTTGGGCAAATAAATCTTTAATTCAGGCTTACACTGATTCAGGCCTTGTGAGCTATACCCTCTACATACAGGGGATTGATTCAGGCATTTGAAATACAGCCCTTTGGTGCACCAATATTGAATTCAGGCCTACACTGGTTCAGGCCGTGTGAGATACACCGTCTACATACAGGGGTTTGATTCAGGCATTTGAAATACAGGCATTTGAAATACAGCCATTTTGGGAAAATAAATCTTTAATTCAGGCCTACACTGATTCAGGCCGTGTGAGATACACCCTTTACATAAAGGGGTTTGATTAAGGCATTTGAAATACAGACATTTGATGCACCAATATTGAATTCAGGCCTACACTGGTTTAGGCCGTGTGAGATACACTCTCTACATACAGGGGTTTGATTCAGGCATTTGAAATACAGCCATTTTCGGCAAATAAATCTTTAATTCCGGTCTACACTGATTCAGGTCGTGTGAGATACACCCTCTACATACAGGGGTTTGATTCAGGCATTTGAAATACAGGCATTTGAAAAACAGGCATTTTGGGCAAATAAATCTTTAATTCAGGCCTACACTGATTCAGGCCGTGTGAGATACACCCTCTACATACAGGGGTTTGATTCAGGCATTTGAAATACAGCCATTTTGGGCAAAGAAATCTTTAATTCAGGCCTACACTGGTTCAGGCCATGTGAGATGCACCCTCTACATACAGGGGTTTGATTTAGGCATTTAAAATACAGGCGTTTTGTGCAAAAAAATATTTAATTGAGTCCTAGTCTGGTTCAGGCCGTGTGAGATACACCCTTTACATACTGTCGTTCTATTCTACTATTAATTAAACACCCATTTAGGGCAAGATCCTAAATTCGAGAAATATGAGGAGAGAGTCAAATAAGGGACGTGGCCCAGGTCGTGGTGCTGCTGGTGGAGCTCCTGTTGCAATGAGAGGACGTGGTCGATCTGTGCCAGCTACACGCACAAGTGAAAATCCTTCATTAGGTGCGAGTAGGCGACAGAACCTGCAGCGGTATTTGGTCGGAACAAATGCGGCTCTACGAATGGTGAGGCCTGAACAAGTACAGGCGATAGTAGATTGGGTTGCTGACAGTGGATCCAGTTCCTTCACATTGTCTCCCACCCAGCTGAAAGACCATAGTTGGCACCTTCAGCTGATGTCCATCAGTCTTTTTACCTCACCCCCTTGCAAATCAGCCAAGCAGTCTGAACCCCAAGTCATGCAGCAGTCTCTTCTGCTTTTTGATGACTCTGTTAGCAGGGTTTCCCAGGGCCATGCACCTAGCCCTGCCCCAGAAGTGGAAGAGATTGAGTGCCCCGATGCCCAACCACTTATCTTTCAAGATGAGTACATGGGAGGACTATCGCAGCACGTCTTGGATGATGACGAAACACAGGTTCCAACTGCTGGGGCTTTCGAAAGTGTGCAGACCGACAAGGAAGGCAGGGGTGAAGACTGGGAGGAAGATGATGTGGAGAACGATGAGGAGCCACCAGCACAGCAGAAGAGAGAGAGGGGTGCAAAAGCGGAGCAGCCATCCTCTAGACAGTACGCCTGCTACTGGCCACCGCAGCAAGGGACCAAGCACACCAAAGCCAGCTCCAAGGAGTTCCCTTGAGTGGAGTGCTGACGACAATTCACAAGTGGTTTGCACTCTGTGCAATCAGAGACTGAAGAGACGCATAAATGTTCTCAACCTGAGCACAACCTGCATGACCAGGCATTTAAGTGCAAAGCACGAGCTGCAGTGGAGTAGACACCTTAAAAACCAAGAAAGGTCTCTGGCTTCTCCTGCTTCCTCTTGTGCTGCAGTCTCGGCCTCTTAATTAACCTCTGGAGTAACAGTGCCACCTGGCACACCGCAAACAGAGGATCTGCTAGCAACACCAACACCTGGGTCACCAAGCATCTCCACAATGTCCCACGGAAGCGTTCAGCTCTCCATCTCCCAAACGCTGGAGAGGAAGTACTCCCCTACCCACCCACGATCCCTAGCCCTGAATGCCAGCATTTCTAAATTACTGCCTTTGAAATGCTGTCATTCCGTCTGGTGGAGATGGATAGTTTTAAACGCTTTATGGCGGTGGCTGTCCCACAGTACGTTGTGCCCAGCCACCACTATTTTTCCAGGCGAGCCATTTCTTCCCTGCACAGCCAAGTAGGGGACAAAATCAGGTGTGCACTGCGCAACGCCATCTGTGGCAAGGTGCACCTGACTACGGATACGTGGACCAGTAAGCACGGTCAGGTCCATTATATCTCCATAACAGCACACTGGGTAAATGCAGTGGTGGCTGGGCCTGAGGCGGATAGCAGTTTGGCGCATGTCCTTCCACCACCGAGGATTGCAGGGCACTTCAGTTTGCCTCCTGTTGCTTCCTTCTCCTACTCTGCTTCCTCATCCTCTACCAGCTCCTCATCCGGTCAGCGTAATACCTTCACCACCAACTTCAGCACAGCCAGAGGTAAACGACAGCATTCAGTTTTAAAACGTATCTGTTTGGGGGACAAACCTCACACCGCGCAGGAGCTGTGGACGGAACTTGAACAACAGACCGATGAGTGGTTTGTGCTTGGTGGTGTGCGATAATGGGCAAAATCTCGTAGGAGCTCTGGGACTAGCCAGTTTGACGCACATTCCTTGCCTGGTGCATGTGCTAAATTTGGTGGTGCAGAGATTCCTTAAAAATTACCCCGATATGTGAGAGCTTCTGCATAAAGTGCGAGCCATCTGTGCGTGCTTTCTGCATTCTCACCCTTCTGCTTGCCTGTCAGCGCTGCAGCGTAACTTCGGCCTTCCCGTTCACCACCTCAAATGCGACATGCCCACAAGGTGGAACTCCACCTTGCACATGCTGGTAAGACTGTGCGAGCAGCAGCAGGCGATATTGGAGTTTCAGCTGCAGCACGCACAGGTGAGTCGCTCGGCGGAAGAGCACCACTTCACCACCAATGACTGGGCCTCCATGCGAGACATGTGTTCCTTTTTGCGCTGTTTAGAGTACTCCACCAACATGGCCATTGCCGATAACACCTTTCTCAGCGTTACTATCCCACTTCTATGCCTCCTTGAAAAAAATGCTCCTGGCGATAATGGAAGAGGATGTGGCACAGGAGGAGTAGGAGAAAGAGGGATGGTTTTGTAGGGTTTCGGGACAGTCATTCCCAAGTGGATCAGGGGGTGGGTTCCTGCACCCACAAACCCAAGATACACAATTGTCCAGCCATGGCACAGTTCTGGAGGATGAGGAGGTGGAGGATGAGGAGGAGGAGATGGCGGAGGAGGAACCAGCTGTTCACAGCAGGGTGGCACCCAGACCAGCTCATGGCCATCACTGGTGCGTGGATGGGGGATACAGAGGACACAGACGATACACCTCACACAGAGGACAGCTTTTCGTTGCCTCTGGGCAGCCTGCCACACATGAACGATTACATGCTGCAGTGTCTCTGCAACGACCGCCGAGTTGCCCACATTCTAACTTGTGCTCATTACTGGGTGGCCACGCTGATGGATCCCTGTTACAAGGACAACGTACCGTCCTTAATTCCCTCACTGGAGCATGATCATAAAATGCGCAAGTACAAGTGCACGCTGGTAGACGCGCTGCTGGTGGCATTCCCACCTAATAGCGGGGGCACAGTGGAAGTACAAGGCGAAGGCAGAGAACGAGGAAGAGGAAGCACCTCAGAATGCAAGGTTAGCATGGCTAAAATGTGCAAGAGCTTTGTCAGCAAGCCACAACAACCAGCACCACCAGCTGATATGGAATGTCTTAGCAGGAGGCAGAATTTCACCAACATGGTGGAGCAGTATGTATGCACATGCCTACACGTACTGAATGACGGGTCTTCCCCCTTCAACTTCTGGGTCTCCAAATTGGGCACATGGCCTGAGCTTACCCTTTACGCCTTGGAGGTGCTGGCCTGCCCTGCAGCCAGTGTATTATCTGAACGTGTGTTTAGCATGGCAGGGGGCTTCATCACAGACAAGCGCAGCCGCCTGTCCACAGCCAATGTGGATAAGCTCATGTTCATTAAAGTGAACCAGGCATGGATCCCTCAGGAGGACTTGTCCGTACCTTGTGCAGAATAGACATGTATACCAGCACTAGCCAGCCATTGTTATGCTGCAGCGCAATTGCTCATTCTTGAATTTAGAATATTTCACACTCTTTTAGAGTGTACCCTAATTTTAAAAAATAAAATTAAAACCAAAATCCTGTGTTGGCTACCTCGTCCTCCTCCACCGCCGCTTCCACCTACACCGCTATGTCCACCGCCTCCTCAAACTCCTACTCCATATGGAACTCCACCTCATAAATCTAATATTTTTTTTTATTTGTACGTATTTTATTTTATATCATTTCACTACTTTGTCATTTACATTTAGGGTGAAATTCATTAATTTTTGGGTGTATAGTACCACTGCTATACCTAGTAGGCCGGTAAAAAAAAAAAAATGAATTGTCATTAACATTTTCGGGTGAAATTCACCAATTTTTGGGTGTATAGTACCACTGCTATACCTAGTAGGCTGGTTAAAAATAAAAAAATAATTGTCATTTACATTTTTGGGTGAAATTCACTATTTTTGGGGTTTATAGTACCACTGCTATACCTAGTAGACTGGTTAAAAAAATGAATAATTGTCATTTACATTTTCAGCTGAAATTCACTTATTTTCTGGGTGTATAGTACCAGCAGTATACCTAGTAGGCCGGTTAAAAAAAAAAAATTTGTCATTTACATTTTCAGGTGAAATTTACCAAATTTGGCGTGTATAGTACCACTGCTATACCTAGTAGACTGGTAAAATTAAATAATTGTCAGTTACATTTTCTGGTGAAATGAAAAAAAAGGTTTGGGTGTATAGTACCACTGCTATACCTAGTAGACAGGTTAAACAAACAAAAAAAATGGTCAGTTATATATTTTGGTGAAATTCACCAATTTTTGGGTGTGATGTACCACTCCTATACCTAGTAGACCGAAGAAAAAAAAACATTTTCAGTTACATTTTCTGGTGAAATTCACTAATTTTTGGGTGTAATATACCCCTCCTCTACCTAGTTGACAGCTTAATAAATTTCAATAATTTTTATGTTACATTCTTGGGTTGACATTATACAATTTTAGACTTGAATAAACACCTGTTATGCATAGGTGACAGGAAATACAATTTAATATATTATTCAGTAATTAATGCGCGCCACATCCTTTCATTCAATGCTTAAACTTTGAAAAGTTGTCACACTTTTACTCTTTAATAATTTCTTCCATATTTCAACTCAATTTTAAATTTGAAAAAATGAATCCTCCCTTGGATGTGGTCTCTCTTTCTCACACTCCCTCTCTGGCCTGGAATCCTGATTCCCCGCCACCCACATTTCCGCTATACTCTTTTGGCCAACATTTGCGTCTCAATAGCTTTTCCCACAATTCCGCTTGACCCTTTTGGCCCACATTTGGGCTTTCTGTAATTTGGCCCACATTTGCACCTCAATAACTTTTCACACATTTCTTCTTGATCCCAATTTTTTAAAATAAAAGTAATCTCTCTTAAATTTGGTCTCTTTTTCTCAACCTCCCTCTCTGACCTGGAACCCTGATTCCCTGCCACCCGTAATCACCATGGTAGAACCTTGAAAGTTGATAGAGCAGATATCAAATTGGATCGTGAACATCACAGGGACGTGCGACATGGGGGGACAGTAAGTTTGCACACTCCTACACGAACTGACTGACAGGGGTCAGCCCCCGCAACTCCCTATCCACATTTGTTTGCAGAGCACTTGCCATGCTTAACCACATGACACCATTTGCAGCCCTCTAGCCCTTTCCATGACATTTTTACAGCCATTTTAGTGATCAAAAGTTCGGGTCCCCATTGACATCAATGGGGTTCGAGTTCGGGGTCAAGTTAGGGTCAAGTTCGGGTCCCGAACTCGAACTTTTTTCTCAAATTCGGCCAAAACCGTCGAACCCAAACATCCAGGAGTCCGTTCAACTCTGGTCATAATGGTCAATTTTCCATTTTTTCTTTGCCTCTCTTACCTAAAAATAATAATAAAATGTGATCAAAAAGTCACACACACTCGAAAATGGTATCAATAAAAAGTACAGATTGTTCCCCAAAAAATAGCCCCTAAACAGCTCAGTAGACATAAGTATAAAAAAGTTATGGGGGTCAGAATACGGTGATTTCAAAGTTTATATTTATTTTTACACTATTTAGACATAAAAAACCTATACAAATGGGGTATCGTTGTAATCATACTGACCCAGAGATTGCCGTAACTGAAACTAAAAACCCATAAAACAGTGGAGGGATTGCGTTATTTTTATTTTTTTTCAAATTCCACCCCATTTGGAATTTTTTCCCTGCTTCCCACTACATTTGATGACATAATGAATGGTGGCATTAAAAAGTACAACTTGTCAGATATGACAACTCCACATATATTATGGGAAGCACACAAATCTGTCATCAGAGGTGACTTCATATCTACAGTGTAACATATTAACAAGCTAAGACGCGCCAGAGCTGACGAGCTCTACGACAAAATATCCAAGTTGGAGATTGCTCAAAAACAGTCTCTAACAAATTCCCATCTGGTAGAACTTGCTGTTACCAGAGATGAACTTAAGGGTCTTCTAAATAAGCAATCAGCTAAGCTATATCTCGCCCTTAAGCAGAAATTTTTTGCCCATGGCAACAAACCTACCAAATTTATGCTAGCCTTAATAAGACAATGAAAACGGAAGTCTAGGATCTCGGCAATTCTGAACGATAAGAAAGAAGTAGTAAAAGATGACGTAGAGATTGCAAACGCCTTCCATGGCTTCTATTCAGCTCTATACAATATAGCTAAATCCGACCCTGAAATCATTTGTGCAGAAAAAGCAGCATGGACCTCGGCATTTTTAAATTAACTTATACTTCCCTCTCTGACTCCTGAACAAACCACCGGTGTATGCACACAAATTAAACCCTCTGAACTCTCTGACACACTAAAACAAATAGCGAAAGGCAAATCCCCGGGACCAGATGGTATCCCTTTTCTATATTATCTTTCTTTCAAAGATATGCTTATGCCCCACTTACTCAACTCCATTAATGCAGCTTTCTCTGGCAAGGCGTTTTTATCACAAACTGTGAATGCTCATATCACCCTGATCCCAAAGCCACAGAAGGACCCTGGTCTTTGTTCCAGCTACAGGCCCATTTCTCTGCTGAACCTTGATGTAAAGATCTACGCAAGGATTTTGGCTAATAGAATAAAACCTTTACTGGAAGATCTGGTGCACCCTGATCAAACTGGATTTGTCCCTAACCGTGAAGGCAAGGACAATACCTATAAAGTCATCAATACTATAGCCTTAGCAAAAAAGATCAGGTCCCCTTTGGTGGTTCTGGGAAAAGACGCTGAAAAAGCATTTGACCGTGTGGCCTGGGCCTTTATCAAAAGTGCCTTGTCTAAGTTTGGCTTCCCTGAACCCTTCATACAGGCTATCTTCTCTATGTATGGCTCCCCTAGTGCAAATATAAAAGTAAACAACATCCTCTCTCACCCAGTCCAGATAAACAACAGGACGAGACAAGGCTGCCCACTCTCACCAATACTCTTTATCCTTACAATAGAACCCCTATTACAGTTCATTAGACAGTCTAAGGAGATTAAGGGGTTGGGCTGCGGAGGCTTGGAGATCAAACATGCGGCATATGCTGATGACCTTTTATTAATGGTTTCCAACCCTCTTCAGGCCTTTCCTGCCATTATTAGGGTGTTTACAGAATTCGGCTTCATCGCAAACTTCAAAATTAATCTGCCAAAGTCTGTGGCTATGAACATAAATCTCACATCCAGTCTTCTAAATGAGCTTAAGGATAACTCTGCATTTGAATGGACGCAGTCATCTATAAAGTTCTTGGGTATAAACATCACATCTGACCTAGCTAAACTTTATGAGACCAATTTCCCCCCTCTGCTAAAATCTATACCAGCAATTTTAAACTCCTGGTCTCCCTCCTTCATCTCATGGTTAGGTAGACACAATACATTTAATTTCCTTATAGTCCCTAAGATTACCTATTTATTGCAAATTTTACCTATAAAACTCCCTAGCAGCTTTTTTAACTCTTTCAGGAAGATTTGCTCCTCTTATGTTTGGGGGAATAAAAAACCCAGAATCTCCAACAAGATCCTTCTTCTCCCCTTTACAAAAGGAGGAATTGGTTTTCCCTCAATCAGAAGATATCACAGAGCGGTTCACATTAATAGAATTGTCGATCTGTTGATGCAACCTAAACACAAACTCTGAATCCCTCTGGAGGAAAGACTGATCGGTTGCCCGATCAGACCTCTGTTACTGTCGGAGGTAGGGAAAACCACATTCCACAACAATAAAGATAACCCACTTGTATCAACTACTCTGTCAATATGAAACAATCCAGACGTTGGAAAAAATTGTATGTCTTTCCCTTCCCCCCTCATGAACATCAATGATTGCCTTAGCCTTAACACAGAGAGCTTTAACATTCTAACTTCACAAATAAGAAGTTCCACCCTCCCATTAGAAGAACTCCTAGATAATGATGGCACCCTTCTAAGTTCTATGGATATAATAAAGAAATTCCAACTAAATAATCTGAACCAGGTGCAATACTCCTGTCTAAAAAATACTGTAAGCCCTATTTGTAAGAAAATTGGAGAAAACACAACACTATCTTGGTTTGAAAAACTAGTTTCACAAACCCTATATCCTATGAGGATTATCTCTATAGTCTCTAAGAACCTATTGTAATTGGATCTTCCCTCCTCCTTGTATTTCATAATGGAATGGGAAAGGGATCTAAACTTAAAATTCACAGAAAAGGAAATGCAAACGATATTGTGTGCGCCTAGATTGTCATCTAGATGTGTGTCAATACAAGAAAACGCATACAAAGTTCTCACCAGGTGGTATTTAACCCCAGTGAGATTGAGTTTGATGTACGGCAACACTTCTGACAGATGTTGGAGATGCCTCGTAGGAAAGGGTTCCTTTCTACACATTTGGTGGTCATGCCCTCAAATTAAATTGTACTGGGGGAAGGTGTTTAATCTAATTAGAGACATTCTAGTATTAAAAGAGGATCTACTCCCCACTTGCCCCAATATAGCCCTCTTGTCCTTATTATCGCTTCCTTTAGCAAACTTAAAAAAATCTCTATTGAATATTCTTCTGGCAGCAGCCAGACTGTTAATTGCTTCTAACTAGAAGTCTACCTCGCCACTGTCAATCTCCCAATGGAGAGAGAAGGTAGAAGCTTTAGTTATATTAGAGGAATTATCCCACTGGGAATCACGCTCTCATCATAAGTATCTGGAAATTTGGTCTCCTTGGAGGAGAAGAAAAGATTGCATCATCACACACCAGATCATAGAGATGGATCCCTCCTCCTCTAGGTCTTAACTCACTGGAGGTTATTGTATAAATCCCCCTCTGCTTACAACGTCAAATTTTCAGAGTTGAATGTCACAAATCTCAAGCGCAGCAATACGGCTGGATGCCTGATCACTTCGGCTTGTTTTCAGAAAAGCTAACTTCATACGTCCTGATCTTGAAGATCGCGTTCTCTCTCATGCATTGGTAGTTATTGGGTGTCAGCCCTTTCTTTGCCCTTATCCAACCCCTCCTCCTTCCCCCCCTCCCCTTCCCCCCCACCTTACTGTTACATGTTTAAGTTTATTCGAATTATCTTTTTACGTGGAAACATCAGATTCAAATGTATGGTGCTTACTCTTAGATTCTTTCTCCAGCTGGATAGATGGTACCTTTATTGTTGTGCTGGCATTGATCGGACGGATTCATTGCAGCATCACTGATGACCCACAAGGGATTGCGTCCCATACATGCCATGGCCTCATGGCGAACGGTTATTACCTGGTTTTCTCTCAGTAACTCAGAAGTACCAGATTACAGGTCTCTAAGGCTGTTTTTGGAACTGATTTGGCACTATTGTGTATTTCACTCCAATTTTGACTTGTTTCTCCCTGTAACAAACTAGCATTATACTTATGTCATGTAATTGTTCTACATCATTTTGTACAAATGCACTTGTATGCCACTGTACAAACTTGCTTTACTGCACCACTGTTTTGTATACTTTCATCTTTGCTACAAAAGCTATAAAAAGATTTTGAAAAAGAAAAAAAGAAAAAGTACAACTTGTCCATAAAAAAAAATCAGCTTTAATACAGCTATGTGAATGTAAATATAAAAAAAGTTATGGCTCACGGAATATAGGGAAGAAAAATGAAAACGAAAAAACAAAAAAAATCTGCGGTAGGTATCAGTGACATTCATTCAGTATAATTTTAAATTAGGCGGCAGTGACAGCGACATTTCTTGCACTATACCTCCTGTTTAAGGCTGCCATTTCTGGGTCCGCCTATGAGATCTGCTTCAAGTTCAGCCCCAATGCATTCTGAATGGATAAGGATCCGTTCAGAATGCATCAGTTTGCCTCCGTTCAGCCTCCATTCCGCTCTGGAGGCGGACACCAAAATGCTGCTTGCAGTGTTTTCATGTCCGTCTGACGAAACTGAGCCAAACGGATCTGTCCTGACTTACAATGTAATTCAATCGGGACGGATCCGTTTTTACTGACACAATATGGTGCAATTGAAAACGGATCTGCCTCCCATTGACTTTCAATGTAAGTTAAAACTGATCCGTTTGCATTATCATATGGGTAATGCAAACGGATCCGTTCTGAATGGATACAAGTGTTTGCATTATAGGTGCGGATCCGTCTGTGCAGATACCAGACGGATCCGCACCTAAACGCAGGTGTGAAAGTAGCCTAACGTGTGCGCTTGCTAAATATCAGTGACAATCATTCAGTGTCCTAGTGCAGCATACAGATGTCTATACCCCAGCCACCAACCCACAGACCATAGCACTAAATGCGCACCTTTCCAAATTCCTGGCCCTGGAAATGTTGCCATTTAGGCTTGTGGAGACTGAGGCTTTCCGCAGCCTGATGGTGACGGCTGTGCCGCGGTACTCTGTCCCCAGCCGCCAATATTTTTCACGGTGTTCAGTCCCAGCCTTACACCAACATGTGTCCCGTAACATCACCCATGCCCTGACCAACGCAGTTATTGGGAAGGTCCACTTAATGACTGACACATGGAAAAATGCCTTTGGCCAGGGATGCTACATTTCCCTGATGGCACACTGGGTGAACATTGTGGAGGCCGGGAGCGAGTCGTACCTGGGAATGGCGTAGGTGCTACTGCCGCCAAGGATTGCAGGCCCTACTGCCATCAGGGTTTCCACCGCCACCTACATTAGTGGCTGCAACCCCCCCCCCCTTCTCCTCCTTCGCCTCCTCCTCCACTTCCACCTCTGAATTATCATCTTGCAGCACTAGACAGCCATCAGTCAGTAGCTGGATGCAGTGTAGCACTGCAGTGGGGAAGCGGCAACAGGCCACACTTAAACTGATCTGCTTATGTGACAAACAGCATTCCATCGCAGAGCTGTGGCAGGGGATAAGGGACCGTAACTTGGGGGGCGGCTTTGGAGCTCGGCAAGCACACACACATAAAATGCCCAACCCACGTGTTCAAATTAGTGGTTAAGCGGTTTCTACAAACCTACCCCAATTTGCCTGAGCTACTGGTGAAGGTGCGATGCGTGTGTGCCCATTTCTGCACAGCCTCCACCGATCTTGCAAATGCCGGCTCACCGACTGTTGTGCGACGTGAGCACGGATGGGTAGAAGAGGATAAAGAGGATGAGGAGATTGAGAGTCATGCTCCTGATGCTCCTGATGAAGATAGCGAAGTCTTGTCCGGCACACATGGCTGACTTTATGTTAAGCATGACCCTCGCATTTTACCCATTTTAGCCAACACCGATTACTGGTTGTTCACTCTTCTCGATCCCCTACTACAAAGACAACTTCTCATCTCTCATTCCTATGGAGGAGAGTACAAGCAAAATGTTGCCATACCAAAAAAAATTGCTCAAAAAAAATTGCAGCTGACAGCGCTGGCTACAAAGTACGTAGTTCCTTGGCCAACCAAGGAGGGGAGATGAGGGGAAAACACAGCAGTTCCAACAGAGGCAGGACAACACTCTCCAAGGCCTGGGACAGTTTTATGACACCCAGCCAGCACCCTCAATCTGATGCTTGGCCTAGTGTCACAAGAAGGGATACATTTTGGAAGATGGTGAAGGAGTGTCAGCATCCTCAGTGATCCCTGTGTGCCTTACAACTATTGAGTGTTCAAGCTGGACACGTGGCACAAACTGGCGCTCTAAGCCTTGGAGGTGCTGGCCTGCCACGCAGCCAGGGTTTTGTCAGAGCGTGTATTTAGTGCTGGTGGGGACATAATAACTGATAGTCGCATCCACCTGTCAACTGAAAATGCTGACCGTTGACTTATAAAAATGAACAAGGCCTGGTTTGCCCCTTACTTCTCTACTCCACCAGAGGAAAGTGGCTGAACATAAAGGCACTCTAAATGTGTATTTTATGGTGTATTGAATACACTGTATTCCCATGCACCACTTCCACCACTAAAAAGGGTATATGGTTCAATCTCCCTTTTCATCATATCAAGATGCTTATTAGGGTGCCCTCGCTCCTAATATTTCAGAGGGTCAGCTCAGCAGAGGGCCCTCACCCATAATGTTTTTGAGGTTACCAGCTGGCCCTCAACCATAATGTTTTAGAGGGTCAGCTCAGCAGCAGGCCCTCAACCATAATGTTTTAGACGGTCAGCTCAGCAGCAGGCCCTCGCCCACAAATTTTTTAGATGGTCAGCTAGGCAGCAGGCCCTCGCCCACAAATCTTTTTAGATGGTCAGCTCGGCAGCAGGCCCTCGCCCACAAAATGTTTTAGATGGTCAGCTCGGCAGCAGGCCCTCGCCCACAAAATGTTTTAGATGGTCAGCTCAGCAGCAGGTCCTTGCCCACAAATTTTCTAGATAGTCAGCTTGGCAGCAGGCCCTCGCCCACAAAATGCTTTAGATGGTCAGTTCGGAAGCATGCCCTCGCCCACAAATTTTTTTAGACGGTCAGCTTGGTAGCAGGTCCTCGCCTACAAATTTTTTTAGATGGTCAGCTAGGCAGCAGACCCTTGGCCTCAAATTTTTTAGATGGTCAGCTCTGTAGCAGGCCCTTACCCGCAATTTTTTTTAGATGTTCAGCTAAGCAGGCCCTGGCACACAATTTTTTTTAGATGTTCAGCTCAGCAGCAGGCCCTCGCCCACAAAATTTTTTAGATCGTCAGCTCAGCAGCAGGCCCTCACCCACAACATTTTTTAGATGGTCAGCTCGGCAGCAGGCCCTCGCCCACAAAATGTTTTAGATGGTCAGCTCAACAGCAGACCCTTGCCCACAAAATGTTTTAGATGGTCAGCTCAGCAGCAGGCCCTTGCCCACAAAATGTTTTAGATGGTCAGTTTGCAAGCAGGCCTTCGCCCACAACATTTTTTAGATGGTCAGCTCGGTAGCAGGTCCTCGCCCACAATTTTGTTTAGATGTTCAGCTCAGCATCAGGCCCTTGCTCTAATGTTTTCGAGGGTCACCAGCAGGCCATCAATTATATTTTTTCAAGGGTGTGTATGATGCCCTCCTTTATGTGTAATAAAGAGTGTATTGGAGTGCCAGTTCCTTGTAATTTTTGACAGTCCTTTCACTTAGTGCATAGGATTTATGAGTGTAGGAGTCCCACTACCTGAACAATTGTATCACAATGTAATTGAGGCCCTGCTTTATGTGATATACAGATTGTATCAGAGTGTCTCTTCCTTAAAATTTTTGGCAGCACTTGCACTTTATATACAAGTACATATATACAGGAAAGAATGTTTCCTAACAATTTTTCCTCTAAAAATTGATTTTATCTTTGGTTTTGTGCATATTATTGTCAGTCTGTAAAAGTGCCGTACTACTCGGACAACATTGTTTACCGCAGTGACCTGAAGATGCATCCAGACATCCTCCCAATGCTGCTCTCGAACCATTTCAGTGGAGTTTCTATCAATTTCTGACCTTTTTCTATGAACCAGACACCGTCCCCTCTTAAGAGCAGGGGATGCCTGGTTTAATTCTCGGGTTCTCCCATGGCCTGCCATTGTGCTTGGGTGCTCGGTAGAGCACCCGAGCATCCCGAGGTGTTCTACTCGAGCACCCGAGCACCTTGGTGCTTAACCAACACTAGTTTTGATGCATTTTTCACACAAGTGATAAAAAAAGGAAGGTTTACAAACAACATCTCTTAGCAACCATCAATGAAAAACCTTAAGGCCCCTTTCAGACAAGCGAGTGTTCTGTTCGGGTGCAATGCATGATGCGAACACATTGCGCCCGCATGGAATCCGGACCCATTCATTTCAATGAGGCTGTGTACATGGGTGTTGGTTTTCATGCTTCACTTGTGCATTGCGTGAAAATCGCAGCATGTTCTATATTTTGAGATTTTCATGCAACATTGGCCCCACAGTGAATGGGGCTGTGTGAAAATCGCAAGGCATCTGCAAGCAAGTATGGATGTGATGCATTTTTCACGGATGGTTGCTAAGAGATTTTGTTTGTATACCTTCAGGTTTTTTTTGCACGTGCAAAACGCATTAAATCGGATTGCACCCGCGTGATAAAAACTGAACAACTGAAAGCGATCGCATGCAAAACTGAAAGCCCTTGCTTGCAAAATCGCACATTTTTCACTGAACGCATTTGCAACGCATCCATCCATAAGGGACGAGCGGGTGCAATGCGTGACGTGAACGCATAGCACCCGTACTGAATCCAGACCCATTTTTTTTTCACACATTAGTTCTGCGTTGCGTGAAACCGCAGCATGTTCTATATTCTGCGATTTTCACTCAGCCCTGGCCCCATAGAAGTAAATGCGTCTTCAGTGAAAAACACATTCGCACCCTGAATGCATCCGGAGCCAATCTGTCACGCTCGTGTGAATGAAGCCTAAGGCCCCTTTCACAAGAGCGTGACGGATTAGGTCCAGATGCGTTCAGATTTTTCCACGTGAGTGCAATGCGTTTTGATGTATTTTACACGCGCGTAAAAAACCCTGAAAGTTTACAAACAACATCTCCTAGCAAGCATCAGTGAAAAACACATTACATCCGCACTTGTTTCCGGATACAATGTGTTTTTCACTGAAGCCCCATTCACTTCTATGGGGCCAGGGCTGCGTTAAAAATGCAAAATATAGAACATACTGTGTTTTTCACACAACGCAGAACTGATGCGTTAAAAAAAAAATGCTCATGTACACAGACCCATTGAAATGAATGGGTCAGGATTTAGTGCAGGTGCCATGCGTTCACGTCACGATTTGCACCCGCGCAGAAAACTTGCTAGTGTGAAAGGGGACTAACTCCTTAGGCTTCCCATGCATGTTGAGCTTTTAATCAGGTTTTGTTCATGTCTTCTGATGTAGTTTTCAAGCAAAACGCAGGTGTGGATTCAGACAAGAGGAGGCCTGTTGTACTTCCTATCTCTTAATGATTCCTTTATGTTCACCACATAGGTTTGGCTTTGGTGCTTTGGTAAACCTGGTAAAAACCTGAACATGTACAGAAAGCCTTATTTTTATGAGTTATACTACAACTTGTTTGCATGAGGCCATTTTAACCCCTTCAAGAGACAGCCAGTGTGGACCAAATGCCGGAGCCCCATTTTTCGAATCTGATATGTGTCAGTTTATGTTGTAGTAACTTTGGAACGATTTTACTTATCCAAGACATTCTGAGACAGTTTTCTTGTGACACATCATACGTATTATTAGTGGTGAATTAGAGTTTATACGTTTTACCTTTTTGCATAAAAAAATCCCAAATTTTCAGAAATTTTCGAAAAATTAGCTATTTTCAAAATTAGAATTTCTTTGCTTTTAAGACGGATAATGATTCTTTATAAAATAGTTATCATTTTACATTCCCCATATGTCTACTTTATGTTGGCATCAGTTTGAAAGCATCATTTTATTTAGGAAGTTTGGAAGGTAGAAGTTTAGAAGCACATTTTTACATTTTTAAGAACATTTTCAAAATCCACTTTTTTATGGATCATTTCAGTTATGAAGTCACTTTGTGGGGCTTACACAGTAGAACCCACCCATAAATGACCACATTTTAGAAATTACACCCCTCAACTGATTTTACAAACGTTATTAGTAGGGATGAGCGAATTCAAACTGTATAGTTCGGGTTCGTAAAAGTCCGGGTTCGGGTTCGGTGTTCGTCGCTTTCTTGGCGCTTTTGTGACGCTTTCTTGGCGCTTTTTGAAAGGCTGCAAAGCAGCCAATCAACAAGCGTCATACTACTTGCCCCAAGAGGCCGTCACAGCCATGCCTACTATTGGCATGGCTGTGATTGGCCAGAGCACCATGTGACCCAGCCTCTATTTAAGCTGGAGTCACATAGCGCCGCCCGTCACTCTGCTCTGATTAGCGTAGGGAGAGGTTGCGGCTGCGACAGTAGGGCGAGATTAGGCTGATTAACTCCTCCAAAGCACTTGATTAATTAATCGATCTGCAGCTGTGGATCATTGAGCTGCTGATACTCAATTGCTCACTGTTTTTAGGCTGCCCAGACCGTTTGTCAGTCACTTTTTTCTGGGGTGATCGGCGGCCATTTTGTGTCTTGTGCGGTGCTGCGACCAAGTGCATCCAAGCTGCGACCAAGTGCATTTAACCCTCAATGGTGTGGTTGTTTTTTGGCTAAAGCCTACATCAGGGTGAAGCTGTCACACCAAGTGCATTTAACCAGCAATAGTCTGTTTATTTTTTGGCCATATACTACATCAGGGGCAAGCTGCGCCTGTCACCAAGTGCATTTAACCCTCAATGGTGTGGTTGTTTTTTGGCTAAAGCCTACATCAGGGTGAAGCTGGCACACCAAGTGCATTTAACCAGCAATTGTCTGTTCATTTTTTGGCCATATATATACTACATCAGGGGCAAGCTGCGCCCGTCACCAAGTGCATTTAACCCTCAGTAGTGTGGTTGGTCAAGCTGTCACACCAAGTGCATTTAACCAGCAATAGTGTGGTTATTTTTTGGCCATATCCCAGTCTAATTCTGTCACTAAATCCATACCTGTCACCCAGCGCCTAAATACTAGGCCCCAAATTTATATCCCGCTAAATCTGTCGTTACCGCTGTACTGTTGTGGCTGGGCAAGTTATTTAGTGTCCGTCAAAGCACATTTTTTGTTCAGGGTTGAAATACAATTCCCAATTTAGCAATTTCATAATTTAGTGGTTTCTGCTATATCAGAGCTATTTGAAATCTATCCCTAAAAGGGTATATAATATTCAAGGTGCACATAGGGTCATTCAGAATAACTTCACACACACGCTACTGTGCATTTCCAAGTCTAATTCTGTCACTAAATCCATACCGGTCACCCAGCGCCTAAATACTAGGCCTCAAATTTATATCCCGCTAAATCTCTCGTTACCGCTGTACTGTTGTGGCTGGGAAAGTTATTTAGTGTCCGTCAAAGCACATTTTTTTTGTTCTGGGTTGAAATACAATTCCCAATTTAGCAATTTCATAATTTAGTGGTTTCTGCTATATCAGAGCTATTTGAAATCTATCCCTAAAAGGGTATATAATATTCAAGGTGCACATAGGGTCATTCAGAATAACTTCACACACACACGCTACTGTGCATTTCCAAGTCTAATTCTGTTAGTAAATCCATACCGGTCACCCAGCGCCTAAATACTAGGCCTCAAATTTATATCCCGCTAAATCTCTCGTTACCGCTGTCCTGTTGTGGATGGGAAAGTTATTTAGTGTCCGTCAAAGCACATTTTTTGTTCTGGGTTGAAATACAATTCCCAATTTAGCAATTTCATAATTTAGTGGTTTCTGCTATATCAGAGCTATTTGAAATCTATCCCTAAAAGGGTATATAATATTCAAGGTGCACATAGGGTCATTCAGAATAACTTCACACACACGCTACTGTGCATTTCCAAGTTTAATTCTGTCACTAAATCCATACCGGTCACCCAGCGCCTAAATACTAGGCCTCAAATTTATATCCCGCTGAATTTGAATACAATACATTGGGCCAAATAATATTTTTGTTGTTGTGGTGAACCATAACAATGAGGAAAACATCTAGTAAGGGACGCGGACGCGGACATGGTCGTGGTGGTGTTAGTGGACCCTCTGGTGCTGGGAGAGGACGTGGCCGTTCTGCCACATCCACACGTCCTAGTGTACCAACTACCTCAGGTCCCAGTAGCCGCCAGAATTTACAGCGATATATGGTGGGGCCCAATGCCGTTCTAAGGATGGTAAGGCCTGAGCAGGTACAGGCATTAGTCAATTGGGTGGCCGACAGTGGATCCAGCACGTTCACATTATCTCCCACCCAGTCTTCTGCAGAAAGCGCACAGATGGCGCCAGAAAACCAAGCCCATCAGTCTGTCACATCACCCCCATGCATACCAGGGAAACTGTCTCAGCCTCAAGTTATGCAGCAGTCTCTTATGCTGTTTGAAGACTCCGCTGGCAGGGTTTCCCAAGGGCATCCACCTAGCCCTTCCCCAGCGGTGAAAGATATAGAATGCACTGACGCACAACCACTTATGTTTCCTGATGATGAGGACATGGGAATACCACCTCAGCATGTCTCTGATGATGACGAAACACAGGTGCAAACTGCTGCGTCTTTCTGCAGTGTGCAGACTGAACAGGAGGTCAGGGATCAAGACTGGGTGGAAGACGATGCAGGGGACGATGAGGTCCTAGACCCCACATGGAATGAAGGTCGTGCCACTGACTTTCACAGTTCGGAGGAAGAGGCAGTGGTGAGACCGAGCCAACAGCGTAGCAAAAGAGGGAGCAGTGGGCAAAAGCAGAACACCCGCCGCCAAGAGACTCCGCCTGCTACTGACCGCCGCCATCTGGGACCGAGCACCCCAAAGGCAGCTTCAAGTAGCTCCCTGGCATGGCACTTCTTCAAACAATGTGCTGACGACAAGACCCGAGTGGTTTGCACGCTGTGCCATCAGAGCCTGAAGCGAGGCATTAACGTTCTGAACCTGAGCACAACCTGCATGACCAGGCACCTGCATGCAAAGCATGAACTGCAGTGGAGTAAACACCTTAAAACCAAGGAAGTCACTCAGGCTCCCCCTGCTACCTCTTCTGCTGCTGCCGCCTCGGCCTCTTCTGCTGCTGCCGCCTCGGCCTCTTCCTCCGCCTCTGGAGGAACGTTGGCACCTGCCGCCCAGCAAACAGGGGATGTACCACCAACACCACCACCACCTCCGTCACCAAGCGTCTCAACCATGTCACACGGCAGCGTTTAGCTCTCCATCTCACAAACATTTGAGAGAAAGCGTAAATTCCCACCTAGCCACCCTCGATCCCTGGCCCTGAATGCCAGCATTTCTAAACTACTGGCCTATGAAATGCTGTCATTTAGGCTGGTGGACACAGACAGCTTCAAACAGCTCATGTCGCTTGCTGTCCCACAGTATGTTGTTCTCAGCCGCCACTACTTCTCCAAGAGAGCCGTGCCTTCCCTGCACAACCAAGTATCCGATAAAATCAAGTGTGCACTGCGCAACGCCATCTGTAGCAAGGTCCACCTAACCACAGATACGTGGACCAGTAAGCACGGCCAGGGACGCTATATCTCCCTAACTGCACACTGGGTAAATGTAGTGGCAGCTGGGCCCCAGGCGGAGAGCTGTTTGGCGCACGTCCTTCCGCCGCCAAGGATCGCAGGGCAACATTCTTTGCCTCCTGTTGCCACCTCCTCCTTCTCGGCTTCCTCCTCCTCTTCTTCCACCTGCTCATCCAGTCAGCCACACACCTTCACCACCAACTTCAGCACAGCCCGGGGTAAACGTCAGCAGGCCATTCTGAAACTCATATGTTTGGGGGACAGGCCCCACACCGCACAGGAGTTGTGGCGGGGTATAGAACAACAGACCGACGAGTGGTTGCTGCCGGTGAGCCTCAAGCCCGGCCTGGTGGTGTGCGATAATGGGCGAAATCTCGTTGCAGCTCTGGGACTAGCCAATTTGACGCACATCCCTTGCTTGGCGCATGTGCTTAATTTGGTGGTGCAGAAGTTCATTCACAACTACCCCGACATGTCGGAGCTGCTGCATAAAGTGCGGGCCATCTGTTCGCGCTTCCGGCGTTCACATCCTGCTGCTGCTCGCCTGTCTGCGCTACAGCGTATCTTCGGCCTTTCCGCTCACCGCCTCATATGCGACGTGCCCACCAGGTGGAACTCCACCTTGCACATGCTGGACAGACTGTGCGAGCAGCAGCAGGCCATAGTGGAGTTTCAGCTGCAGCACGCACGGGTCAGTCGCACTACAGAACAGCACCACTTCACCACCAATGACTGGGCCTCCATGCGAGACCTGTGTGCCCTGTTGCGCTGTTTCGAGTACTCCACCAACATGGCCAGTGGCGATGACGCCGTTATCAGCGTTACAATACCACTTCTATGTCTCCTTGAGAAAACACTTAGGGCGATGATGGAAGAGGAGGTGGCCCAGGAGGAGGAGGAGGAGGAAGAGGGGTCATTTTTAGCACTTTCAGGCCAGTCTCTTCGAAGTGACTCAGAGGGAGGTTTTTGGCAACAGCAGAGGCCAGGTACAAATGTGGCCAGCCAGGGCCCACTACTGGAGGACGAGGAGGACGAGGATGAGGAGGAGGTGGAGGAGGATGAGGATGAAGCATGGTCACAGCGGGGTGGCACCCAACGCAGCTCGGGTCCATCACTGGTGCGTGGCTGGGGGGAAAGGCAGGACGATGACGATACGCCTCCCACAGAGGACAGCTTGTCCTTACCCCTGGGCAGCCTGGCACACATGAGCGACTACATGCTGCAGTGCCTGCGCAACGACAGCAGAGTTGCCCACATTTTAACCTGTGCGGACTACTGGGTTGCCACCCTGCTGGATCCACGCTACAAAGACAATGTGCCCACCTTACTTCCTGCACTGGAGCGTCATAGGAAGATGCGTGAGTACAAGAGCACGTTGGTAGACGCGCTACTAAGAGCATTCCCAAATGTCACAGGGGAACAAGTGGAAGCCCAAGGCCAAGGCAGAGGAGGAGCAAGAGGTCGCCAAGGCAGCTATGTCACGGCCAGCTCCTCTGAGGGCAGGGTTAGCATGGCAGAGATGTGGAAAACTTTTGTCAACACGCCACAGCTAACTGCACCACCACCTGATACGCAACATGTTAGCAGGAGGCAACATTTCACTAACATGGTGGAACAGTACATGTGCACACCCCTCCACGTACTGACTGATGGTTCGGCCCCATTCAACTTCTGGGTCTCTAAATTGTCCACGTGGCCAGAGCTAGCCTTTTATGCCTTGGAGGTGCTGGCCTGCCCGGCGGCCAGTGTTTTGTCTGAACGTGTATTCAGCACGGCAGGGGGCGTCATTACAGACAAACGCAGCCGCCTGTCTACAGCCAATGTGGACAAGCTGACATTCATAAAAATGAACCAGGCATGGATCCCACAGGACCTGTCCGTCCCTTGTCCAGATTAGACATTAACTACCTCCCCTTAACCATATATTATTGGACTCCAGGGCACTTCCTCATTCAATCCTATTTTTATTTTCATTTTACCATTATATTGCGAGGCTACCCAAAGTTGAATGAACCTCTCCTCTGTCTGGGTGCCAGGGCCTAAATATATGCCAATGGACTGTTCCAATGTTGGGTGACGTGAAGCCTGATTCTCTGCTATGACATGCAGACTAATTCTCTGCTGACATGAAGCCAGATCCTCTGTTACGGGACCTCTCTCCTCTGACTGGGTGCTGGGCCTAAATATCTGACAATGGACTGTTGCAGTGGTGGCTGACGTGAAGCCTGATTTTCTGCTATGACATGCAGACTGATTCTCTGCTGACATGAAGCCAGATCCTCTGTTACGGGACCTCTCTCCTCTGCCTGGGTGCTGGGCCTAAATATATGCCAATGGACTGTTGCAGTGGTGGCTGACGTGAAGCCTCATTCTCTGCTATGACATGCAGACTAATTCTCTGCTGACATGAAGCCAGATTGTCTGTTACGGGACCTCTCTCCTCTGCCTGGGTGCTGGGCCTAAATTTATGAAAATGGACTCTTACAGTGGTGGGTGACGTGAAGCCTGATTCTCTGCTATGATATGAAGACTGATTCTCTGCTGACATGAAGCCAGATTGTCTGTTACGGGACCTCTCTCCTCTGCCTGGGTGCTGGGCCTAAATTTATGAAAATGGACTCTTACAGTGGTGGGTGACGTGAAGCCTGATTCTCTGCTATGACATGAAGACTGATTCTCTGCTATGACATGAAGACTGATTCTCTGCTGACATGAAGCCAGATTGTCTGTTACGGGACCTCTCTCCTCTGCCTGGGTGCTGGGCCTAAATTTATGAAAATGGACTCTTACAGTGGTGGGTGACGTGAAGCCTGATTCTCTGCTATGACATGAAGACTGATTCTCTGCTGACATGAAGCCAGATTGTCTGTTACGGGACCTCTCTCCTCTGCCTGGGTGCTGGGCCTAAATATATGCCAATGGACTGTTGCAGTGGTGGCTGACGTGAAGCCTCATTCTCTGCTATGACATGCAGACTAATTCTCTGCTGACATGAAGCCAGATTGTCTGTTACGGGACCTCTCTCCTCTGCCTGGGTGCTGGGCCTAAATTTATGACAATGGACTGTTGCAGTGGTGGGTGACGTGAAGCCTGATTCTCTGCTATGACATGCAGACTGATTCTCTGCTGACATGAAGCCAGATCCTCTGTTACGGGACCTCTCTCCTCTGCCTGGGTGCTGGGCCTAAATTTATGAAAATGGACTCTTACAGTGGTGGGTGACGTGAAGCCTGATTCTCTGCTATGACATGAAGACTGATTCTCTGCTGACATGAAGCCAGATTGTCTGTTACGGGACCTCTCTCCTCTGCCTGGGTGCTGGGCCTAAATATATGCCAATGGACTGTTGCAGTGGTGGCTGACGTGAAGCCTCATTCTCTGCTATGACATGCAGACTAATTCTCTGCTGACATGAAGCCAGATTGTCTGTTACGGGACCTCTCTCCTCTGCACGGGTGCTGGGCCTAAATATATGCCAATGGACTGTTGCAGTGGTGGCTGACGTGAAGCCTCATTCTCTGCTATGATATGCAGACTAATTCTCTGCTGACATGAAGCCAGATTGTCTGTTACGGGACCTCTCTCCTCTGCCTGGGTGCTGGGCCTAAATATATGCCAATGGACTGTTGCAGTGGTGGCTGACGTGAAGCCTCATTCTCTGCTATGACATGCAGACTTATTCTCTGCTGACATGAAGCCAGATTGTCTGTTACGGGACCTCTCTCCTCTGCCTGGGTGCTGGGCCTAAATATATGCCAATGGACTGTTGCAGTGGTGGCTGACGTGAAGCCTCATTCTCTGCTATGACATGCAGACTAATTCTCTGCTGACATGAAGCCAGATTGTCTGTTACGGGACCTCTCTCCTCTGCCTGGGTGCTGGGCCTAAATATAGGCCAATGGACTGTTGCAGTGGTGGCTGACGTGAAGCCTCATTCTCTGCTATGACATGCAGAATAATTCTCTGCTGACATGAAGCCAGATCCTCTGTTACGGGACCTCTCTCCTCTGCCTGTGTGCTGGGCCTAAATATATGCCAATGGACTGTTGCACTGGTGGCTGACGTGAAGCCTCATTCTCTGCTATGATATGAAGACTGATTCTCTGCTGACATGAAGCCAGATTGTCTGTTACGGGACCTCTCTCCTCTGCCTGGGTGCTGGGCCTAAATATATGCCAATGGACTGTTGCAGTGGTGGCTGACGTGAAGCCTCATTCTCTGCTATGACATGCAGACTAATTCTCTGCTGACATGAAGCCAGATTGTCTGTTACGGGACCTCTCTCCTCTGCCTGGGTGCTGGGCCTAAATTTATGACAATGGACTGTTGCAGTGGTGGGTGACGTGAAGCCTGATTCTCTGCTGTGACATGCAGACTGATTCTCTGCTGATATGAAGCCAGATCCTCTGTTACGGGACCTCTCTCCTCTGCCTGGGTGCTGGGCCTAAATTTATGAAAATGGACTCTTACAGTGGTGGGTGACGTGAAGCCTGATTCTCTGCTATGACATGAAGACTGATTCTCTGCTGACATGAAGCCAGATTGTCTGTTACGGGACCTCTCTCCTCTGCCTGGGTGCTGGCCATAAATATATGCCAATGGACTGTTGCAGTGGTGGCTGACGTGAAGCCTCATTCTCTGCTATGACATGCAGACTAACTCTCTGCTGACATGAAGCCAGATTGTCTGTTACGGGACCTCTCTCCTCTGCCTGGGTGCTGTGCCTAAATTTATGACAATGGACTGTTGCAGTGGTGGGTGACGTGAAGCCTGATTCTCTGCTATGACATGCAGACTGATTCTCTGCTGACATGAAGCCAGATCCTCTGTTACGGGACCTCTCTCCTCTGCCTGGGTGCTGGGCCTAAATTTATGAAAATGGACTCTTACAGTGGTGGGTGACGTGAAGCCTGATTCTCTGCTATGACATGAAGACTGATTCTCTGCTGACATGAAGCCAGATTGTCTGTTACGGGACCTCTCTCCTCTGCCTGGGTGCTGGGCCTAAATATATGCCAATGGACTGTTGCAGTGGTGGCTGACGTGAAGCCTCATTCTCTGCTATGACATGCAGACTAATTCTCTGCTGACATGAAGCCAGATCCTCTGTTACGGGACCTCTCTCCTCTGCCTGGGTGCTGGGCCTAAATTTATGACAATGGACTGTTGCAGTGGTGGGTGACGTGAAGCCTGATTCTCTGCTATGACATGCAGACTGATTCTCTGCTGACATGAAGCCAGATCCTCTGTTACGGGACCTCTCTCCTCTGCCTGGGTGCTGGGCCTAAATTTATGAAAATGGACTCTTACAGTGGTGGGTGACGTGAAGCCTGATTCTCTGCTATGACATGAAGACTGATTCTCTGCTGACATGAAGCCAGATTGTCTGTTACGGGACCTCTCTCCTCTGCCTGGGTGCTGGGCCTAAATATATGCCAATGGACTGTTGCAGTGGTGGCTGACGTGAAGCCTCATTCTCTGCTATGACATGCAGACTAATTCTCTGCTGACATGAAGCCAGATTGTCTGTTACGGGACCTCTCTCCTCTGCCTGGGTGCTGGGCCTAAATATATGCCAATGGACTGTTGCAGTGGTGGCTGACGTGAAGCCTCATTCTCTGCTATGACATGCAGACTAATTCTCTGCTGACATGAAGCCAGATCCTCTGTTACGGGACCTCTCTCCTCTGCCTGTGTGCTGGGCCTAAATATATGCCAATGGACTGTTGCACTGGTGGCTGACGTGAAGCCTGATTCTCTGCTATGATATGAAGACTGATTCTCTGCTGACATGAAGCCAGATTGTCTGTTACGGGACCTCTCTCCTCTGCCTGGGTGCTGGGCCTAAATTTATGACAATGGACTGTTGCAGTGGTGGGTGACGTGAAGCCTGATTCTCTGCTATGACATGCAGACTGATTCTCTGCTGACATGAAGCCAGATCCTCTGTTACGGGACCTCTCTCCTCTGCCTGAGTGCTGGGCCTAAATTTATGAAAATGGACTCTTACAGTGGTGGGTGACGTGAAGCCTGATTCTCTGCTATGACATGAAGACTGATTCTCTGCTGACATGAAGCCAGATTGTCTGTTACGGGACCTCTCTCCTCTGCCTGGGTGCTGGGCCTAAATATATGCCAATGGACTGTTGCAGTGGTGGCTGACGTGAAGCCTCATTCTCTGCTATGACATGCAGACTAATTCTCTGCTGACATGAAGCCAGATCCTCTGTTACGGGACCACTCTCCTCTGCCTGGGTGCTGGGCCTAAATTTATGACAATGGACTGTTGCAGTGGTGGGTGACGTGAAGCCTGATTCTCTGCTATGACATGCAGACTGATTCTCTGCTGACATGAAGCCAGATCCTCTGTTACGGGACCTCTCTCCTCTGCCTGAGTGCTGGGCCTAAATTTATGAAAATGGACTCTTACAGTGGTGGGTGACGTGAAGCCTGATTCTCTGCTATGACATGAAGACTGATTCTCTGCTGACATGAAGCCAGATTGTCTGTTACGGGACCTCTCTCCTCTGCCTGGGTGCTGGGCCTAAATATATGCCAATGGACTGTTGCAGTGGTGGCTGACGTGAAGCCTCATTCTCTGCTATGACATGCAGACTAATTCTCTGCTGACATGAAGCCAGATCCTCTGTTACGGGACCTCTCTCCTCTGCCTGGGTGCTGGGCCTAAATTTATGACAATGGACTGTTGCAGTGGTGGGTGACGTGAAGCCTGATTCTCTGCTATGACATGCAGACTGATTCTCTGCTGACATGAAGCCAGATCCTCTGTTACGGGACCTCTCTCCTCTGCCTGGGTGCTGGGCCTAAATTTATGAAAATGGACTCTTACAGTGGTGGGTGACGTGAAGCCTGATTCTCTGCTATGACATGAAGACTGATTCTCTGCTGACATGAAGCCAGATTGTCTGTTACGGGACCTCTCTCCTCTGCCTGGGTGCTGGGCCTAAATATATGCCAATGGACTGTTGCAGTGGTGGCTGACGTGAAGCCTCATTCTCTGCTATGACATGCAGACTAATTCTCTGCTGACATGAAGCCAGATCCTCTGTTACGGGACCTCTCTCCTCTGCCTGGGTGCTGGGCCTAAATTTATGACAATGGACTGTTGCAGTGGTGGGTGACGTGAAGCCTGATTCTCTGCTATGACATGCAGACTGATTCTCTGCTGACATGAAGCCAGATCCTCTGTTACGGGACCTCTCTCCTCTGCCTGGGTGCTGGGCCTAAATTTATGAAAATGGACTCTTACAGTGGTGGGTGACGTGAAGCCTGATTCTCTGCTATGACATGAAGACTGATTCTCTGCTGACATGAAGCCAGATTGTCTGTTACGGGACCTCTCTCCTCTGCCTGGGTGCTGGGCCTAAATATATGCCAATGGACTGTTGCAGTGGTGGCTGACGTGAAGCCTCATTCTCTGCTATGACATGCAGACTAATTCTCTGCTGACATGAAGCCAGATCCTCTGTTACGGGACCTCTCTCCTCTGCCTGTGTGCTGGGCCTAAATATATGCCAATGGACTGTTGCACTGGTGACTGACGTGAAGCCTGATTCTCTGCTATGATATGAAGACTGATTCTCTGCTGACATGAAGCCAGATTCTCTGTTACGGGACCTCTCTCCTCTGCCTGGGTGCCGGGGCCTAAATATCTGAGAATGGACTGTTCCAGTGGTGGGTGACAGGAAGCCAGATTCTCTGCTATGGGACCTCTCTCCAATTGATTTTGGTTAATTTTTATTTATTTAATTTTTATTTTAATTCATTTCCCTATCCACATTTGTTTGCAGGGGATTTACCTACATGTTGCTGCCTTTTGCAGCCCTCTAGCCCTTTCCTGGGCTGTTTTACAGCCGTTTTAGTGCCGAAAAGTTTGGGTCCCCATTGACTTCAATGGGGTTCGGGTTCGGGACGAAGTTCGGATCGGGTTCGTATCCTGAACCCGAACATTTCCGGGAAGTTCGGCCGAACTTCTCGAACCCGAACATCCAGGTGTTCGCTCAACTCTAGTTATTAGCCCTTTAGGTGTTCCACAAGAATTAAAGCAAAATGGAGGGGAAATTAAAAAATTAAATTTTTTGGGGCAGATTATCCATTTAAATCCAATTTTCCTGTAACACAGCAAGGGTTAACAGCCACAGGAACCTCAATATTTATTACCCTGATTCTGCAATTTACATAAACCCCCCATATGTGGTTGCAAACTTCTTTATGGGCACACGGCAGGGTGCAGAGGGAAAGGAGCGCATATTGATAACAGAGGGCAGAACAAGAAAAAAATCAATGCTTTGACCCAACAATCATTTCATAGAATTTAGAAACACATGCCTATGAAAATAAAATATTAACTTTTATTTCCAATATAAAGTTGGTTTAGCCCCAAAGCGTAAAGGGGGGCGTGACCCCCGAAACGTCGCGCTTGAATATGTGGTTTACAACTCGGCGAACTCTGAACAAGTGGGCCTGAGAGCCATGAAACACTTTTTAATTGTGAAAAATAAAGTAAAGAAAGTACCATGAGGTCTTTTGAAGCGTGAGTAGTATCCTTCTCATCTAACAACATATATTCAAAATGTTATATGGCTGAATTATATATGAAGTATGCATGTCATGATCGTCATCATCATCAACAGCCAAGTCCTGTTCTTCCTCCACCATTCACCCCTCCTCCTTTATTGGTACCTCCTCATTCTCTTCTTCCTTCTCCTCCATGGAACTTTCTCTGTGTGGGTCCCCAACAGCTTCAGAGTGTCTAGCAAAATGAATAAGCTGTTCTTCTTTCATTGTCATCCCTTGTTGCATCAGCATGAATATCTGAACTACTGTAAGATAAATATCAGGGGATTAACATAGCTTTAGTTGTCCCTGTCAAATCTCATAGCCTGAGTATGTGACAGTTGTCTTTGATGAGCTGCCACATCCTGAATACTAACAACACATGCTCCCTGATGACATGGCCTGGTGCATTACAAAATCATTCATATACAAGATGGAATTACAGCGAGTTAATATGTCACTGATCAAGTGGTGCAATAACAAACTGTTTTGTCACTGTAAGTCCAGAAGGGTGTTCATTGACACATATTGGCTGACATGTGAGGATAGTCATCTGGACATAGCCAGCACCCTCTACAATCCAGTGTACTAAATTGATCATGTGCACAATGCAGGGTGCATGTATTATTTCTGCCAAATGAAACATGGCCATGATGTTTCTGCCGTTGTTGCTGACCACCTTCCCAGTTGAAGTCAGTGGAGAGACAGTCAGCAAGATGTTTGCTTCTTGATGCACTTTAGGGAGGGGTAGTGGGTGCAACACTCTGCCCTGCTTCTGTTGGGGACTGGAGGATGTCCACATGGAGGATGCGGATAAGCACCTGGTGTGGGAACCAGACTGATACAAATGTGAAGGTGTCAATAGTACCTGGTAAAGATTAGCAAATCAATTCTATCTGTTCAGAAGGTCGGATTCAAACAAAGCTAAATGTTTGTGATTCATTTTGGGTGAATTGCAAAGAGAGAGAGAGAGAGATATTTGCATTTACTCTTCCTATAAACCAAGAAAAGTGTCACCTGAAATACAATATTCATGCTTATTTGGTTTCCAAAATGACAAAGAACACCATAAAATGCACCCCACGAGGCCAGTCAACCAAGCAAGGCAGAGGTCTCTTTATCAGAGCAAAGCATTGTCTGCTCTGTATTTGCATTGCAGTTGCTCTCAATTCCAATGCAGTACACCAGACCAGGGTAGTTGCATATTGTTTTGTTATTTAATGCTATTTACTGTTATGTTAATGTCTTGTAATACACCAGCATATTTTGCATGGATGACGCAAGGTTAATTATCATGACTCAGCCCTGCAGAAAGTAAGGCACAGGCTTAGGTCCACCCCTAGTTCAGTCTACGTAGTCTAGAGTTAGAGAAGATAGCTGTGACTTGTGTTTTATTCCTCACAGGACTAGACCAACAATTCAGGGAATCACTTTCTTTAAGGATTATCTACTTGAGAGAAAGACCTCACCATTTCAAAAGTACTCTAGGAAGAGAGATAGAGTTAAATGAAAGAACCAAGAAGGTCCAGAATCTGCATGAGTGGGCATTGGAGTCAGTCAGTAAGGTACTGTATTTGCTTATCAAGGCTGATAGACTTTACTGCAGTGAGAAGGATATTGCTAAAACACCCTAAACACTTGGGCAGGGTCAGGCCAAAAGTATCTTAAGCCCTGTATCCCTTATATATCCACCATTGCAAGAGCAATATCACCCAGGGTAGATTCTGCAGAAGGAGAGTGCTATAATTCCAATTCTTGCTCAAATACATACAGTGCTATCTGGGAAGCCTTGCAGTGTGAAATATTTGGAACAGTGTTTTGTGTTTTACTGTTGGATGCATTGCAACTCCCATTCTGTGCTTTAGTAAATAGATACATTTATTTTCTATATCTGGCCTGGTTACTGATTCCTGCACCATAAATCTGTAATTGCACCCTATACCTTTTAACTTGCAGCTACACCAAACCTATAACATCAAGGACACCCTAACTACCATCTGGCGGGAGCCCTAACATCAGGGTGTGCCCCAAGGGAAGAAAGGGTTCACCCTCCTAACACCTCTCTGGCCCTAGAGAACATTGGTGTGAGAAATGCCACTGTGATTGACTGTTACAGCCAGAACCACTATCACTCCCATCCTCTTCTCCACTCCTCCAGGGCTTGTGGCATCCCTACCACTACCACTGTAGCTACAGGTGCCACTACTACCACTACTACCACCAACATGTATGCATGGGGTCCCCCACCTCCCGTTAAACCTCCTCCTAATGGCAATCCAAACACTGACTGCTCTCACGCAAGTCATCAACATGGAAACTCTTCTGACTACCGGCCATAATGTGTGGTAGGGTTCTGTTGCCTCTTCTTAAAAAAATAAGGCACCCCACTAAGAAGGGGCAGTGAAGACAGAGAGGATGCAACTGAAAGGTTATTCTACGGCTGCAATGAGGAAGATCAGGAGGAATGCTGTGGTCCCCTGGCTCCAAGACACAGTGGCAGAGGTGACCTGCACATGTGGCTGTGTGAGCCATAATTCTTTCTTTCTTCTCAGAATTGAAAATATTGTAATCTAAGGTCACATTTAAGGTTAATATAATCCATGTTAAAAGTTAAGCATGAAAATTACCCATGTTGACCTCCTGACCAATTTAAAGGGACTACCCTCTATTAACGAGAGAAGAGCAGCTGTAAGAAAGAGTGTCTGCCAAACCTTTACTATATGGCCACAAAGAGGCAACAAAACCTTACCACACATTATTTTAGCAGCTGCCGTGTGATGCTGATGTTTCCCTCCAGAGTGATCAGCTGTCTTGAAAAGGGTGGTTACCGTATATGTAAAGATAACACATTTAAATATGCTGGTACAACAAAGAACAATCATTTTGACTTTAGTTTTTTTTTTTTAACACTTCATTTCACAATTACTATGTGACCTAATGTTCCAATTTATGAATTTATATTTAAAATGTATTTCACATTTAATTAATCTCGGTTATAAAATATCTTCAATTTTTTTTCTATAAATAAACAGACAAGAAAGAGAAGGCTGTTGTTATTAGAAAATAAACTTTCAGAAGATTTTATGTGCAGTAGCAACAGCAGTAAGTGATCAACATATTATGATCATGGAAAAAATGACTGCGATTATTATGACAAATTAATTGCAACTTGGCTTGTATGACTGGAATGTGAAATTATGGTAGAACACCAGGAGTGTGCTTATCATTAATTTTATGTGTCACAGTCATTTATGGATGAGAATTATGTAATTATGTAAATAACTCTCTCTCTAGATGATGTAATCTGTTTTTCCATTTAAATCCTCCCTATACACATACTTCCTTTTTACTAAAGGGGCATTTATCAAATCTATTACGCCAGTTTTGTGGCATAAAAACTTCACAAGCGTGTAATTTCTTGTGCATTTTTGCAACTTTTGGTGAAATTTTGTGACACTTGATAAGCTTCTCGACTTTCAAAAGTGGAGTGAAAAGTTGGTTGGGATTACAGATTAGAACAGGTTTATAGCTTATTTAGAATGTGCAACTTTTTAAAAAGTCACATCACCACGCCGGCAACTGCCTGTCATACTTTCACTGACAGTGGCAAAACCACGTCGCACTTGCAACAAATTCATTATTACTCTGCTCCCTTTCATAAATTAGTTGCACCTGCACAAAGTAAAGACAGACATGAAGGGGTTGTCTCACTTCAGCAACTGGCATTTATAATTTACAAAAAGTTAATACAAGCCACTTACTAATGTATTGTTAGGATGCATATTTTCTCCTTTGCTGGCTTGATTCATTTTTACTTCGCAATATAAATTGCTCTTTTCCATGGTTATGAAAAAGCTCTGTCCTCTCTGGTGGCCGAGAACACGGAAGCGCACATCGGTTGGTGCTTTTTCCTATAGTGTACAAGCACGGCCACCGCTGATGGATTACAGTGTGGTTGTAACCATGGAAACAAGCAGTGTATAATGTGATGAAAAATTTAATCCAGCCAAGGAAGGAAGCAATATGGACAATCACAATACATTAGTTATTGGTTTGTATTACCTTTCTCTACATAATAAATGCTAAATGCTGAAGTGAGACAACTGCTTTAAAACTAATGTAAAAAACACCACAAATTATAAATTCCCCCTAAATGTGTAAAATAATAAATGGCATATTCCACTCCAGAAAATTAGTGCATTCTGTGATAAACTTAAGACTAAAGCATATGGATTAACATAATGCTATGTCCAAGATATAGGTGGGAAGGATGGAAACCGAACAATATCACTAATGTTTGCATGTTTACCAGTTTGTGACTTTGTTCAAATGAGCATATTACTTAAAGGGGATGTCAAAAGATTTAAATATATCCCCCATCTAACCATCAACCACCACTCCTTTCATATAAGGGGATACAGGATCTAACTGATCAAGGGAACGGGAGTCCTGTGTCCTCTACACTAATGCTGGACAATCATGCTCTGTGCAGCATCATTCATTCTTCAGTAGTGATGGCCGTACATCGGCCGGGACGTTTCGAGAACGTGCGTTTGCGATCAAATGTTCGTAAGGATGTTTTGAGAATGCACGTTCGCGATCAAATGTTCGGAAACTGCTCGTTTGCGGCAGGCCCCATTCACTTTAATGGCAGGCGAACCTGAAAAACCTTCAGGTAAGATTTTCAGCCAACAAATATTTACTAGAAGTGCCCAAATAGTCCCACAACACGGACAGTGACATCGCAGAGGGGGATTAAAGGCAACAATTCCCACAAAAAATATATATTTTAATCAGGGGTAGGAATGAGCGAACCCGAACTGTATAGTTCGGGTTCGTACCGAATTTTGGGGTGTCCATGACACGGACCCGAACCCGAACATTTTCGTAAAAGTTCGGGTTCGGTGTTCGTCGCTTACTTGGCGCTTTTTGAAAGGCTGCAAAGCAGCCAATCAACAAGCGTCATACTACTTGCCCCAAGAGGCCATCACAGCCATGCCTACTATTGGCATGGCTGTGATTGGCCAGTGCAGCATGTGACCCAGCCTCTATTTAAGCTGGAGTCACGTAGCGCCGCACGTCACTCTGCTCTGATCAGTGTAGGGAGAGGTTGCAGCTGCGACGTTAGGGCGAGATTAGGCAGTGATTAACTCATCCAAAAGACTTCATTCAGTGATCGATCTGCAGCTGTGGATCATTGAACTGCTGCTATTCAACTGCTCACTGTTCTTAGGCTGCCCAGAGTGTTTTTCATTCACTTTTTTCTGGGGTGATCGGCGGCCATTTTGTGTCTTGTGGTGCGCCAGCACAAGCTGCCACCAAGTGCATTTAACCCTCAATAGTGTGGTTGTTTTTTGGCTAAATCCTACATCAGGGTCAAGCTGTCACACCAAGTGCATTTAACCATCAATAGTGTGGTTATTTTTTGGCCATATACTACATCAGGGGCAAGCTGTCACCAAGTGCATTTAACCCTCAATAGTGTGGTTGTTTTTTGGCTAAATCCTACATCAGGGTCAAGCTGTCACACAAAGTGCATTTAACCATTAATAGTGTGGTTATTTTTTGGCCATATACTACATCAGGGGCAAGCTGAGCCTGTCACCAAGTGCATTTAACCCTCAATAGTGTGGTTAGTCAAGCTGTCACACCAAGTGCATTTAACCATCAATAGTGTGGTTATTTTTTGGCCATATCCCAGTCTAATTCTGTCTCTAAACCTATACCTGTCACCCAGTGCCTAAATAATAGGCCTCAAATTTATAGTCAGCTAAATCTGTGGTTATTGCTGTGGCTGGGCAAGTTATTTAGTGTCCGTCAAAGCACAGTTTTTGTTCTGGGTTGAAATACAATTCCCAATTTAGCAATTCTCTAAATTAGTGGTTTCTGCTGTATCAGGCCTACTTAAAATTTATCCCTAAAAGGATATATTAGATTCAAGGTGCAGATAGGGTCATTCTCAATAACTTCACACACACGCTACTGTGCATATCCCAGTCTAATTCTGTCCGTAAACGTATACCTGTCACCCAGCGACTAAATAATAGGCCTCAAATTTATAGTCAGCTAAATCTGTGGTTACTGCTGTGCCTGTATTAGTGTAATACGGTACCTAAATAGATAGCCAGATAGCGTTAGGTGTCTGTAAAAAAAAGGCCTGAATTTGAATTCAATACATTGGGCAAAATAATATTTTTGTTGTTGTGGTGAACGATAACAATGAGGAAAACATCTAGTAAAGGACGCGGACGCGGACATGGTCGTGGTGGTGTTAGTGGACCCTCTGGTGCTGGGAGAGGACGTGGCCGTTCTGCCACAGCCACACGTCCTAGTGTACCAACTACCTCAGGTCCCAGTAGCCGCCATAATTTACAGCGATATTTGGTGGGGCCCAATGCCGTTCTAAGGATGGTAAGGCTAGAGCAGTTACAGGCATTAGTCAATTGGATGACCGACAGTGGATCCAGCACGTTCACATTATCTCCCACCCAGTCTTCTGCAGAAAGTGCACAGATGGCGCCTGAAAGCCAAGCCCATCAGTCTGTCACATCACCCCCATGCATACCAGGGAAACTGTCTGAGCCTCAAGTTATGCAGCAGTCTCTTATGCTGTTTGAAGACTCCGCTGGCAGGGTTTCCCAAGGGCATCCACCTAGCCCTTCCCCAGCGGTGGAAGACATAGAATGCACTGACACACAACCACTTATGTTTCCTGATGATGAGGACATGGGAATACCACCTCAGCACGTCTCTGATGATGATGAAACACATGTGCCAAATGCTGCGTCTTTCTGCAGTGTGCAGACTGAACAGGAGGTCAGGGATCAAGACTGGGTGGAAGACGATGCAGGGGACGATGAGGTCCTAGACCCCACATGGAATGAAGGTTGTGCCACTGACTTTCACAGTTCGGAGGAAGAGGCAGTGGTGAGACCGAGCCAACAGCGTAGCAAAAGAGGGAGTAGTGGGCAAAAGCAGAACACCCGCCGCCAAGAGACTCCGCCTGCTACTGACCGCCGCCATCTGGGACCGAGAACCCCAAAGGCAGCTTCAAGGAGTTCCCTGGCATGGCACTTCTTCAAACAATGTGCTGACGACAAGACCCGAGTGGTTTTCACGCTGTGCCATCAGAGCCTGAAGCGAGGCATTAACGTTCTGAACCTTAGCACAACCTGCATGACCAGGCACCTGCATGCAAAGCATGAACTGCAGTGGAGTAAACACCTTAAAAACAAGGAAGTCACTCAGGCTCCCCCTGCTACCTCTTCTGCTGCTGCCGCCTCGGCCTCTTCTGCTGCTGCCGCCTCGGCCTCTTCTTCCGCCTCTGGAGGAACGTTGTCACCTGCCGCCCAGCAAACAGAGGATGTACCACCAACACCACCACCTCCGTCACCAAGCATCTCAACCATGTCACACGCCAGTGTTCAGCTCTCCATCTCACAAACATTTGAGAGAAAGCGTAAATTCCCACCTAGCCACCTGGCCCTGAATGCCAGCATTTCTAAACTACTGGCCTATGAAATGCTGTCATTTAGGCTGGTGGACACAGACAGCTTCAAACAGCTCATGTTGCTTGCTGTCCCACAGTATGTTGTTCCCATCCGGCACTACTTCTCCAAGAGAGCCGTGCCTTCCCTGCACAACCAAGTATCCGATAAAATCAAGTGTGCACTGCGCAACGCCATCTGTGGCAATGTCCACCTAACCACAGATACGTGGACCAGTAAGCATGGCCAGGGACGCTATATCTCCCTAACTGCACACTGGGTAAATGTAGTGGCGGCTGAGCCCCAGGCGGAGAGCTGTTTAGCGCATGTCCTTCCGCCGCCAAGGATCGCAGGGCAACATTCTTTGCCTCCTGTTGCCTCCTCCTCCTACTCGGCTTCCTCCTCCTCTTCTTCCACCTGCTCATCCAGTCAGCCACACACCTTCACCACCAACTTCAGCACAGCCCAGGGTAAACGTCAGCAGGCCATTCTGAAACTCATATGTTTGGGGGACAGGCCCAACACCGCACAGGAGTTGTGGCGGGGTATAGAACAACAGACCGACGGGTATAGAACAACAGAACAACACGACCAGCTCTGGGACTAGCCATTTTGACGCACATCCCTTGCCTGGCGCATGTGCTGAATTTGGTGGTGCAGAAGTTCATTCACAACTACCCCGACATGTCAGAGCTGCTGCATAAAGTGCGGGCCGTCTGTTTGCGCTTCCGGCGTTCACATCCTGCCGCTGCTCGCCTGTCTGCGCTACAGAGTAACTTCGGCCTTCCCGCTCACCGCCTCATATGCGACGTGCCCACCAGGTGGAACTCCACCTTGCACATGCTGGACAGACTGTGCGAGCAGCAGCAGGCCATAGTGGAGTTTCAGCTGCAGCACGCATGGGTCAGTCGCACTGCGGAACAGCACCACTTCACCACCAATGACTGGGCCTCCATGCGAGACCTGTGTGCCCTGTTGCGCTGTTTCGAGTACTCCACCAACATGGCCAGTGGCGATGACCCCTTTATCAGCGTTACAATACCACTTCTATGTCTCCTTGAGAAAACACTTAGGGCGATGATGGAAGAGGAGGTGGCCCAGGAGGAGGAGGAGGAGGAGGAAGAAGGGTCATTTTTAGCACTTTCAGGCCAGTCTCTTCGAAGTGACTCAGAGGGAGGTTTTTTGCAACAGCAGAGGCCAGGTACAAATGTGGCCAGCCAGTGCCCACTACTGGAGGACGAGGAGGACGAGGATGAGGAGGAGGTGGAGGAGGATGAGGATGAAGCATGGTCACAGCGGGTTGGCACCCAACGCAGCTCGGGCCCATCACTGGTGCGTGGCTGGGGGGAAACGCAGGATGATGACGATACGCCTCCCACAGAGGACAGCTTGTCCTTACCTCTGGGCAGCCTGGCACACATGAGTGACTACATGCTGCAGTGCCTGCGCAACGACAGCAGAGTTGCCCACATTTTAACGTGTGCGGACTACTGGGTTGCCACCCTGCTGGATCCACACTACAAAGACAATGTGCCCACCTTACTGCCTGCACTGGAGCGTGATAGGAAGATGCGCGAGTACAAGCGCACGTTGGTAGACGCGCTACTGAGAGCATTCCCAAATGTCACAGGGGAACAAGTGGAAACCCAAGGCCAAGGCAGAGGAGGAGCAAGAGGTCGCCAAGGCAGCTGTGTCACGGCCAGCTCCTCTGAGTGCAGGGTTAGCATGGCAGAGATGTGGAAATGTTTTGTAAAACACGCCACAGCTAACTGCACCACCACCTGATACGCAACGTGTTAGCAGGAGGCAACATTTCACTAACATGGTGGAACAGTACGTGTGCACACCCCTCCACGTACTGACTGATGGTTCGGCCCCATTCAACTTCTGGGTCTCTAAATTGTCCACGTGGCCAGAGCTAGCCTTTTATGCCTTGGAGGTGCTGGCCTGCCCGGCGGCCAGCGTTTTGTCTGAACGTGTATTCAGCACGGCAGGGGGCGTCATTACAGACAAACGCAGCCGCCTGTCTACAGCCAATGTGGACAAGCTGACGTTCATAAAAATGAACCAGGCATGGATCCCACAGGACCTGTCCATCCCTTGTACAGATTAGATATTAACTACCTCCCCTTAACCATATATTATTGTACTCCAGGGCACTTCCTCATTCAATCCTATTTTTATTTTCATTTTACCATTATATTGCGGGGCAACCCAAAGTTAAATGAACCTCTCCTCTGTCTGGGTGCCGGGGCCTAAATATCTGACAATGGACTGTTACAGTGGTGGGTGACGTGAAGCCTGATTCTCTGCTATGACATGAAGACTGATTCTCTGCTGACATGAAGCCAGATTCTCTGTTACGGGAACTCTTTTTTATTAGAAAAATACAAAACTTAACAGACAAGAAAAAAAACAAGACAAAACAGAACAGCTTCTCAGCTGGCCCAGCCTCACTCATACTAACATTCATACCAACACCCTATAAAAACTATATACAAACGCTAAAAAAGAAATGAAACTTACTTAGCCGGTTCAGCTGTAAAACCCAAGAAAGAAAAACTTGACTACTCGTCAATAAAACAGAAACGCAAATGAGACAAATAAAACAATAATAACAATAATAATAATAGTACAAAACAAACAAAAATTATTATTATTATTATTTTTTTTTCATCACCAATTTTTTATTTAAAAAAAAAAAAATTTTTACAATTTTTTTATTTTCTTTTTTAAATATAACACATAAAGCAAAACAAACCTCACCTCGCTAATCTAGCCCTAACCCCCACTACCTACTCCATCACCCTTCACCCAAGGCTGACCTCCGCCTCACGTCTCTCTCGTGTCCGCATAGTCCGAGGCCAGCCCTACCTCCACCACCCACAACTAGCCCCTCGCCCCATGTCCACCCATGTCCGCATAGTCCAGGGATAGATGCAGGCCTCCCACTTCAATACACACATAAAACACTTAAAAGCACAAATAAAAGACCCCTTCCCTCACCCACCCAACCTAACTAGCCCCAACTCATTCTATCCTAATAAACAACATAAACAACATAACTATTTAACACACACTGCAAAATATTTTAATATACAGAACTACCCGAAGGCCCAAGCTCGGTCTCTGTAAGCCTTTCTTCAATGCTCAACATCCCACAAAACAAAAATCTACGGTGAAAGCATCAGCCCACCACCAGGAAACGTATGACTAGGCTAGGGTACGCTAAAAGCAAAGCCTCTCCAGAGGAGAGAGGCCCTACTGGTACCCAGTCTCTCATACTCCAAAGAACGCACCTTCACCAGGTCACCCAGAATGTTCCTACATACCACGTCCACTGGGAGGACTTTCTGCTGCGTTTAAACTAAGCACTGTGCATTCCACGTGTAGAACCTAACCACTATACTGACTAAAAAACATGTGCACAGGTCCCTTCTACCAATGTCTCTGAGCACCTGCCGCCCAGCAAACAGAGGATGTACCACCAACACCACCACCTCCGTCACCAAGCATCTCAACCATGTCACACACCAGTGTTCAGCTCTCCATCTCACAAACATTTGAGAGAAAGTGTAAATTCCCACCTAGCCACCTGGCCCTGAATGCCAGCATTTCTAAACTACTGGCCTATGAAATGCTGTCATTTAGGCTGGTGGACACAGACAGCTTCAAACAGCTCATGTTGCTTGCTGTCCCACAGTATGTTGTTCCCATCCGGCACTACTTCTCCAAGAGAGCCGTGCCTTCCCTGCACAACCAAGTATCCGATAAAATCAAGTGTGCACTGCGCAACGCCATCTGTGGCAATGTCCACCTAACCACAGATACGTGGACCAGTAAGCATGGCCAGGGACGCTATATCTCCCTAACTGCACACTGGGTAAATGTAGTGGCGGCTGAGCCCCAGGCGGAGAGCTGTTTAGCGCATGTCCTTCCGCCGCCAAGGATCGCAGGGCAACATTCTTTGCCTCCTGTTGCCTCCTCCTCCTACTCGGCTTCCTCCTCCTCTTCTTCCACCTGCTCATCCAGTCAGCCACACACCTTCACCACCAACTTCAGCACAGCCCAGGGTAAACGTCAGCAGGCCATTCTGAAACTCATATGTTTGGGGGACAGGCCCAACACCGCACAGGAGTTGTGGCGGGGTATAGAACAACAGACCGACGGGTATAGAACAACAGAACAACACGACCAGCTCTGGGACTAGCCATTTTGACGCACATCCCTTGCCTGGCGCATGTGCTGAATTTGGTGGTGCAGAAGTTCATTCACAACTACCCCGACATGTCAGAGCTGCTGCATAAAGTGCGGGCCGTCTGTTTGCGCTTCCGGCGTTCACATCCTGCCGCTGCTCGCCTGTCTGCGCTACAGAGTAACTTCGGCCTTCCCGCTCACCGCCTCATATGCGACGTGCCCACCAGGTGGAACTCCACCTTGCACATGCTGGACAGACTGTGCAAGCAGCAGCAGGCCATAGTGGAGTTTCAGCTGCAGCACGCACGGGTCAGTCGCACTGCGGAACAGCACCACTTCACCACCAATGACTGGGCCTCCATGCGAGACCTGTGTGCCCTGTTGCGCTGTTTCGAGTACTCCACCAACATGGCCAGTGGCGATGACCCCTTTATCAGCGTTACAATACCACTTCTATGTCTCCTTGAGAAAACACTTAGGGCGATGATGGAAGAGGAGGTGGCCCAGGAGGAGGAGGAGGAGGAGGAGGAGGAAGAGGGGTCATTTTTAGCACTTTCAGGTCAGTCTCTTCGAAGTGACTCAGAGGGAGGTTTTTTGCAACAGCAGAGGCCAGGTACAAATGTGGCCAGCCAGTGCCCACTACTGGAGGACGAGGAGGACGAGGATGAGGAGGAGGTGGAGGAGGATGAGGATGAAGCATGGTCACAGCGGGTTGGCACCCAACGCAGCTCGGGCCCATCACTGGTGCGTGGCTGGGGGGAAACGCAGGATGATGACGATACGCCTCCCACAGAGGACAGCTTGTCCTTACCCCTGGGCAGCCTGGCACACATGAGCGACTACATGCTGCAGTGCCTGCGCAACGACAGCAGAGTTGCCCACATTTTAACCTGTGCGGACTACTGGGTTGCCACCCTGCTGGATCCACGCTACAAAGACAATGTGCCCACCTTACTGCCTGCACTGGAGCGTGATAGGAAGATGCGCGAGTACAAGCGCACGTTGGTAGACGCGCTACTGAGAGCATTCCCAAATGTCACAGGGGAACAAGTGGAAGCCCAAGGCCAAGGCAGAGGAGGAGCAAGAGGTCGCCAAGGCAGCTGTGTCACGGCCAGCTCCTCTGAGTGCAGGGTTAGCATGGCAGAGATGTGGAAATGTTTTGTAAAACACGCCACAGCTAACTGCACCACCACCTGATACGCAACGTGTTAGCAGGAGGCAACATTTCACTAACATGGTGGAACAGTACGTGTGCACACCCCTCCACGTACTGACTGATGGTTCGGCCCCATTCAACTTTTGGGTCTCTAAATTGTCCACGTGGCCAGAGCTAGCCTTTTATGCCTTGGAGGTGCTGGCCTGCCCGGCGGCCAGCGTTTTGTCTGAACGTGTATTCAGCACGGCAGGGGGCGTCATTACAGACAAACGCAGCCGCCTGTCTACAGCCAATGTGGACAAGCTGACGTTCATAAAAATGAACCAGGCATGGATCCCACAGGACCTGTCCATCCCTTGTACAGATTAGATATTAACTACCTCCCCTTAACCATATATTATTGTACTCCAGGGCACTTCCTCATTCAATCCTATTTTTATTTTCATTTTACCATTATATTGCGGGGCAACCCAAAGTTTTTTTTTTTTTTTTTTTAAATATAACACATAAAGCAAAACAAACCTCACCTCGCTAATCTAGCCCTAACCCCCACTACCTACTCCATCACCCTTCACCCAAGGCTGACCTCCGCCTCACGTCTCTCTCGTGTCCGCATAGTCCGAGGCCAGCCCTACCTCCACCACCCACATCTAGCCCCTCGCCCCATGTCCACCCATGTCCGCATAGTCCAGGGATAGATGCAGGCCTCCCACTTCAATACACACATAAAACACTTAAAAGCACAAATAAAAGACCCCTTCCCTCACCCACCCAACCTAACTAGCCCCAACTCATTCTATCCTAATAAACAACATAAACAACATAACTATTTAACACACACTGCAAAATATTTTAATATACAGAACTACCCGAAGGCCCAAGCTCGGTCTCTGTAAGCCTTTCTTCAAAGCTCAACATCCCACAAAACAAAAATCTACGGTGAAAGCATCAGCCCACCACCAGGAAACGTATGACTAGGCTAGGGTACGCTAAAAGCAAAGCCTCTCCAGAGGAGAGAGGCCCTACTGGTACCCAGTCTCTCATACTCCAAAGAACGCACCTTCACCAGGTCACCCAGAATGTTCCTACATACCACGTCCACTGGGAGGACTTTCTGCTGCGTTGAAACTAAGCACTGTGCATTCCACGTGTAGAACCTAACCACTATACTGACTAAAAAACATGTGCACAGGTCCCTTCTACCAATGTCTCTGAGCACTCCATAAGCCCACTCCGCATAGGAGAGGCTGGCTAGCCTAGGCCAGCCAATGGAAGCTCCCACCCGTTGGTAAACCTCTGTATTAAAGGGACACTGAATCAGGAAGTGATCCATACTTTCCAGTATGGAGCCACACTCCTCCCGGGGACAACCCCTTTCATCAGAGTTCCTGTATTTCAAGTTGTCCCTCACATACAGCCTCCCGTGAAAGCAGCGCCAAGCCAAGTCCCAAAACTTCAAGGGGATCCTTGCAGAATTTAGCAACTGTAACCCCTTGTCTAGATCCCGGCTTGGGCAATCCCTGAGGGCCAGGGGCTTCTGGAAGTGGGACAACAAGACCCTCTCGTCAAGGGACCTCCTTGACAGAGTCCTGATCTCCCTCACCTCCAAACCCCACCGGCGGATCACCTTCAGAATCGGGGTGACGTAAGTCGGAAGATATCCGTAAGGCGTACGCAAGTCCTTCACTTGCCCTCCTGTCTCCCATTCCTGGAAGAAAGGCCGAAACCACCCCCGGGGTTTCATGAGACTACCCACGGAGAAGCCCTCTCCATCCAGAGGTTCGCCAGATTCGCTTTAACAAAGGTGTTTACAAGAAACACCACGGGGTTGACCATAGATAACCCCCCTAGTCTCCTCGTGCGGTAAGTCACTTCTCTCTTGATCAGGTTCAGTCTATTCCCCCATAAGAGCTGGAAGAACAGACTATAAACCCGAGTCCAGAGAGGCTCTGGCAAGATACACACGCTACCCAAATAGATAAGCAAAGGGAGTAAGTAGGCCTTGATCAGGTTTACCCTTTCCCTGAGGGTCAAAGACCAACCCTTCCACTGGTTGACTTTCTGATCCTAAGCCTGTCGTCCCAATTTTGAGTGGGATAGTCCCCATGGCCAAAATGGATGCCTAGGACTTTGGCTGACGACTTGGGCCCTGGGAGGGTGTCCGGGAGATCGAAAACTGGATCACCCCCTCCCAGCCAGAGAATCTCACACTTATCCCGATTGATCATGGACCCGGATGCCTCCGAGTAGCGATCCACTTCAGACATCACGTACTCCGCCTCCCCTCTCGAGGATACGAAAATGGTGACATCGTCAGCGTACGCTACTACCCTCAGAGTGGCTTCCTGCGCCGTCCGATCCATCCCGACTCCCGCCAACGGTCCACGATCGATCCGTTTAAGAAAGGGATCAATCGCGAACACGTATAAAAGCGGGCTCAAAGGACAACCCTGGCGGACGCCAGACCCAACCTCAAAAGAGCAGGCAGACCAACCGTTCACAAGCGGGAAACTCTCTGCCCCTGCATACAAGATCTTTAACCAATCGACAAACCCCCCCGGCAGGCCATACTTCAGAAGGACCGACCAGAGGTATTCATGGTTCACCCGATCAAACGCCTTTGCTTGATCTAAGGACAGCATGTACCCCCTCCAGTAGCCTGCTCTACTCTGCTCCACTGCCTCTCGGACACCGAGTACAGCACTAAAAGTGCTGCGGCCTGGAACCGAGCAATGCTGGGCCACCGAAAGGAGTTGGGGTGCAAATTTTACCAGCCTATTAAAAAGTATCTTGGCCAGAATCTTTCTGTCCGTATTAAGAAGTGCTATGGGACGCCAGTTCTCAATACGGCTCGGATCTTTACCCTTTGATAGAAGGATCAGAGCTGACCTCCTCATTGACCGAGGCAGAGTGCCCGAGGATAAACACTCATTGAATACCTCAGTCAAGAGGGGACATAAAGAGTACTTAAAGGTCTTATAAAACTCAGATGTTAAGCCATCCGGGCCTGGCGACTTCTTCAGAGCTAACCCTTCCACCGCCAGGATAACTTCCTCCTTCCTGATCTCTTCTACCAAACCGTCAAAAGAGAGGTGAGCTCCTGACTCAGGGGTGACCCCAGCCAGGAAAGCCGACATCTTGTCCCGATCCAGATCCCTCCTCCCCAAGAGGCACGAGTAAAAGGATCTAACGACTTCCAGGATCCCTGATCTGGACCTGCTCAGAGATCCCGTACTATCGACCAGTCCTGTTATTAACTTACTCTTCACTGACATCTTACAATTTCTGTAGGGGTCGGGCGAGCGGTACCTCCCAAAGTCCCTCTCAAAAACTAAAGATGTGTGCCTATCATACTGGCACCTCTTGAGCAAAGATTTCACCCTGGAGATATCCTCGCGGCTACCACCAGTCGAGACCAGATGCTCGAGTTTCCTCCTCAGACCCTGATACAGGCGGTACCTGTCCAGGGACCTGAGGCTCGAGAGGCGGCGGAAGAACCTTGCAGCCCGATCTTTGAATATCTCCCACCACTCTGACTTAGTATCACAGAGATCCAGTAAAGGTACCTGACTCTGAAGGAAGTCCTCAAAGGATTGTCTCACCTCCGCTTCCACCAAGACACCCGAATTCAGCTTCCAATAACCTCTTCCCATTTGGGGGGATTCTGAAATATTCAGAGAAAACATAATCAAACAGTGATCGGAGAAGTCCACCTCCACAACCCTTAAGGGCGAAAAGGTAGCCTCCTCCTTCAAATAAAACCTATCTATTCTAGACCTTACCTGACTACCTCTATAGAAAGTGAAACCCCCGTGGCCTGGGGTATGCCTAATGTGGACATCCTCCAGACGAGCCTCACTAGCTACTCTATTCAGAAAAATACTATCATAAGTCAGCTGGTTTCTGGTGCCTCCCCTGTCTTGGGGCCTTGTGACAGTATTAAAGTCCCCACCAAAAACCACCTGCCGGCTTGTAAAAAGGAAAGGCTTAATCCTCATAAAGAGACATTTCCTGTCCCACCTGGACTGGGGCCCGTAGATATTAATCAGGCGCAGTTCCTGTCCCTTCATGAGGACATCCAAGATCAAACACCTCCCCATTTCTAATTCAATTACTCGTCGGCATTCTACCGGTGCGGTAAAAAGGACCGCCACTCCGCTATACGGCTCAGCCGCAAGAGACCAGTAGGAGGGCCCTGGTCTCCACTCCCTCTTGGCTTTATAAATCGCTGCCAAATCTGGCAGCCTGGTCTCTTGCAAAAACAAAATGTCAGCTTCAACACGGCTGAGAAAATCGAAGGCTGTGAAACGAGCCGCATCCGACTTAATGCTGGCGACATTAATGGTCGCCAGAGTCAGCAGAGCGGGTACCGCCATAAAGAGTAGTTAAATTAGACGGCCTTCTTCCCATCCTTCTCCCCCCTCCTGGGGCTGCCTTCTAGAGCAGCACGACCTCTCTTGAGGGAGATAGTGGTATCCATCTCTGCCACCACCACCTCCCTCTGCGCACCACTCCTGGCTTTCTCAGTCTCAGGGCCCGGTTTTGCCACCCCTCCTGAGGACCTTGCATCCCCACCAGAGGGGGGCGCGGGGCCCCCTGAAGGCCCTTCCTCCTTCGCCTCCGGCCCCTCACCTTCAACCTCCTCCTCAGCAGAGGAGGCAAAGGTCTCATCCAAGATGAGGTACCGGTTGGAGAGCTCCAGAGGGGAGCCGGTTACACCTTCCCTGGCAACTTTGGTCGGGCTAGATCTTTTTTTAGTACGCCGTTTCCGTCTACTTTGGGACTCTGCCCCACTACCCTCTGCAGAACTTTCGTAGTGCGAGGACAGAGTCTCTTCGGCCCGATCCAGTCTCTCAATCTCCTCCTCCAGCTCGCTGCCCCCTAGGGTCTCGGATTCAGGAGGGGCAGTCGCTTGGGAAGGAGCGGGCATCACCCCAGGACGGGGTTCCTCCCCCTCCCTCTCCGCCTGACGCCTCTCTCTCCGCCTCTGCCGGGACGGGTTGTTCCGGTTCCTCACTGACCCCTTAACTCCACTGCCTTTGCCAGCACCCGCCTCAGCCGAAGGGACCTCCCGGCCCGCTCCTGCATGAGCTCGGGCTGCATTGGCCTCAGAGAGAGGACAGCGACTGAAGGCGTGCCCGAGCTCCCCACACAGGTTGCATCTTATCTCCTCACAAGATGCAGCAAGATGACCTGTCCCCCCACACAACGCGCACTTCTGCACTTGGCAGCTGGCGCTGAAGTGTGTGCGGCTGCCGCACTTGTGACAGAGCTTAGGCTGCCCCCTGTAGAAAACCAAGATCCTGTCTCGGCCGATAAAGGCAGATGATGGAATGTGGGAAACTGTACTACCCAGACGCCTAAGCTTGATATTAAACGTCCAGGCACCCGACCAAATGCCAAACTCGTCCAGGTTTTTAGCTGGTATTCCCTGGACCTCTCCGTACCTTCCCAGCCAGGTCATGATGTCAATACAAGAGAGAGACTCGTTACGGGTCAGCACGGTCACTCTCTTGACCTCACTCTGGCGGGTTATCGCTTTTGCAACGAAACCACGCCAGTCCGGCATGTTCTTCACCAGCTCATATCCGGACCAGAAGAGCTCAAGCCCCTCCGGCCGGACAAAGCTGATGTCAAACTCCTTGGAGCCAAAAGGATGGATCAAGGCAAAAATGTCAGTAGCCTTGAAACCCATCCCAAGCAGGAGCTCCACTACCCTCTTTCTAGTAGGGCAAGCTTCATCGCTACTCCACTTGAGACAGACCACATTCCGTCTGGCTCCAGGGCCGGTTGTGGGTGAAGACCAGGCGGTCTCGCCCCCGTTCTGTTCTCGGAAGGTCCGAACGCCATGTCTGTTGAACCAGAATGAACATTCCACCTTCTCTCCCTCTACGGAAAAGGAACTCTCCCCCTTTTTGAGGGCCTCCAGCAGTCGCCGCTGCAAGTCACCGTTACCAGACCCTGAGAGCGAGGAAGCCAAAGAAGTCAGCCCCTCCCCCCCTACAGCCGCAGCCACACTGGCATAACTTCTGCCAGGCGCCATGGATGCAGGAGGGGCAGCAGAACCGGCTCCCCCCCCCCTACCTGTCACGCCGGACCCCTCTGAGGAGGCCATACGGGGGGACCCCGCCACTTTTCCAGCAGCAGGACAACCCCCCGCATTCACCCCCCCATCAGGATCCGGAGCGACCCCTGACCTAACATTCCCTCTGTAACCATTTTTTTGGGTAACCACTTTTTCAGTAGCCACCTCCATCTCCTCTCCCACCCCCAAACACTCAGCTGGGCCAGCTGGGACCATAACATTCTTATTATTATTAATATTCACATTCTTTGCCTCAGCCTCAGTAGCCCTTGTCACCACTTCCTTGGCTTCATTGGCATTATTTGCATTGTGGTGGACCATGGCCTCCGCCACTATCACCCCCCTCCCCCCCTCTTCAGAGGAGGACAGAGAGGATGCAGCGGCGTCCACAGCCCTGAGAACCTTGTACCTCTGGTGTTTCATTGCTAGCTTAGCTAGCTTTTTTTCACTTAATTTAGTGTTTGCAGTGCTTTTTATCACGTCCTTAACAGTTCCTATGAGCCAGTGCTCCATGCTTGCTCCAGCCACGTCGCCGCTCTTGGCCACGCCCCCGGCCATGCCCCCGGCGGCGCGATCTCCCCCGATGCACCCCCAACACCCCGCTCCACCCCCTCATCCCCAACCCTTTCCACCCGCCCACACACAGCAGGGGGAGGGGTACCGGGGACCCCAGGAGCAGAGGGGGCAACGGGAGCCACAGCGGGAGCCGCAGAACCGGCGGGACCATCCTCCAATTTGCGGGCAGACACAGGGGAGGAGGAGGTAACCCCACCACACCGCCGCAATTCAACCGAGCACTTTTCCAGTGGTATAGCTGATGCGACGGTGGGCGGAGCCACACCGGATGTAGCCACGCCATCTCCCCTCGTCACTGACTCCTCAATGTTCGGCTTTTCAGCCGCTCCACCCACAAACATCAAACCGCCCCTGTTACTGCAAACAAGGACGGTGTCCTGTGCCATCTTTTTAATAGCTATACTTTCCCCACTCCCACGCTCTGGTCTCACTTCAGAAACCAGGCTAGGGGGGGTAGTGGGGTTAGCCCCCTGGACTGACTTTGCAGTCAGTCCAGAGGGCAGTGGGTGAGAAACATAGACCAATTTCATTTCTTTGTTCTTTTCTTGTTTCTTTGCCTTTTTCCTTTTCTTTTTTCTTGCAGGCTCGTCCTCCAGGAGCTCATTCCCAAAAACAAAGTTTTCAAGGTGAGCCCGGGGGGATTCTAGGTTACGAATTTGCTCCATTAATTGCCCCCCTACCCCACTGCTCTCACTATCCTCCTCCTTCTCTGAGCTTGTGGGGGGGAGACAGACCTGCTCAGGCCGGATCCCTGAGTCCGCAGGCCCTGCAGACTGACCCCCCAGGCTCACCACAGACCTTTCCTTCTCATTATCTGAGGGGTCCATTGCTTTTTCCTCCTCCAGTTCTCCTTTAAACCTTTTCTCATTTTTAAGTTTTTCCTCAAAAGGACCACTATTCTTGAGGATAGCGGCCCTCCTGTCCTCCAATATGCATATTTCGTCTTTTAGGACTCTAATCTTAGCCGATATTTCTGGCCTCTTCACCTTAGAGGCTTTGTCCGCTTTTCGTCTTTCACACTTTAGCTCGCCTCTGAGCCTCTTTAAGGCTTTTCCAGCCTCCTCGTACTCCTGGAGATAGGCTGCTATACGGGAGCTATATATGGCGACAGGCTCCCTGGGCCTCATGCAGCCCCAGTCGGCCTCCACCGTTCCCGACCCACCTCCAGGAGCACCCTGCGTACCTTTAGGAGATTCCATTCTCCTGGACTTGCCGGCGATCTTCACGGCTTCGCCACTGGGGGCCACAGGGGACACTTCCACATGACCCCTGCTTGATCTTCTGACCCCCGGAGCGGAAGATGGAGCAGAGGCCGGTAACTCACCTCCCCTACCTCCCGCCGGCCTACCCCGGGAAGCAGGATCCTGGGCCTTGCCTGAGCGCATAGCCCAGGCCCTTACCAGCTCCCTAGGGAGAGGCAGGGCCTGGGCTGGGGAGAAAGGTGGAAAACCTCCCCAAAAGCCTGGTCCCTCCCAGGGGATTAAGGTGATGAAAAATCTCCCTGGGGCCTTAACGAGGTGGAAGTCTCCTGGAGCTGCTGCACGCACACCTTTCCACCTCAGCTGCAGGAAACAGACACGCCCATGCCAGATTGTCTGTTACGGGACCTCTCTCCTCTGCCTGGGTGCTTGGGCCTAAATATCTGACAATGGACTGTTCCATTGTTGGGTGACGTAAAGCATGATTCTCTGCTATGACATGCAGACTGATTCTCTGCTGACATGAAGCCAGATTCTCTGTTATGGGACCTCTCTCCTCTGCCTGGGTGCCTGGGCCTAAATATCTGACAATGGACTGTTCCAGTGTTGTGTGACGTGAAGCCTAATTCTCTGCTATGACATGAAGACTGATTCTCTGCTGACATGAAGCCAGATTCTCTGTTACGGGACCTCTCTCCTCTGCCTGGGTGCCTGGGCCTAAATATCTGACAATGGACTGTTCCAGTGTTGGGTGACGTAAAGCATGATTCTCTGCTATGACATGCAGACTGATTCTCTGCTGACATGAAGCCATATTCTCTGTTATGGGACCTCTCTCCTCTGCCTGGGCCTAAATATCTGATAATGGACTTTTCCAGTGTTGGGTGACGTGAAGCCTGATTCTCTGCTATGACATGCAGACTGATTCTCTGCTGACATGAAGCCAGATTCTCTGTTACGGGACCTCTCTCCTCTTCCTGGGTGCCGGGGCCTAAATATATGACAATGGACTGTTACAGTGGTGCGTGCCGTGAAGCCTGATTCTCTGCTATGACATGCAGACTGATTCTCTGCTGACATGAAGCCAGATTCTCTGTTATGGGACCTCTCTCCTCTGCCTGGGTGCCTGGGACTAAATATCTGACAATGGAATGTTACAGTGGTGGGTGACGTGAAGCCTGATTCTCTGCTATGACATGCAGACTGATTCTCTGCTGACATGAAGCCAGATTCTCTGTTAAGGGACCTCTCTCCTCTGCCTTGGTGCCTGGGCCTAAATATCTGACAATGGACTGTTCCAGTGTTGGGTGACGTAAAGCATGATTCTCTGCTATGACATGCAGACTGATTCTCTGCTGACATGAAGCCAGATTCTCTGTTAAGGGACCTCTCTCCTCTGCCTGGGCGCCTGGGCCTAAATATCTGACAATGGACTGTTCCAGTGTTGGGTGACGTGAAGCATGATTCTCTGCTATGATATGAAGACTGATTCTCTGCTGACAAGTAGCCAGATTCTCTGTTACGTGACCTCTCTTCTCTGCCTCGGTGCCTGGGCCTAAATATCTGACAATGGACTGTTCCAGTGTTGGGTGAGGTAAAGCATGATTCTCTGCTATGACATGAAGACTGATTCTCTGCTGACATGAAGCCAGATTCTCTGTTACGGGACCTCTCTCCTCTGCCTGGGTGCCTGGGCCTAAATATATGACAATGGACTGTTACAGTGGTGGGTGACGTCAAGCCTGATTCTCTGCTATGACATGCAGACTGATTCTCTGCTGACATGAAGCCAGATTCTCTGTTATGGGACCTCTCTCCTCTGCCTGGGTGCCGGGGCCTAAATATATGACAATGGACTGTTACAGTGGTGGGTGACGTGAAGCCTGATTCTCTGCTATGACATGCAGACTGATTCTCTGCTGACATGAAGCCAGATTCTCTGTTACGGGACCTCTCTCCTCTGCCTGGGTTCCGGGGTCTAAATATCTGACAATGGACTGTTCCAGTGTTGGGTGACGTTAAGCCTGATTCTCTGCTATGACATGCAGACTGATTGTCTGCTGACATGAAGCCAGATTCTCTGTTACGTGACCTCTCTCCTCTGCCTGGGTGCCTGGGCCTAAATATCTGACAATGGACTGTTCCAGTGTTGGGTGACGTGAAGCATGATTCTCTGCTATGACATGAAGTCTGATTCTCTGCTGACATGAAGTCTGATTCTCTGCTGACATGAAGCCATATTCTCTGTTACGGGACCTCTCTCCTCTGCCTGGGTGCCTGGGCCTAAATATCTGACAATGGACTGTTCCAGTGTTGGGTGACGTGAAGCATGATTCTCTGCTATGACAGGAAGACTGATTCTCTGCTGACATAAAGCCAGATTCTCTGTTATGGGACCTCTCTCCTCTGCCTAGGTGCCGAGGCCTAAATATATGACAATGGACTGTTACAGTGGTGGGTGACGTGAAGCCAGATTCTCTGCTATGGGACCTCTCTCCAATTGATATTGGTTAATTTTTATTTATTTTATTTTTATTCATTTCCCTATCCACATTTGTTTGCAGGGGATTTACCTACATGTTGCTGCCTTTTGCAGCCCTCTAGCCCTTTCCTGGGCTGTTTTACAGCCTTTTTAGTGCCGAAAAGTTCGGGTCCCCATTGACTTCAATGGGGTTCGGGACAAAGTTCGGGTCGGGTTCGGATCCCGAACCCGAACATTTCCGGGAAGTTCGGCCGAACTTCTCGAACCCGAACATCCAGGTGTTCGATAAAAACTCTAATCAGGGGCCATCTTTATGCGTCTTAAAGGGAAACTCTCAAAAATGTTAAAATTCTATTTTAGGCCACGGGAGTACAGGCCTAAAAAATTAGGCATTCATCTGACACAAAAAAACAAGTGATTATGTGGCTGGAGGTACATTATTCGGTCACTGCATAACAATTTTACTGTTGGCCAGTGGAGTACAGGCCCCCAAAATTAGGCAGTCATCTGACAGAAAAGAACAAGTGATTATGAGGCTGGAGGTACATTAGATGGTAACTGAATAACAATTTTACTGTAGACCAGTGGAGTACAGGCCCCGAAAATTAGGCATTCATCTGACAGAATAGAACAAGTGATTATGTGGCTGGATTTATATTAGGCGGTCACTGGATAACAATTTTACTGTAGGCCAGTACAGGACCCAATCATTAGGCATTCACCTGACAGAAAAGAACAAGTGATTATGTGGCTGGAGGTACATTATTTGATCACTGTATAACAATTTTACTGTTGGCCAGTGGAGTACAGGCCCCAAAAATTAGGCAGTCACCTGACAGGAAAAAGTGATTATCTGGCTCGAGATACATTAGGCAGTCACTGAATAGCAATTTCACTGTAGGCCAGTGGAATATAGGCCCTAAAAATTAGGCATTCACCTGACAGAAAAGAATAAATGATTATGTGGCTGGCTGGAGGCTTATTAGGTGGTCACTGGATAACAATTTTACTGTAGGCCACTACAGGCCCCAAAAATTCAGCATTCACCTGACAGAAATGAACAAGTGATTATATGGCTGGAGGTACCTTAGGCGGTCACTCAATAACAATTTTACTGTAGACCAGTGGAGTACAGGCCCCAAAAATTAGGTATTCATTTGACAGAATAGAACAAGTGATTATGTGGCTGGAGGTACATTAGGCGGTCACCGGATAACAAATTTACTGTAGGCCAGTACAGGCCTCAAAAATTAGGCATTCACCTGACAAAAAAAGGCCTTTTATGCCGCTGTATATACATAAGACAAGGACCATTCTTTGTTCTGGGTGGTGGCATATGTGTGGACTGGCATGAGGAAATTCAATTAAACGTGGTTGTCACAGGTGTTCAATTCCTCAGAGATTCATGCCTTATTCATTTTTAGAAATGTGAGGTAGTCCACACTGTTGTGAGCTAGGCGAGTGCACTTATCGGTCACAATACCCCCTGCTGCGCTGAACGTCCTTTCGGACAGGACACTCGAGGGGCAAGACAAGAATTCCATAGAAAATTGTGTCAGCTCTGGCTACAGGTCAAGCCTGCACACCCAGTAGTCCAGGGGTTTCTAACTTCTCAGAGCGTTCTCATCGACAGTTAACTCGATGTAGTCGGACACCTATCGGTCTAGGCGTTCCCGGAGGCTGGATCCGGAGGGCGGCTGTCGATGGGTTGGCTTCAAGAATGATCTAATATCCGAAGTAATCACCACAACTTCAAACCACCCTCTTCTTGCAAGCGCGTTAGGATTGGTATCCGCGCCTGTTTCACTGTGGGTGGAAATTCCTCAGCCAGCGCTTGCAACAGCAGAATTCAGCATCTCTCGCAGCAAAGCCTTGAAATGCTGCATTCTGCCAGCGATCTGTGATGCTGGTAACATGTCCTAGAAAAAATGTATATAGCAGCACAACAAAAAAATATATAGATAAAACCTTTTCTTGTGGTGGTGCCAGCCATGTTAGGAGCCAGTCTGAAGTTCCCCCTTGGATGCGTCATATATAAAAAACAGCAGCACTCGCTTGTCTTCAATTATGTAGGATTTATTCACCAACAACAATGCAACGTTTCGACCATAATGGTCTTTCTCTGGCTTGAGAAAGACCATTACGGTCGAAACGTTGCATTGTTGTTGGTTAATAAATCCTACATAATTGAAGACAAGTGAGTGCTGCGGTTTTTCAGATATTTTTCATATATGGCGCCATTTTATGTTTGTTGGTCCCCGGGGTATTTGGCAACGAATCGCTGCACAACTAAGTACAGGACGTGTGCCATGTGTGTAATTTTGCCATTTCAGTGTGCTCAGCAGATTGGCACCGTTGTCACACACCACTTTACCAACTGTCAAATTGAGTGGGGTTAGCAACTGATCGGCCTGTGACTGCAGAGCTGAAAGCAGTGCAGGATTGGTGTGGCTCTTGGCTTCCAGGGACAACAGCCACAGCACAGCAAGGCAACATCTCACCTGGCATGTCAAATAGGTTCTGGGGAGCTTGGGGGGGCACAGCAGAAGAGGCAGTAGCAGTGGAAAAGGAGACGTCAGCCGAGGAGGAGACAGAGGATGGAGTAGGAGGATGAGAAGAAGAGGCAGGCCTGCATGCTATCCGTGGCGGTAACACCAAATCCACACAGATGCCATGGATTACATGCTTGACGTCCGTCAGAAGGTTCACCCAGTGGGCAGTAAAAGTTATGTACCTTCCCTGCCCGTGTTTGCTAGACCACGTGTCTGTGGTCAGATGTATCTTGGCATTGACACTGTGCCAGAGATATATTCACTTACCGCTGAACGTGGCCATAAAGCTCTGTGATGCCCTTCTGGGAGAAATATTTCCTTCCAGGGACTTTCCATTATGGTGTGCCAATGGCCACAAATTTTCTAAAGGTCTCCAAGTCCACCAGTTTATATGGCAGTTGACAGGCTAGCAGTTCTGACAATCCAGCAGTCAACCGTTGGGCTAGAGGGTTATCCAGCATCATCAACTTTTTACGCTCGAATATTTGGGCCACAGAAGCCTGCCCTCTGCCAGATGAACACGATGATGGCACGGTGGAAGGTGGACTGGAGGACAAATGGGAGGAAAGAGGATAAGGAGAAGAAGCAGGACGTGGAGCGCCGAGAGTGTGGCTTTGTGGGTTCTGATGGTATTGCTCCCACTGGGCTCAGTGATGGGAGGCCAGACGCCTTCTTAAGGTAGTGGGCCCTAGGTGAGTGTTGGGTTTACCGCGATTTATGCGTTGACAGCACAGGCTGCAGATGGCAACACTATTGTGAGCAGCTGACACGTTAAAAAAAGCCCGCACTGCGGAGCCATGTGCCGGCGTCCTGGGAGCGCAAGATGTGACCACGCATAGTGGAAGGCTCCCTCTAGATACATATGCAGTCTGTTTTTTGCCTACTGGAGGGGCTATGGTGGTGGTGGTGTCTTTGGGTTGCACACAGCGTAGAGTGAGGAGGGTGCAGAAGCTGGAGGCTGAGTGAGCCACTCAACCAACTCTGGTGTGTCCTTTGACATAATCGCACACACCTTCTCCAACTTCCTACTTAGACTCCGGCCTGGTACACCTGCCCGACCCCTACCACCCCTGTGGACCAGCCTGTCTTTTCCTCTACCTATCATTTTGAAAATCACCCTGTGCCAAAGTCCCTAGAGAAGAGCAGTATTTGCAGAAGCAGGTATATTGCAGGATTTGTGGAAGCAGGTATATTGCAGGCCTCAATCAGTATTTGGTAGAAGCTGGTATATAAAACCCCTTAATCAGTATTTTGTGGAAGCAGTTGTATCGCAGGCCTCAATCAATATTTGTGGACGCAGGTATATCAAACCCCTTAATCGGTATTTTGTGGAAGCAGGTGTATCATAGGCATCAATCAATATTTTGTGGAAGCAGGTATACCATTCCCTTTAATCAGAATTTTGTGGAAGCAGGTATATCAATCCCCTTATTCAAATTTTAAAATTTTGTGAAAGCAGGTGTATCGAAGGCCTCAATCATTATTTAGTGGAAGCAGGTACATCAAACCCCTTAATCAGTAATTTGCAGAAGCAGGTATATTGCAGGCAGCAATCAATATTTGGTGGAAGCAGGGATATCAATCCCCTTAATCAGTATTTTGTGGAAGCAGGTATATCAATCCCTTAATCAGTATTTTGTGGAAGCAGGTATATGGAACCCCTTAATCAATATTTGGTGGAAGCAGGTATATTGTAACCCTCAACCTTTTGGGGACAACAGGTATATCACACCCATTGCAAATAATTGTTCCAATAGCGCTTGTCCCTCTACATACCTGCAGTATCGCAGCAGAACAGCACACAACTGCTGCACAATACAAGTGCACTATATACTTGTCTATATTAGAAAGTATATTATAGTTACACCCCTCAATCAGTTTTTTGGGGGGCAACAGGTATATCACACCAGTTGCAATTAGTGATTCCAATAGTGTTTGTCCCTCTATATAGCTGCGGTATCGCAGCAGAACCGCACACAAGTGCTGCACATTACAAATGCACTATAATATACTTTCTATGTTAGAAAGTATATTATAAGTATATCACACCACTCAGTATATCACACCTATCAATAGCAGACCTATACCAGTCCTTAAAAAGACTTTTAATAGGTATAGGCCCTATTAGCTAGCGTTTGATGTCCCTAACAGTCTGTCCCTGCTCCACAAAGCAAACTCTCCCTACACTGCCAAAACACAGAATGTAAAATGGCTGCCAGATCGGGTTCTGTTATAGGGTGGGGGTGTGTCCATGTGCTGAAATGTCTCAATTGGCTGTCCTGTCCCACCTGATGTGTGTGTCATGGGACAGGACAGCCAGGCGAACCTCAAGGCCATCTCTATTTTTCAGTACTGCCAAAGGTATCCAATAACAGTTCTCAGCTATCTCCTTTAGTCCCACAGAGATGAATTGAGTGACAGAGTGCATGCTCAACTTCTGCTCCATTCATACAAGAGAAAGGGGGCACAGGAACTCCTATGCTCATGATCAGACACGCATTCCCTATTCTGTGGATAGCTTGGGCCAAATGCTTTAAAGGCTATGTACACTTTCTGTGGCTTTTTTTTATGACTGCATTACTCATTTTGTGCTAAAAATAATTTTTCTATTGGACTTTATTAAAAATGTTCAGCCGTTTCTGAGATACAAGGGTTAAAAATCAGTCTGTTTGCAAGCCATCACAGTTTGCCTTCTTTGCGTCCCGCGATCTGACAGAACACGGGTAGCTCATTTCTCTGATCTACCTCTTATTTCTTGAGCTATGATGAGTGTTTTTGAGGCTAGTAGATCTGAGAGAAATTTCGAGAGGTATTCAACTCTAAGGGTTTGGCCAAAAATTAGATTTCTATTTCTTCCTGGGGTTTCAGTTTATGGCTTGCTACTTTTTTCTCAGCTCCAGAAGGGACACACTCTAGCTAATGTAATGTTCTTTCACTGTCAGAAGCATTGCTTGTCCCTAACTGTGAGGGGTAGCTATTTTTCAGATATGGCTTCAGAACACCAGGTTTCAAATCCAAACAGTGCATTCATTGTGGCACACTATTGTGGCTCTAACTAAAACATTAACCCCTTCCCGACCCATGAAGTACTACTACGTCATGTAAACCACTGCGTTCCCGCAATTTGACGTAATAGTATGTAATGGTGATCGGGTGGACGCCGGAGCCGTGTGCACACACGATCACTGCAGGGGCCTGGCAGTCCCTAGTAGCTGGGCCATTGCTGTATCCGCCGGCATTGCTGTAAAAGCCGATGCTGGCTGATTAACCCTTTCTATGCCACAGTCCGCGCTGACCGCAAAATAGAAGGGGTTTGTCTCGAGTGAGTGAGTGCATCGAGTCTCCGCGCTGCTGTGGCGGGGACTTGATGTGTCAGAAGGAAGCCCGATGCCATGGAGAGGCTGCCCAATGCCCTGCATGGCATCGGGACCTGCCTTCCACGGGTGCCGAGTAGATCCAGCCTCAGGCTGGGTCTCCTAGGCAACCTGTTTGTATACTACTCACTGTAGTACACCAACAGGCAATGCATTACAATACAAATGTATTGTAATGCATTGCAGAGGGGATCAGACCCCCAAAAGTGAACATCAGAACTAAAGTAAATAAAAAAATGCAAAAAAAGAAGTGTTTTTAATAAATTTAATAAAGTAAAAAAAGATAAAAACAAAAAAAACGCCCTTTCCCCTAATTTTATAATGAAAAACAGAAAAAAAAGAAAAACACATATATTAGGTATCGCCGCATCCGTAATGAACAGCTCTATAAATATATCATATGATCCACCCTGTCCGATAAATACCATAATATTTTTTTAAGTAAAGACGGTGTAAGAAAAAAAGCCATTTTTGTCACCTTACATCACAAAAGTGCAACACCAAGCGATCAAAAAGGGGTATGTCCCACAAAATTGTATCAATAAAACCGACACTTTATCCCACAAAAAATTTGCCCCTACCAAAGATAATTGCCCCAAAAAAAACAAAAAAAAACTGTAGCTCTCAGAACATGGAGACACTAAAACATAATATGTTTGTTTCAAAACTGCTATTATTGTGCTAAATTAAAATACATAAAGAAATATATGCATATTAAGTATTGGCATGTCTGTAACAACCAGCTGTATAAAAATATGACATGACCTAACAAAAATAAAAATAAAAACTGTGTAAAAAAATCTACTATACAAGCCATACGGGTGCTATATTCTAACCCTTCAGTGTCTTAACGAATGGAGTATTGTCTGACCCGTTTACACTATCTAATGGCACGAGATAGGGATGCCCTCTATCTCCCTTTATATTTATCTTATCATTAGAACTATTGGCGCAGGCGATCCGTCAGGCGTCCGACGTGACGGGAGTATAAATTGGAAATAGGCAACATTGTATTTCGATGTATGCAGATGATATTATTTTGTCCCTAACGAACCCCAGGAAATCCTTGAGGGCGGTGATGGATATCATTCATTCTTATGGAGCCTTATCATATTATAAGATTAATGAGGGCAAATCCCAGGCGCTATCGTTGGGGATCCAAGGGACAATCTTGGCTCGAATGAAAGCAGAATTCTCTTTAGATTGGCAGGAATCTATGGTCCAGTACCTAGGTTTTAAAGTGACAGTTACCCCCAGAAACGGTATAAAGCTAATTCCCCCCCCCCCCTCCTGCTTTCGCTTCAATCGGAATTGAATAGTATGGCCAAAGCGGAGCTATCTTGGTTAGGGCGTATTGCCGCGTTCCAACAACATATTTTGCCAAAATTATTATACTTGTTCCGCCCTATCCCTATTCCAGTTCCAATTTCCTTTTTTAACCTAGCTAAAAGAATGCTAAGCGCCTTCATTTGGAATAAAGCTAAACCAAGAATAGCGAGGAGCATTATGTGCAGACACAAAAGATGCGGGGGCCTAGGTATGCCTAACTTGCACGATTATAATCTAGCCTCTAGGATAAATCAACTTAAAGATTGGTGGAAAGGAGAAGTAGGAAAATACTGGGTGCATATCGAACAATCACAAATCCCAGGTCGTAATTTACGCACTCTTCTCATGGCTGCGTTGCATGATGACTATTCGGGCCTTCATCCCGCTTTTTATGTTTCTACATCAGAAGCACACTTGACCCCCATAGAGTCTCTCCAATATCTGGTTCCAGAGTTAAACATTAAGGTGTGGAAAAATAGCGGACTTTCCATTGTGGCGAATATGGTGTCGGGTTCAGTTTTAAAAACCTTTAATGATATTGAGCAATCTTATAATATTCATCCACAGGAGGTGTTTTCGTACATCAAAATCAGACATGCATTGTTGGGTAACCCCTCTTTTATCCTCAAGAATCATACTCAATTGCTGGTCCAATGGTCCATTCAAGGCTCAGCTCAAAAAGGGAGTAAGCCTTTATATATTTTATTAGGGGATAAGGATCGGTTTCTAAAAACTACCCCATTCCTAGCATGGGAGAATGAGCTTAAAACAACCTTCTCCACGGCTCAATGGTCAGCAGCAAATAAGCTTGCTATCTCCACTCTTAAGTGCTCTGCACATTTAGAAGCTTTTCTCAAAACGACATTGAGATGGTATTACACTCCAGTTAGGTTACATATGTTTTTTCCGGATACTAGCATAGACTGTTGGAAGGGTTGTGGACATAACGGTACATTATTGCGCATACTGTGGTACTGTCCTGGAATTTGCTCTCTCTGGTCTCAAGTGTTTTCTAAGATATCTGGAGTCGCGGGATTTCGGATTCCCCCGGATCCAGCTCTAGCCCTGCTACTGATAGACTTGGATAAAATCCCATTCAAGTCTAGGACAGTAGTATTACACCTATTACTCGCCACCAAATTGGCAATCATGAGAAGCTGGAAAAGTACTAATATTAGACAGGAATAGACAGGAATTGGGTGTATGCACAAATGTGTTTTTATTGAATATGTCTCTTAAACAGGTTGCACATGTATCTTATGTGGAAAAGAGGACGCGGCACTAATTACTGTATGATTATTGTTTAATTATTAGTTTATTTGTTATAATTTGCATGACATGCTCTTGCTATGTAAATTTATACTTGTCTGTACATCTTAATTTTGTACTTATACAAAAACTAGGAGTACTCTGCTCATTGCCTGTATTTTATATAATGTTTCATTTTTGGCATGAGCCAATAATCTGACAATAAAAAACTATTGAGAGTAAAACTGTGTAAAAAAAAAGCACATTACATCACAAAAATAGGAACAGCAAGTGATCAAAAAGGCATATGCCCCCCAAAATAGTACCAATAAAACCGCCACCTCAACCCTCAAAAAATGAGACCGTAGTTAAGAGAATTGGTCAAAAAATTTAAAAGCTATTCCTCTCAGACAATGGAGACACTAAAATATGATTATTTTTTGCTTCAAAACTGCTATTATTGTGCTAAAGTGAAATAAATAAAAAAAAGTATACATATTAGGTATTGCCACATCTGTAACAATCTGCTCTATAAAAAAAAGTCACATGACCTAGTTCCTCAGGTAAACGCTGTAAAAATAAATAAATAAAAACTGTGCCAAAACATCACATTTTTGGGTCACCTTGCCCCATCAAGTGTAATAATGAATGATCAAAAAATCATGTGTACCCAAAAATGGTACCAGCAAAAAATAATAATAGGGCGTTCAGAAAATGGAGGCCCTCACCCGTCCTGAACCTGCCTCTTGCTGCTCCTTCTGGTAGCCAAGTAATGTATGCCGCCAGATTTTCTCTGCTTTTCAGTGAGGACTGTCAGCAGTTATAGGCCAACAGAGACTTGAAGGAGAATTCTGCTGCGGACTCCTCTAGTTGTTATCACGACCGGCGTACCGATCACATACGTGACGCAAAGGGAAGGAAAAGGAAGGCCCTGTCCAAGGGAGAGGGAAAGATGGTGACCCCTGACTCACCTTGAGGCTGGCACCTGACTGCTCTGACGTCCCTAGATGGGTTTTTCACCCGTACGCTGATCACGTGCCTAAACCCTGGCTTTCCCTAAGATGAGCCCTAAGTAGTGAATAGGGCGGTGGGAACATTAGTCTGCACCACTAACACTAAAGGGAAACACCAGGGAAAGGACAGACAATACTGACGAAACATATAGTCCCAGATGGGCGACAACAAAAAACCAACAGGGATCTGGAGGGTAATGCTCTGGTACGACAACCAGGAATAACAGCGACTCAGCTCCAGTGGGTCAGTATAGAAGTCCAGGCTGGAATCTCTATCTGGCAACCAGAGAAGTGGGAAAGGGGAATATAAAGAGGTTAGGAGTGTCGGACAAGAAACAGCTGAGAAGAAGAAGCTACGGATCCCTGAGTGAGACAAAAAGAATTGCAAGGCAAACACAGAAAGCTACCATTGAGTAACAGCGCAATCTTTAGGGCTGTTTCACATGAGCGGATGCCGTGCGTGACATCCGCTCCGTGAATGACAGCCAAGACCCGATGCGGACAGCAGAAGCACAGAGCATTAACATGATTGATAATGCTCCGTGCCTCTCTGTGATCTCTTTACTACGAAATCACAGTGACAACTTTATCTCACTGTGATTTTGTAGTAAAGAGATCACAGAGAGGTACGGAGCATTATCAATCATGTTAATGCTCCGTGCCTCTGCAGTCTGCATCGGGTCTTGGCTGTCATTCATGGAGCGGATGTCACGCACGGCATCCGCTCGTGTGAAACAGCCCTTAGACATAGAGCCACCCTCTGCGACTTTCTGACCCCGGGTATAACGGAGTCAAACGTAGCTCTTGACACCCTCGTGACAATTGTGCAACCACTGATGATAACAGCTGGGTGGGAGAACATGTTGCAAGAGCTCAGGAATATGCTCAAGAGATAGGTGAGGGTGACTTTAGTGAGAAACAAACAGATATAGATGATGATGTAATCAATCGGATGTGGGAGCAGGGTGAAGAGGGGGCATCATCATCATCAGGGGTGAGGATGGCAGCGTGTCCATAAGACAGCAGATGAGATATGATTGGGCATGGAGGCATACAGGTTCTGTAGGGTATCCTGTAGCATAATTGCCCACAGATGTTGCAATTTGGCTTTTACATCCTGCAAACTCATAGGTTCTCAAAGCTGGCATCCTAGCTTTTCCCATAAATGCTTGATTGGTGATAAATCTGGTGACCAGGAAGTATAAGGAATTGTTGAAATTAGAATAGACATTCTTGGAAAACCCTTGCTGAGTGTGGATGTGCATTATCCAGTTGAAAAATGCCAGTTGGAAGCCCTACCCTGAGAGGCAACTCAAGTGGCTTCAGGATGTCCTGCATGTATTGTTGAGCTATTAGTGTGCCTTATATCACTGGTATGGATGATTGACTATCAAATACATCATCACACCAGAAGTTGGAGCCGTGTGTTGCTCCACAGCAAAGACAGTACTGAAGAGCTCACCTTGAAGCCTCTTCTATACTCAATCCAGACCCTTGTGGGATCTCAAACAGAACATGGATTCATTGGTAAAGATGATATGGTTCCAGTCTGTAGCAGTCCAGGTTTCTCTTTCACAACATCTCTGCAAAGGCAACGGTGGTGGGCTTTAAATGGCAGGACACATAATGAACACCAAATTCCCTTCTGCTAAGCACCTCAAAATGGTTCAGATGGAGACTGAGGTGTGTAATGAAGGTGCCACCTGTGTCTGCATGGTGGATAACAAAACTGTGGCAGCTGCTTGTGCTTGTTGGTGAATGAAACAATCCTCTCTACTGGTGTTCTGTCTGTGCTGTCCAGATCCTGTTTGTGCATGGTCAAAAGTAGCCTTTCAGAGTCTTTTTATAGGGCAGCAAGGGAAGTATTTGTATGTTCTCATGTGGCAGGGCCCAGCGTCTAATCAGACCACTGTCTGAGACATAACTGTATTACAAGTTTTCCTGCAATCCAGAATTTCTATCTGGTTGCATTTTTTTTTCCAAAGTGTGTATATTGCTTAATACAAATTTGATTCAGCCAATTCGATGAACTTTCACAAGAAATTCTATTTGTTATAAATTAATTTGACAAGAATCATTATACATCAGGTATATGCAGGCCTCTCAGTGTCAAGGCTTGGAAGTTAACTCTTTCCCAAGGGCTGACAGTATATTTACATTGGCAGCTGGGAATTTAAAAATGGCACCTGTTGGCATGTGCAGCGGCCGCCATGGCCAATGAGTGTCTGTTGTTTTAAAAAGCAGACACCCAACACTAATGTTCATGACCGGCACTAATGGCAGTCGCAATCTTTTAAATCATTAGATGCCATTACACCCTACCAGCAACAGTCCCTGTTTGGTCATCATATTATATGGCAGCTAGTTTTCAGGTTCCTGTCCCTTATGGCAATAATCCAGCGGCCATGTTTGGTCCATCCACAATATTTGGCCATCTGGTTTTAACTACATTTTTTTATCGTGTATGGAGTGATTCCAGACATTATGGAAGGATGCACATGGGTTAAAATTTTGTTGTACTGCACAGAGACATAGTTTTAAAAAAAAAAAAAATATGTTGTGGCTGTCATAGTAACTCAGAATAAAATGTTCTCTAACAGAACTTATATATTATAAATATCTTGCACTGCAAAGTGACGTAATATTAGTTTGAAGCAAAATAACATTTTCACTAATAGAATGCATTAGTTATAAATGGCGTTGCTCTGCAAATTGACGTAGAATTTGATAAAATTTGTTGCGGCTTTCATTCATTTCGCTCATTCATCAGGCAATATGTGGCACCTTTACTCGTATGGACTAGTGTTGATCAAGCACCAAAATGCTCGGGTGCTCTGCCCGAACACATCGAGATGCTTGGGTGCTCTACCGAGCTACTGAGTATAATTGAAGTCAATGGGAGAATCCGAGCATTAAACCAGGCACCCCCTGCTCTGAAAAAGGTAGGGTGCCTGGTTCATAGGAAAAGGTCAGAAAATTATGGAAACACTACCTAAATGGTTCGGGAACAGCATGGGGAGGATGTCTAAATGCATCTTGGACTCCCAGGTCGCTGCTGGGAACGATGTTGTCCGAGTAGTACTTTTACAGACTGATAATAATACGTACAAAACCGAAAATTGTTAGGAAACATTCTTTCCTGTATATTTATTTGTATATAAAGTGCAAGTGCTGCCAAAAATTACAAGGAAGAGGCACTCTGATGCAACATGTATATCACATAAAGGAGGGCCTCATTCACATTGTGGTACAATTGTTCAGGTAGTGGGACTACAACACTCATAAAGCCTATGCACTAAGTAAAAGGGCTGCCAAAAATTACAAGGAAATGGCACTCTTTGCTACACATAAAGGGGAGCATCATACACAACCTTGAAAAATTATGATTGATGGCCTGCTGGTGACCCTCAAAAACATTTGGAGCAAGGGCCTGCTGATCTAACCATCTAAAACATTTTGGGCAAGGGCCTGCTGCCACTTTAGTGACTCTAGATAAGGCAGTGATGGTTAGTTTGCAGTGTTCGCCTTGCGAACACATGCATGCTCCCATCTTTAGTAAGGTAGACTCACCCGTCCTGCGATGCACTGGTAAGCTCTTACCTGTGCCTGTGACGGGAGCCGGTCTGAAATCAAATGCGGTCACCGGGAGCAGGCAGTTCCGACAACAGCCTGTTGAAGGCCCCCGGCGGCTGTTCTCGGAACTGTCTGCTCCCAGTAACCGCATTTGATTTCAGACCAACTCCCAGCACAGGCGCAGGTAAGGGCTTACCTGTGCATCACCGTACAGGTGAGTCTACCTTACTAAAGATGGCAGCCCGCATGTGTTCGCTGGTGAACAACTACGGCTACCACATCCAAGCAAGGCAGCAAGCGCAAATTACCTATTAGGTATAATTAGGTGAGGGCTTGCAGGTGAGCTGACCCTGAAAAAGATTTTAGGCGCAGGCCTGCTGTTGAGCTGACCCTGTAAAAGATTGTAGGTGAAGGCCTGCTGGTGAGCTGACCCTGTAAAAAATTATATGCAAGGGCCTGATGGTGAGCTGACACTGTAAAAGATTTAAGGTGCAGGCCTGCTGGTGAGCTGACCCTATAAAACATTATATGTGAGGGCCTTCAGATGAGCTGACCCTGTAAAAGATTTGAGGAGCGGCCTGCTGGTGACCTGACCCTCTAAAAGGTTGTAGGTGAGGGCCTGCAGGTGAGCTGACCCTCTAAAACATTATATGCAAGGGCCTTCAGGTGAGCTGACCCTGTAAAAGATTTGAGGTGCGTGCCTGTTGGTGAGCTGACACTGTAATAGATTTTAGGTGTGGGCCTGCTGGTGAGCTGACCCTTTAAAAGGTTGTAGGTAAGGGCCTGCAGGTGAGCTGACCCTCTAAAACATTATATGAGAGGGCCTTCTGGTGAGCTGACCCTCTAAAAAATTATATGAGAGGGCCTGATGGTGAGCTAACCCTGTAAACAGTATATATAAGGGCCTGCTGGTGAGCTGACCCTCTAAACAAATTTATGCGAGGGCCTGCTGGTGAGCTGACCCTGTAAAACATTGTAGGTGATGGCCTGCTGGTGATCTGACCCTGTAAAACATTATATGTGAAGGGCACATATGCGAGAGCATTATATGCAACAAATAAGCATGTGTTGATATGATGAGAAGGAGGATGAGAAAAGGAAGATTCAACCATATACCCTTGTTTGTGGTGGAAGGGGTGCATGGGAATACAGTGTATTCAGTACATTCTAAATAACACATTTAAAGTGCCTTTATGTTCATCAGCTTTCCTCTGGTGGAGTCGAGAAGTCATGGTCAATCCAGACCTTGTTCATTTTTATAAGAGTCAACATGTCAGCATTTTCAGTTGACATGTGGATACGCTTCTCTGTTATAATGCCACCAGCAGCAATAAATACCCACTCAGACAAAACGCTGGCGGCAGGGCAGGCCAGCACCTCCAAGGCGTAGATTGCCAGTTCGTGCCACGTATCCAGCTTGGACACCCAGTAGTTGTAAGGCACTGAGGGATCATTGAGGACGCTGACACAGTCTGCTATGTACTCCTTCACTATCTTCCAAAATGTTTCCCTCCTTGTGACAGTAGTCCATGCAGCAGGGTGAGGGTGCTGGCAGAGTGTCATGAAACTGTCTCAGGCTTTGGAGAATGTTACCCTGACTTTGTTGGAACTTCTGTGTGTTCCCCTTGTCTCCCCTCCTCTGTTGGCCAAGGAAGTACAGACTCTGCTGCCAGCGTTGTCAGATGGAAACTTTTGGAGCAATTTTTCAACAAGGATCTTCTGGTATTGCACCGTTTTGCTCGTCCTCTGCACCATAGGAATGAGAGATGAGAAGTTCTCTTTGTAGCGGGGGTCGAGAAGGGTGAACAACCAGTAATACGAGTTGTCTAAAATGCAAATAATGCGTGGGTCACGAGAAAGGCAGCCTAACATGAAGTCAGCCATGTGTGCCAGAGTACCAACAGGCAAGACTTCGCTGTCGTCATCACTTAATCTCCTCATCCTCTTCCTCCTCTTCTGCCCACCTATGCTGAACAGATGGAATTAAAATTCCATGGGTACTACCCTCTGTAGTGGAGGCAACTATCTCCTGCTCCTCCTCCTCCTCTTCATTGTCCAATTCACAGTGAGAAGACGAACTGAGGGTGGTCTGGCTATCACCCTGTGTAATGGTTTCCCCCATTTCCACCTCCTCCACGTGCAAAGCGTTGCCTTTAATAGTGAGCAGCGTTTGAGAAGACACAGAAATGGGATGGTTATGCTGATAATTGCTTCATCGCCGCTCACCATCTGTGTTGATCCCTCAAAGTTTCTTAAAACCTCACAGAGGTGAGACATCCATGCCCACTCCTCACTTGTGAATAGTGGAAGCTGACTTGAAAGGCAACGACCATGTTGCAGGTGGTATTCCACTACTGCCCTCTGCTGCTTACAAAGCGTGGCCAACATGTGGAACGTGGAGTTCCAGCGGCGTGCTCTTGTGGCACAACAGCCGGTATGCTGGCAATTTTAAGCGACAGACAGACTAGGCATAGGATGTGTCTGAGCTTGCCAAGTTACGGCAATTATCAGACACAACCATGCCTGGTTCTAGGTTAAGTGGCGAGAGCCACAGCTAAGTCTCGTCTCTTATCCCCTGCACAGCTCTGTTGCATGTGCTGTTTGTCCCCTAAGCATATCAGCTTTAGCACGGCCTGTTGCAGCTTCCCTACTGCAGTGCTACACTGCTTCCAGCTAACGACTGATGACTGACAGGTACTGCACGTGGATAATTTGGAGGTGGAAGTGGAGGAGAAGGCAGAAGAGGAGAAGTGGGGGTTGGGGCCACTAGCATAAATGCTGGCGGAAACCCTGATCGAGGGCACTCAATCCTTGCCATCGGTAGCACCTGTGCCAACTTGCTCTCGTCCTCCACAAAATTCACCCATTGTGCTGTCAGGAAAATGTAGCATCCCGGGCCGAAAGCATTTGTTTATGTGTACGTGGTTAAGTGGACCTTCCCAGTAACTGTGTTGGTCAGGGCACGTGTGATGTTCCAGACACATGTTGGTGTAAGTCGAGCACAGCACATCTTTAAAAATAGTGGTGGCTGGGGACTGAATAACGTGGAATGGCCACCGACATCAGACTGCAGAAGGCCTCAGTGTCCACAAGCTAAATGGCAACATTTACAGGGGCAGTAATTTGGAAAGCTGCACATTTAGTGCCATGGCCTGTGGGTGGGTGGTTGGGTATTTTTGCTTGCGTTCAAAGGCCTGGGGTTAGGACATTTAGATGCTGCGCTGGGACACAAAAGTAGATGTGGCCGCTGATTGTGCTTGCGAAGGTCCAGGTGCAGCACGGGAGGCAGGACGTAACATAGGGGATTGGCCAGCACTAGGGATGAGCGAACTCGAACTGTATAGTTCGGGTTCGTACCGAATTTTGGGGTGTCCGTGACACGGACCCGAACCCGGACATTTTCGTAAAAGTCCGGGTTCGGGTTCGGTGTTCGTCGCTTTCTTCGCGCTTTTGTGACGCTTTCTTGGCGCTTTTTGAAAGGCTGCAAAGCAGCCAATCAACAAGCGTCATACTACTTGCCCCAAGAGGCCATCACAGCCATGCCTACTATTGGCATGGCTGTGATTGGCCAGAGCACCATGTGACCCAGCCTCTATTTAAGCTGGAGTCACATAGCGCCGCCCGTCACTCTGCTCTGATTAGCGTAGGGAGAGGTTGCGGCTGCGACAGTAGGGCGAGATTAGGCAGATTAACTCCTCCAAAGGACTTGATTAACTGATCGATCTGCAGCTGTGGATCATTGAGCTGCTGATCCTCAATTGCTCACTGTTTTTAGGCTGCACAGACCGTTTGTCAGTCTCATTTTTCTGGGGTGATCGGCGGCCATTTTGTGTCTTGTGGTGCGCCAGCACAAGCTGCGACCAAGTGCATTTAACCCTCAATGGTGTGGTTGTTTTTTGGCTAAAGCCTACATCAGGGTGAAGCTGTCACACCAAGTGCATTTAACCAGCAATAGTCTGTTCATTTTTTGGCCATATACAAAATCAGGGGCAAGCTGCGCCTGTCACCAAGTGCATTTAACCCTCAATGGTGTGGTTGTTTTTTGGCTAAAGCCTACATCAGGGTGAAGCTGTCACACCAAGTGCATTTAACCAGCAATAGTCTGTTCATTTTTTGGCCATATACAAAATCAGGGGCAAGCTGCGCCTGTCACCAAGTGCATTTAACCCTCAATGGTGTGGTTGTTTTTTGGCTAAAGCCTACATCAGGGTGAAGCTGTCACACCAAGTGCATTTAACCAGCAATAGTCTGTTCATTTTTTGGCCATATACAAAATCAGGGGCAAGCTGCGCCTGTCACCAAGTGCATTTAACCCTCAATGGTGTGGTTGTTTTTTGGCTAAAGCCTACATCAGGGTGAAGCTGTCACACCAAGTGCATTTAACCAGCAATAGTCTGTTCATTTTTTGGCCATATCCCAGTCTAATTCTGTCACTAAATCCATACCGGTCACCCAGCGCCTAAATACTAGGCCTCAAATTTATATCCAGCTAAATCTGTCCCTAGTGCTGTAGCTGGGCGAGTTATTTAGTGTCCGTTCAAGCACATTTCTTGTTCTGGGTTGAAATACAATTCCCAATTTAGCAATTTCATAATTTAGTGGTTCCTGCTATATCAGAGCTCTTTGAAATCTATCCCAAAAAGGGTATATAATATTGAAGGTGCACATAGGGTCATTCAGAGTAACTTCACACACACCCGCTACTGTGTATTTCCAAGTCTAATTCTGTCACTAAATCCATACCGGTGACCCAGCGCCTAAATACTAGGCCTCAAATTTAATTCCCTCTAAATCTCTCGTTACCCACCGCTGTACTGTTGTTGCTGGGCAAGATATTTAGTGTCCGTCAAAGCACATTTTTTGTTCTGGGTTGAAGTACAATTCCCAATTTAGCAATTTCATAATTTAGTGGTTTCTGCTATATCAGAGCTATTTGAAATCTATCCCAAAAAGGGTATATAATATTGAAGGTGCACATAGGGTCATTCAGAATAACTTCACACACACCCGCTACTGTGTATTTCCAAGTCTAATTCTGTCACTAAACCCATACCTGTCACCCAGCGCCTAAATACTAGGCCTCAAATTTAAATCCCTCTAAATCTCTCGTTACCGTTGTCCTGTTGTAGCTGGGAAAGTTATTTAGTGCCCGTCAAAGCACATTTTTTGTTCTGGGTTGAAGTACAATTCCCAATTTAGCAATTTCATAATTTAGTGGTTCCTGCTATATCAGAGCTATTTGAAATCTATCCCAAAAAGGGTATATAATATTGAAGGTGCACATTGGGTCATTCAGAATAACTTCACACACACGCTTCTGTGCATTTCCAAGTCTAATTCTGTCACTAAATCCATACCGGTGACCCAGCGCCTAAATACTAGGCCTCAAATTTAATTCCCTCTAAATCTCTCGTTACCCACCGCTGTACTGTTGTTGCTGGGCAAGATATTTAGTGTCCGTCAAAGCACATTTTTTGTTCTGGGTTGAAGTACAATTCCCAATTTAGCAATTTCATAATTTAGTGGTTTCTGCTATATCAGAGCTATTTGAAATCTATCCCTAAAAGGGTATATAATATTGAAGGTGCACATAGGGTCATTCAGAATAACTTCACACACACCCGCTACTGTGTATTTCCAAGTCTAATTCTGTCACTAAATCCATACCGGTGACCCAGCGCCTAAATACTAGGCCTCAAATTTAATTCCCTCTAAATCTCTCGTTACCCACCGCTGTACTGTTGTTGCTGGGCAAGATATTTAGTGTCCGTCAAAGCACATTTTTTGTTCTGGGTTGAAGTACAATTCCCAATTTAGCAATTTCATAATTTAGTGGTTTCTGCTATATCAGAGCTATTTGAAATCTATCCCTAAAAGGGTATATAATATTCAAGGTGCACATTGGGTCATTCAGAATAACTTCACACACACACGCTTCTGTGCATTTCCAAGTCTAATTCTGTCACTAAATCCATACCGGTCACCCAGCGCCTAAATACTAGGCCTCAAATTTATATCCAGCTAAATCTGTCCTTAGTGCTGTAGCTGGGCGAGTTATTTAGTGTCCGTTCAAGCACATTTCTTGTTCTGGGTTGAAATACAATTCCCAATTTAGCAATTTCATAATTTAGTGGTTTCTGCTATATCAGAGCTATTTGAAATCTATCCCTAAAAGGGTATATAATATTCAAGGTGCACATTGGGTCATTCAGAATAACTTCACACACACCCGCTACTGTGTATTTCCAAGTCTAATTCTGTTACTAAACCCATACCTGTCACCCAGCGCCTAAATACTAGGCCTCAAATTCATATCCAGCTAAATCTGTCGTTAGTGCTGTAGCTGGGCGAGTTATTTAGTGTCCGTTCAAGCACATTTCTTGTTCTGGGTTGAAATACAATTCCCAATTTAGCAATTTCATAATTTAGTGGTTTCTGCTATATCAGAGCTATTTGAAATCTATCCCTAAAAGGGTATATAATATTCAAGGTGCACATAGGGTCATTCAGAATAACTTCACACACACGCTACTGTGCATTTCCAAGTCTAATTCTGTCACTAAATCCATACCGGTCACCCAGCGCCTAAATACTAGGCCTCAAACGCAGCCGCCTGTCTACAGCCAATGTGGACAAGCTGACGTTCATAAAAATGAACCAGGCATGGATCCCACAGGATCTGTCCGTCCCTTGTCCAGATTAGACATTAACTACCTCCCCTTAACCATATATTATTGGACTCCAGGGCACTTCCTCATTCAATCCTATTTTTATTTTCATTTTACCATTATATTGCGAGGCTACCCAAAGTTGAATGAACCTCTCCTCTGTCTGGGTGCCGGGGCCTAAATATATGCCAATGGACTGTTCCAATGTTGGGTGATGTGAAGCCTGATTCTCTGCTATGACATGCAGACTGATTCTCTGCTGACATGAAGCCAGATCCTCTGTTACGGGACCTCTCTCCTCTGCCTGTGTGCTGGGCCTAAATTTATGAAAATGGACTCTTACAGTGGTGGGTGACGTGAAGCCTGATTCTCTGCTATGATATGAAGACTGATTCTCTGCTGACATGAAGCCAGATTGTCTGTTACGGGACCTCTCTCCTCTGCCTGGGTGCTGGGCCTAAATATATGCCAATGGACTGTTGCAGTGGTGGCTGACGTGAAGCCTCATTCTCTGCTATGACATGCAGACTGATTCTCTGCTGACATGAAGCCAGATTGTCTGTTACGGGACCTCTCTCCTCTGCCTGGGTGCTGGGTAGTGTTGAGCGCGAATATTCGAAAAGCAAATTTTTTTCGCGAATATCGCAACTTCGCGATTTCGCGAATATTTCGAATATAGTGCTATATATTCGTAAAAACGAATATTCGTTTTTTGTTTTTTCCCCCCCCCACAAAATTACAGTACACATATAATTGATTGTTTCCCAAAGGTCCAACAGCTCAGATCTTACTCACATTGCCTAGAAAGTGATTGAGGCGCGAATCTTCGTAAGGCGATTTTATTAGCGCACATGCGAATATCGGCACGTCCCAGAACAGAGGCAAAGGGCTTTGCATTCATACATTAGTGAATTGAGTTGCGAATCTTCGTAAGGCGATTTTATTAGCGCACATGCGAATATCGGCACGTCCCAGAACAGAGGCAAAGGGCTTTGCATTCATACATTAGTGAATTGAGTTGCGAATCTTCGTAAGGCGATTTTATTAGCGCACATGCGAATATCGGCACGTCCCAGAACAGAGGCAAAGGGCTTTGCATTCATACATTAGTGAATTGAGTTGCGAATCTTCGTAAGGCGATTTTATTAGCGCACATGCGAATATCTACACTTGTCCCAGAACAGAGGCAAAGGGCTTTGCATTCATACATTAGTGATTGAATTGAGCTGCGAATCTTCGTAAGGCGATTTTATTAACGCAAATGCAAATATCTACACTTGTCCCCAGAACAGAGAGGCAAAGGCCTGTGCATTCATATAGTATAGCACCATATTCGCGAATACGTAGAACTTCGTAAAATTCGATTTACGAATATTCGTATTTTTTATTTTACTTTCCACCTTACAGATTACATTGATCTGTACTCTGTCAACTACTGTCATCACCCCCCACTGTATCTCGATTGATTCCCAAAAGTCTCACATTCCCTAGAAAGTGATTGAGTTGCGAATCTTCGTAAGGCGATTTTATTAGCGCACATGCGAATATCTACACTTGTCCCAGAACAGAGGCAAAGGGCTTTGCATTCATACATTAGTGATTGAATTGAGCTGCGAATCTTCGTAAGGCGATTTTATTAACGCAAATGCAAATATCTACACTTGTCCCCAGAACAGAGAGGCAAAGGCCTGTGCATTCATATAGTATAGCACCATATTCGCGAATACGTAGAACTTCGTAAAATTTGATTAACGAAAATTCGTATTTTTTATTTTACTTTCCACCTTACAGATTACATTGATCTGTACTCTGTCAACTACTGTCATCACCCCCCACTGTATCTCGATTGATTCCCAAAAGTCTCACATTCCCTAGAAAGTGATTGAGGTGCGAATCTTCGTAAGGCGATTTTATTAGCGCACATGCGAATATCTACACTTGTCCCAGAACAGAGGCAAAGGGCATTGCATTCATACATTAGTGATTGAATTGAGTTGCGAATCTTCGTAAGGCGATTTCATTAGCGCACATGTGAATTTTGCATAGCATATGTATTATGCGATGCGAAAATTCGAATTATCGCATATGCGAAATAATAACGAATTTGAATAATCGCGAATATTTTACGAATATTCTTTCGAATATTCACAAAATTTCGCGAATTCGAATATGGGACATGCCGCTCAACACTAGTGCTGGGCCTAAATTTATGACAATGGACTGTTGCAGTGGTGGGTGACGTGAAGCCTGATTCTCTGCTATGACATGCAGACTGATTCTCTGCTGACATGAAGCCAGATTGTCTGTTACGGGACCTCTCTCCTCTGCCTGGGTGCTGGGCCTAAATATATGCCAATGGACTGTTGCAGTGGTGGCTGACGTGAAGCCTCATTCTCTGCTATGACATGCAGACTAATTCTCTGCTGACATGAAGACAGATTCTCTGTTACGGGACCTCTCTCCTCTGCCTGGGTGCCGGGGCCTAAATATCTGAGAATGGACTGTTCCAGTGGTGGGTGACGGGAAGCCAGATTCTCTGCTATGGAACCTCTCTCCAATTGATTTTGGTTAATTTTTATTTATTTAATTTTTATTTTTATTCATTTCCCTATCCACATTTGTTTGCAGGGGATTTACCTACATGTTGCTGCCTTTTGCAGCCCTCTAGCTCTTTCCTGGGCTGTTTTACAGCCTTTTTAGTGCCGAAAAGTTCGGGTCCCCATTGACTTCAATGGGGTTCGGGTTCGGGACGAAGTTCGGATCGGGTTCGGATCCCGAACCCGAACATTTCCGGGATGTTCGGCCGAACTTCTCGAACCCGAACATCCAGGTGTTCGCTCAACTCTAGCCAGCACGTATCATGGGGGAAGAGGAAGCAGGGGTGTGACCCGCAGACACAGATTGTGGACCCAGACTTTCGGCCCACTTATTACATTGCTTGGATGCCATGTGGCGGATCATGCTGGTGGTGGTGAGGTTGCTAGTGTTCACACTCCGGCTCATTTTCATAGGGCACAGTTTGCAAACTATTATTCCTTTGTCGTCCGAACTTTCCCCAAAAAAGCGCCATACTGCGGAACATCTACCCCTTGGCAAGGGAGATTTCTGCAAGGCAAGGGGATTCTCCTTGAAACAGTTGTAGGCCTGTTTCGTGTGGCCTGCCTTCTCCCTTTCGGCACCCCACTGCCTCCTTCAGCCTGTTGCGGTGCTACAGATCCCTCACCCTCTGTACTACCACCCTCGCTCGGCTTTCCACCTTCCCAGGTTGGGTCAGTGACCAGTGATGAGCGGCAGGGGTAATATTAGAATTTGCAATATTTCTCGAATATTTGCTAGAATATTTGCGATATATTCATCAAATAATTGCAAATTCGCATATTCGCTATCCCTTTTAGAAAAAAAAAATCGTGCAAAATCAGACATGTAATATTTGCGTAATTTGCATGCACATACGCATGCGGGTTATTACCGTGGCACAGCGTGGCAACATTTTTCAAACTGGTCGAAAGTTTCCAGAAATTGGTTATAATGGTTGGCAGCAATTTCCGCGACAAAGAGGAAAAACTCATTATCACTGTAAGTACACCCCTGTATTTGATTACATTTCAAATGCATGTTTGAACAATAGCTTAATAGGCAGCTAGAGTGTTATAAAATATTTGCAATGGCGCAAATCTTAAATAATGTTATCTTTGCACAATGCATAGAACTTCATATTTTATCAGGTCTGATTAGATATTCATGATTGTTGCAATAACTATTGTTGTGACATCACAGCACTTTTTCTGTAGCATGTATTTATTTATGTATGGACAGCAGAGAAATATTAATCACATGCACATTGCACATCCATTTTCCTGCCACACACTATATACCACACACCCACACAAACACACACACAAACACACATATAGTCTATAGATTAGAGTTTATTAGTGATGGGCGAGCATGCTCGGCTGAATACCTGTTCGGCTTGAGTACCACATGTGCTCGAGCGGCATGCTCGAGTCTCCTACCCGCACGTTTTGTGGCTGCTAAGCAGCCAATAAACGTGCAGGTAAGTACTGCCATCACTATAATGCTGGCTGCTGGCATTACAGTGATTGGCTGGCCAGAACTGTTATCCAGTGATATATAGCACCTGATGACGCGGGTTTGGCTCATTGCGAGTCAGAAGAGATTCCGTGCAGTTCATATTTCATCTTCACAACTTGATCAGACATACCCCATTTGCAAACACTAAGTCGATTCTTGACATTGACCTGTACGTCCAGTCAAAGCATACAAATAACGTCAAACATCGACCCATGCAAGCTCCTGAGTAATACTGCACAGGAGAGACCGATATCCTATCCAGTCTCGGATCCAAAACCAAATTAAAATCACCTACCGGTAACAACGGGCATGGGGGTTTACTGCAGATAAACTTAGACAACAGAGAAGTTCTGTTTGTAGCGGGGGTCGAGAAGGGTGAACACCCAGTAATCTGTGCTATCTAAAATGCGTATAACGCGAGGGTCGCTGGAAAGGCAGCCTAAAATGAAGACGTCAGGATGACTCTCCAACTTCTCCTCCTCCTCCTCTTCTGCCCATCCACGTTGAACAGATGGAATTAAAGTTTCAATGGGATGGTTACGCTGATAATAGCGTAATACCACTAACCATCTGTGTGGATTCATCAAAGTTTTTAAAACCTTACAGAGGTCTGACATCAATGCCCACTCCTTGCTTGTGAATAGTGGCAGTTGACTCAAAAGGTGATGACTATGTTGCAGCTGGTATTCCACAACTGCCCTCTGCTGCTTACAAAGCCTGGCCAACATGTGGAATATAGAGTTCCAGCGTGTGCTCACGTCGCACAACAGTCGGTGAGCTGGAAGCCGCAAGCGCTGCTGCAGCATTGACAGACCTCGTGAACGAATGATTGCAGTTCACTACCGTTATCTTCTTGAGACTGTGAAGGCTCAAGAGGTTTGGAATCAGGGCACAATATCTCAAGTCCCTCTTCAAGCGTGCTGGGCGCGAGGGCCAAATGTAATAGTAAAGAGCTCCTCAGAATATCCGAGTGTGGTATCACTCATTTGAAAAGCCTCTCCATGGTTGGAGGAAGGATGATCAGAGTGAGGATTCGGCTGACCAGACTCTTGAAAGAGAGGGTGGTGCTTAACCGACTAGAAGCATTATTTTCAGCAATCCAACCGACCAACTGTTCGCACTGGTCCGACTTGGACAGTGTTGTCCTGCGCCGCCCAGCTAAGTTGGACATGAAACTGGGTATGGTGGATGTTTTTTTTTTCTGGTGCACTGGCAGCAGGCACAGTTTCAGGCCTCTGCGTGCACCATCAGCATCACGCCCACTTTCCCGTCCCTTAGTGCTCGCCTTCCTCATATTAATGGTTTTGTCACTAGATGTTGTGTAGATTTTTTTTTACAGTCCGCTAAAGACACAGTTTTCTGATGCAGGACAGTATATGTCACAGAAACACACAGAATATGGACACTATATTAGGCCCAGATTATTGGAATTTGGCCTAAAGAAAGAGTTTTCTGATGCAGGACAGTATATGTCACAGAAACACACAGAATATGGACACTATATTAGGCCCAGATTATTGGACTTTGCCATAAAGAAACAGTTTTCGGATATGGACACTATATTAGGCCCAGATTCATGGAATTTGACCTAAAGAAACTGCTTTCGGATGCAGGACAGTATATGTCACAGAAACACACAGAATACAGACACTATATTAGGCCCAGATTATTGGAATTTGCCCTAAAGAGACAGTTTTCGGATGCAGGACAGTATTGTAAGATCCTCACCTGTCTCAAACTTCGGTGTGACCAAAAAGAGAGCTGCAGGAAAGGATACGCATGTCTCCATTGATACACCAGCTCCGATCCCTTTGCGGACCGACGCGGGGATGCGCTCGCATGTGCGCCGGAGGGGAAGACCACATGGCTTTCGGGAACAGCTTGGCCAGGCTAGTGGCAGTACGCTGCAGCAGAGCTTGTCTCCGGTGCCTATTGCGGATTCCATTCTGGTGTCCATGTCGATGCGCTCGCACACTCTAGCAGAGCCTGTCGTGCATTCGCTTTTACGTTAAAAAATAGAGAGCTTCTGTGAGCAAAATTGGCTTTTGAAGAGTGGAGACATTGGCTAGAGGGTGCAGAACATCCCATTACGGTTTATACTGACCACAAAAATTTTGAGTACCTAGAGACTGCCACGAGACTTAATTCCCGACAAGCTTGGTGAGCATTGTTCCCCCCCCCCTTTAATTTTCGCCTTACGTACAAGCTAGGTTCTAAAAATGTGAAGGCAGATGCTCTGTCCAACTGCTTCCCTGAGGCTGCTTCCATCCTGAGCTCTGAGCCAGAGACTATTCTTCCCATTAAATATTTTCTGGCTGCCCTAGGGACAGCAGAGTTAATGGAGGACTTGTCCTCTCTTCTCGAGCCTTCACTGACAGAGAGTCAGCCTAACAAGCCCGAGGGGCGATGGTTTGTACCAGTTAACCTTCGGTTAAAGGTTATCCAACAGCTTCAGGACTCCAATTTTGCAGGGCATCTGGGTGATAAGAAAACACTTGCCCTTGTTAAACATCACGTTTGGTGGCCCAGTATGTCCGTGGATGTTAAGGCCTACATCCAGGCATGTAATGTGTGTGCTCGATTCAAACCATCCCGGTCCACCCCTTCTGTTTTTTTGCTCCCACTGCCCATTCCTCAGGTTCCATTGACTCACTTTTCTATGGACTTCATCACAGATTTGCCAAGGTTCTCTGGAAGTACGGTAATCTGGGTAGTGGTGGACCGTTTTAGTAAAATGGCCCATTTTATCCCACTTCCCGGATTGCCCTCAGCCAGAGAATTTGCAGATCTGTTTTTGAATCATGTCTTTCGATTACACAGAGCGCCGGATGATATTATTTCAGATAGATGTGTTCAATTCATCTCTCGGTTCTGGCGTTCTTTCTGCTCCCGGTTGGGTATAAATTTGTCTTTTTCTTCCGGTTTTCACCAAGAAACCAATGGTCAGACATAAAGGACTAACCAGACCCTGGAGCAATATCTCCGGTGCTTCGTGTCAGACTGCCAGGAGGAATGGGCCGCGCATCTACCCTTCGCGAAGGTGGCTTATAACAACTTTGAACATGCTTCCACTAAGATGTCTCCATTCGGGGGCCCTCCACTGATTCACCAATGGAGGATCAATGGTTCGAGGATAGACTTCCCATTTGGTCGTCGGTTCAGCTGAGTCTCCACAGTGCGGTGGAGCAACAGAAGAAATTTGCTGATCGTCATCGGACTGTAGAGAAAAAGTTTAAGGTGGGAGATCAGGTGTGGGTCTCCACCCGGAACATTCAGCTGCATCAGACATCTTCCAAGTTGTGTCCTCAATTCATTGTTCCATACCCGGTGACGCAGAACATCAACCAAGTTACATACAAGGTTGCTCTTCCACCGTCGATTTGAGGAGTGAACACCTTTCATGCATAACTTCTCAAATTTGCGGCCGACTCCGCCCCCTTAATTCAGACTCCACCCCATTTGGATGTCCAAGGGGTGCCAGAGTTCGAGGTGAACAGGATTTTGGACTCTTGTTTTGTCCAGAGGTCTCTCCAATACTTGGTAGACTGTAAGGGATTTGGTCCAGAGATGGCGGCAGCCTTCCACCAGGATAATCCGGGGAAAGCTCGCTTGGAGTCTTCTGAGCCGCCTCCTCGAGGGGAGTAATGTTAGATCTTCACCTGTCTCGCACTCCGGTGTGACCAAAAAGGGTCCTCGTGGAACTGCGGGACAGGTTACGCATTTCTTCATTGATACACCAGCTCCGACCCCTTTGCAAACCGACGCGGGGATGCGTTCGCATGTGTGTCCCGGAGGGGAAGACCGCATGGCTTTTGGGGACAACTTGGCCGGGCTAGTGGCAGTACGCTGCGGCCGAGCTTGTCTCCAGTGCCTGTAGCGGATTTCATTCCGTTGTCCTTGTCGACGCGCTCGAGCACTTTTGCAGAGCCTGTCGAGCATCAATGTTTACGTTCAAAAAGGGGATAAGAGGTCACGCGTACGCGCTTCTTATGCACTTCGCCGACCAGCGAAAGGAATAGCACCTGGCCGCAAGTTTAAAGTAGATAAGGAGGCCGACATTAGTCTGTGTGTTCTAGAAGGAGAAAAATGCGGTACATCTCAGCTCAGTTGGCCAATATACGATTGCTCAGATCACACACACATACAATTGGAATACAATCTGATCTTATAACGGTAACATTAAATCTAATATTTTCCCTTCCAACAATTAAATACTTTTTGCTGTGTTGTTATTGAGGACATTTATGCTTAATACTTGTATTTTTAAAAATTTGGGATTTATATGCTTGCATCTTTATCCTACAGCGCATGTTGAAATGGGGATATGATCGGACCCTTATATATATATTTATATTTATCCACACAGCGCAGTAGTGATGTATGATGTAACTGGCTGATTTCCTACTTTGCACACACACACACACACACACATAATAATAAATATACATGTTGTTGTGTGTGTATATACATAAACTGCAATCATCTTTCTGTATTACAGCAAAAAGCCCCGTCTATCATTACATTACATACATCCCCCACTTAGGCTAGTTTCACACTAGCGGCATGGACCTCTGGCAGGCTGTTCCTGTGGGTGAACAGCCTGTCAGATCCGTCCTGCCGCTAGTGTACGTGTGGCCCCGGTCTACCGCTCTGGCACCATTGACTGTCATGGGAGCGGGGCGGAGTCCTGGGGCCGTAATGGCAAACCATACCGAGATGTGGGCACTTACCCACACAGCTATAAAGCTGCATAGCCAGTGACTGAAAAAATATGAGACTTCTACTGTAGACTCTGTTACAGTTGTTATAGCCAGTTTACATCTATACACATGACAGCTGCTCCAACACACCCAGCACTGCTATATCTCTATATGAAAGCTGCCCCAGCACATTCAGCTCTGCTATATCTCTATATATGATAGCTGCCCCAGCACACCCAGCTCTGCTACATCCAATACACATGACAGCTGCCCCAGCTCACTTAGCTCTACTATATCTCTATATATGACAGCTGCCCCAGCACACCTAGCTCTGCTACATCTATACACATGACAGCTGCCCCTGAACACTCAGCTCTGCTAAATCTATATATCTCTAAGTATTACTATACAGTAGTTAGATATATAGAGGTATAGCAGAGCTGAGTGTCTTGGGGCAGCTGTCATGTGTATAGATGTAGCAAAGCTGGGTTTGCTGGGGCAGCTGTCATGTGTATAGATGTAGCAGAGCTGGGTGTGCTGAGGCAGCTATCATATATAGAGATATAGCAGAGCTGGCTGTGCTGGGGTATCTGTCATGTGTATAGATGTAGCCTGGCTGGGTGTGCTGGGGCAGCTCTCATGTGTATAGATGTAGCAGAGCTGGGTGTGCTGGGGCAGCTGTCATGTGCATGGATGTACACTAGCTATCAAAGCTATAAACGAGTCTACAGTAGAAGTCTCATATTTTTTCAGTCGGTGGCTATGCAGCTCTTATAGCTGTGTGGTTAATTGCCTTGCCTCTGATACAGAGGGTCACGGGTTTGAGTCCCAGCATAAACTTTTCTGGAATACACAAGCACTGACTCCATATATGGACATTCAGCCCAGGAAACAGGCCGGAAGAGGCTGCATCACATTGCTGACATGGAGGTAAGTATAAGTGTTTTTTTTTTTTTTTTTTTTATTAATACCCGACTGTTACTGCCACATGGGGGGAGCGGGAGGCACTTGATACTGGCACATGGGTGGGAGGGGTTGGCACCTGATACTGGCACATGGGGGGAAGGAGAAAAGCACTTGATACTGGCACATGGGGGATTGGCACTATGATACTGCCACATGGGGGGGTGGGGGGAAGGAGAGAGACACTTGATACTGGCACATTGGGAGGGGGGGTGGCACTATGATACTGGCACATATGGGGGAAGGTTAGAGGCACTTAATACTGGCACATTTGGGAGGAGATGGCACTGTTATACTGGCACATGTGGGGGGGTGGGAAGGTGAGAGGCACTTAATACTGGCACATTGGGGGGAGATGGCACTATGATACTGGCACATTGGGGTAGATGGTACTATGATACTGGCACATGGGGGGAAGGAGAGAGGCACTTGATATTGACACTTTTGGGGGGGGGGGGAGATGGCACCATGATACTGGGACATGGGGGGAGAGAGGAACTTGATACTGGCACATGGGGGGTTGGCACTATGATACTGGCAAATGGGGGGTGGGAAGGAGAGAGGCACTTGATACTGGCACATGGGGGGTTGGCACTATGATACTGGCACATGGGGGTGGGAAGGAGAGAGACACTTGATACTGGCACATTGGGGGGAGGGGTTGGCACCTGATACTGGCACATGGGGGGTTGTGGCACTATGATGCTGGAACATGGGGGGAAGGAGAGAGGCACTTGATACTGGCACTTGATACTGGCACTATGATACTGGCACAGGAGGGGGTGGGTGGTAAGGAGAGAGACACTTGATACTTGCACATTGGGAGGGGGTGGCACTATGCTACTGGCACATATTGTGGGGGGAGGAGAGAGGCACTTAATACTGGCACATGGGGGAAATGGCACTATGATACTGGCACATGTGGGGGGGGGGAGGAGAGAGGCACTTAATACTGGCACATTGGCACTATGATACTGGCACATTGGGGAGAAAGATGGCACTTTGATACTGGTACATGGGGGAAGGAGAGAGGCACTTGATCCTGGCACTTTTGGGGGGGTGGCACTATGATACTGGCACATGGGGGGAAGAAGAGAGGCACTTGATACTGGCACATGGGGGTTAACACTATGATACTGGCGCATGGGTGGGAAGGAGAGAGACACTTGATACTGGCACATTGGGGGGGAGAGATGGGACTATGATACTGGGACATGGGGCGGGAGAGAGGCACTTGATACTGGCACATGGGGGGTTGGCACTATGATACTGGTACATGGGGGAAGGAGAGAGGTACTTGATACTGGCACATGGGGGGGTGGGAAGGAGAGAAACACTTGATACTGGCACATTGGGAGGGGGTGGCACTATGATACTGGCACATATAGGGGGAGAAGGAGAGAGGCACTTAATACTGGCACATGGGGGGAGATGGCACTATGATACTGGCGCATGTGGGGGGGGGGGAGAGAGGCACTTAATACTGGCACATTGGGGGGAGATGGCACTATGATACTGGCACATGGGGGGGAGATGGCACTATGATACTGGGACATTGGGAGAGAGATGGCACTATGATACTGGTACATGGGGGGAGGAGAGAGGCACTTGATACTGGCACTTTTGGGGGGTGGCACTATGATACTGGGACATGGGGGAAGGAGAGAGGCACTTGATACTGGCACATGGGGGGTTTGGCACTATGATACTGGGACATGGGGGAAGGAGAGAGGCACTTGATACTGGCACATGGGGGGTTAACACTATGATACTGGCACATAGGGGGGGGAAGGAGAGAGACAATTGATACTGGCACATTGGGGGGGGGAGATGGCACTATGATACTGGCACATGGGGGGAAGGAGAGAGGCACTTGATACTGACACTTTTTTTGGGGGGGGGGGGAGATGGCACTATGATACTGGCACATGGGGGGAAGGAGAGAGGCACTTGATACTGACACATGGGGGGAGAGGCACTTGATACTGGCACATTGGGGGAGGAGAGAGGCACTTGATACTGGCACATGGGGGGGTTGGCACTATGATACTGGCACATGGGGGGGAAGGAGAGAGGCACTTGATACTGGCACATGGGGGGTGGGAAGGAGAGAGACACTTGATACTGGCACATTGGGAGGGGGTGGCACTATGATACTGGCACATATAGGGGGAGAAGGAGAGAGGCACTTAATACTGGCACATTGGGGGGAGATGGCACTATGATACTGGCACATGGGGGGAGATGGCACTATGATACTGGCACATGGGGGTGAAAGAGTGAGGCACTTGATAATGGCACTTTTGGGGGGGAGATGGCGCTATGATACTGGGACATGGGGGGGAGGAGAGAGGCACTTGATACTGGCACATGGGGGGTTTGGCACTAAGATACTGGCACATGGGGGGAAGGAGAGAGGCACTTGATACTGGCACATGGGGGGAGAGGCACTTGATACTGGCACATTGGGGGGAGGAGAGAGGCACTTGATACTGGCACATGGGGGGTTGGCACTATGATACTGGCACATGGGGGGGAGGAGAGAGGCACTTGATACTGGCACATGGGGGGGTGGGAAGGAGAGAGACACTTGATACTGGCACATTGGGAGGGGGTGGCACTATGATACTGGCACATATAGGGGGAGATGGCACTATGATACTGGCACATGGGGGTGAAAGAGTGAGGCACTTGATAATGGCACTTTTGGGGGGAGATGGCACTATGATACTGGGACATGGGGGGGAGGAGAGAGGCACTTGATACTGGCACATGGGGGGTTTGGCACTAAGATACTGGCACATGGGGGGTTTGGCACTAAGATACTGGCACATGGGGGGAAGGAGAGAGGCACTTGATACTGGCACATTGGGGGGGAGATGGCACTATGATACTGGCACATGTGAGGGGGTGGGGGGGGAGGAGAGAGGCACTTAATACTGGCACATTTGGGGGGAGATGGCACTATGATACTGGCACATTGGGGGGAGATGGCACTATGATACTGGCATAAGGGGGGTGGGAAGGAGAGAGGCACTTGATACTGGCGCATTAGGAGGGGGCGAGATGGCACTATGATACTGGGACATGGGGGTGGGAAGGAGAGAGGCATTGATACTGGCACATGATGGGGGCATCTATGGGGACACTTACTGGCACATTATTGGGGGCATTATGTGGGTCCCTTTTTACTGGCACATTATTGGGGGGCACTATGGAGGCACAAAGAATGGGTATTTTATATGGGGGGCTCTGTGTGGTACTAGTATTATCAGGGGTTTTATCTGTTTCTGCAGTATAATATTGGGGAGTACAGCGGCACAGTATTGTGGTAGGATGATTTGTCCAGATGATGGAAAAGTAGTAAACTAATATATATATATATTTTTTTTTTTGTCAAACTGCAGAGACGAGAAATGGCTGAAGACTGGAGGTCTTATCTCAAGGTCTGAAAGGAGAAGATGAAGAAAGAGAACATCTGTGTCAAAGAGACATCACTGGATGTAAGAGGTATGTGCGCTGTATTACCCTGTATTTCCAATTTTTTTCGAATAAAAATCTGAATACTTTGTTGAAAAAGGACTCTATTATTTCATATTAAAAGAATATTGAGTTTGGATCACTTTGTTTCTTACACCGTTCACACAATTCTTATGTACAGGATTCGTAGGATTCAAGATTCGAAAGATTCGAGAGATTCGAGAACCTTTTCGGATTCGAATTCGGATTTGAAAAAAATTTGATTTGTCCCACCTCTACTTTAAAGTTAAGTTCTTTGATTATTCTTAGTTCTGACCCAATTGAATCGGATAATGTTCTACTGTAGTGTTTCCCTACCAGGATGCCTCCAGCTGTTGCAAAACTACATTTCCCAACATGCCCTGACAGCCAAACGCTGTCTGGGCATGCTGAGAGTTGCAGTTTTGCAACAGTTGGAGGCATCCTGGTATGGAAAAGCTGGTCTATGGTGATACTATGAACAATGGGGGTTCTACAAAAGAGCTATTGTGGGGCAAAGTTCATATTCGTGTTTACACATGTGTTTTAAAATGAATGCTTTCCCCTTTTATAAACAAGTAAATAATGACGCAATGCCATGGGGCTGGTATGCAACTTTTTCCAGGGCTGGTTTTTATCCCCAGTCCGGCCCTGCCCTCCAAACTGCCGGATTCCCCCACCCCAGCTCCTGTTGAGGAGCAGGAGGAGTTAGTTACCACCCTAATTCTGTATACATTATATATTAAGAAACATTAATTCTTTGTATCCAGGCCAGTTTTTGCCTTCATGCCCTTGTAATTTTTTTTGTAACTTTAAAACGCTTTTACTTATGACGGGGCATAGTTAGATTTTCTCTTCACATTGCATTTCATGATAGTGGTAAAATTGATTAAGGGTACTTTCACACTTGCGGCAGGATGGATCCGACAGGCTGTTCACCCTGTCGGATCCGTCCTTCCGCTATTTCGCCGTGCCGCCGGACCGCCGCTCTGTCCCCATTGACTATAATGGGGACGGAGCAGCGGTCCGGCGGCACGGCGAAATAGTGGGAGGACGGATCCGACAGGATGAACAGCCTGTCAGATCCGTCCTGCCGCAAGTGTGAAAGTACCCTAAAATTATGAATGTCTTATTCTTTAAAAAAAATCTAATTTTCAAAAAAGAGGGAAATTTTTTTGTAATAGTCTACACTTCAATTTCTATATTTTTTTTTGTAATAGATAGTAAGGCCCCATGCACACGGCCGTGTTTCATGGCCGTGTGCGGGCCGTGGAACCGCGGCCTGGATCCCTCCTGAGAGCAGGAGCGCACGGCGTCACTGGTTGCTATGACGCCGTGCGCTCCCTGCTGCCGGCACAGTACAGTAATACACTGGTATAGATCATACCAGTGTAGTACTGTATTGCGGCGGCAGCAGGGAGCGCACGGCGTCATAGCAACCAGTGACGCCGTGCGCTCCTGCTCTCAGGAGGGATCCAGGCCGCGGTTCCACGGCCCGCACACGGCCATGAAACACGGCCGTGTGCATGGGGCCTAATACCGACAAAAAAGTTATTACTTTTCATTCCCCATTTGCCTAATTCATGTTTGGATCATTTTTTAAATGCCATATTAATTTTCTGTGACGTTATGCTTGAGGTTGAGAAGCAAATCATAAAATAATTAAGAACTGTTTCACACCCCAATTTTTTTTCAAAGTCACTTTTTTGGGCTTACATAGTGGAAACCACAAATAAATCACACCATTTTAGAACCTACACACCCTCAAGCTAATCAAAATTGATTCTTCAAACTTTGTTCAACCTTTAGACTCTGTGACAGCGTCAGAGTGGACACGCTGGACGTGACGTCTTCCATTGACAACATCTTTAGAATCGCACGTTCTTTACCAACTCCATTGGAAATTGTATTGTTAAGGTGATTGCAGTTTGTGTGAAACCGCTACCTGACGGGCCAGCAAAGTAGAGGGAAACACGTGTGCCTGGTGTATCTTTTGGAGGACGTGCTTATCGATGCCTGATTACCACTTCTGCAGTTAACATCTTGGATGAGATTTAGGACATGATGTCCTCCACTGATTGCGGATTCTTCACTGGCACTGCCACAATTTATATCTAATCCTTTTGTGGATATTGAGTGTAACACTTGGGAACCAGTATCTACTGGTTCATTACAGTGTCCTTCATCTGACATTACATGGAAGGTTATTTGTTTTGAGTAATCTCTGGAAGACGTGTATAAAATCCATGATTGCCCCGCTGCAGTTAACATGAATTTGTTATATCAATTTATTCCTATTTGTTATATGATAGTGACTGATTAGAACTACCTCCTGAGGAACCCTTAATACAGGGTGAAACGCGTCAAGTTATCACCTATATGTATTGGATAGCCCCTGTTTCAGTAATTTCTCAGCGGGGAAACCCCTAATACATTTAGGTCATTATTGTGTATATTGGTGCTATATGTTGGTATATTAGTGATATATGTTTATTATAGGGACAATCAGGGTATATTTAGTCTAGGTATGAGGACAGGGAGTCCCAACCATTCAGGGTCATCCCTGAGCAGAGGGTTAAATAGGGGCAGTGAAGGGTCGGTTAGGTCCACTCTCCTTCTTCCCCTTCTCTCCCTTTCCTCCTGTCTATACCTGGTAGATCCCACATTTTTGTATGTACGTCTGGTCTTTAAGATAATCACATTATTGGCCAATTTTTAATATCAATTATCGGGATAATATCCCATTTTAAAGAAGATCAATTAAACTTTTAGATTTTAAGAGTATGCTTATTTTGCTGGACCAGCTGTTTTGCTTTGAGTAACTCTATTGCATCAATTGTATCATATTTCTGGATGTTTTATTCATTTTTTCTACACATAAATAAGCTTGATCAGGACAGCAGAAGCAGATAAAGGTAACGGTGTAGAATGAGGCCACATAATTAATCAGCTTGATACGGAAAGCAGCAGCATGTAACATTAATGGTGTAGCATGAGGCCTACACCTAATAAATCAGCTTGATTAGGACTGCAGCACCATGTAAAGGTAACAATGTAGTATTTGGCCTTCACATACCTACGAAGGATCATGATGACATGATGACAACAGCAGCAGGGAGATGTAAAGTTTACGGTGTAGTTTAAATCATACACATAGCTCGGCCTAACTCAGCAGAAACAGATAGCAGCATGTTCTTATTTTACAGCAGGAATGTGCCACTGCCATACTGGGGAAACTAGTAAAATAAACTTACAACCACATCATCAGCATGTTTGTTATTTTGTCTTTATAACTAGAAAGGCGACTTTTTGATCCACACAATGGGACCTTTCTTAAGCAGTTCCTAAAGCCGAATAGTGCCAAGTACAAAGCTAAATATCAAATCTGTCACTTACAAAAATTTTCCTGATTCGTAATGTGTCTATAAAGTAATTACAAATTTTTTTAAAAATAATGTACATAACATACAAGTATAAAATAAATTTGAAGAGAATAATAACTTGACTAACAGTATGTGGATAAATAATAGGTGCATCATTCACTGGCTTGACACATTTAAAAATTTCTTCCAAACCAATAGTGTAAAAAAAAAAAAAATGATTCAAAACATAATGTAGTGGGCTAAGAACTAACCAGCATGGATCACATATAGGGTCCCGTTTTGTTAATAGTGCATGTCGGAGCATAGATTCTGCCTTACAAAAAATAGGTTGTGATGCAATTATATGTTAAAATCAAATGTGGAATGCAAAAAGGTTGCGAGTGTCCAAACACATTGCGTTCACATGAAAAAAAAAAAAACGTGTTCGCACCATAAATTTAACGCAGGGTGAGCCAAAAAAAGCATCATATCGAAGTGGTCACATGATCGCAACCATGGAAATGAGTAGAATTACTCTCAAAATGGTGACATGGATACAAGAAGTTTATATACTCCACAGTTTATACTGTAAAGTTTAAGGTAGTGTTTTTTGTTTTTTTAACTAGCATGTGCAAATTATAATTAAATATTTGTCAAGAATTAACAAAAAATATAAATGTATATCAATATCTACATGTGGCAATAACCCTTCATTTACAAAACCGGATTACCACACTGATGAGTATAACGTCACAACCAAACATGCTGAGAGGTCAACAGGCAAGTCAGGCATCCTTTCCAGGACAACAGACAACACCATGTTTGAACCTAAGTCCGTATGTAAACAAAGAAGAAAATAAGAAATTAATAAACTTTTATTAGGTTTATCAATCAGTCCTGTACAATGTTAACTGCACAAGACCTTTTGACAAGGGAAGGCCACATGCAGTCCCCACCTTGCTACAGTGAGAACCACAACAGGCCAACCACAAACCAAACATTTGCAAAATAATAAAATACTAAATAAAATAAAGTAAAAAATTATATATTTTGTGAATGATTGTATTTTATAAATAATATTTTATATATATATATATATATATATATATATATATATATAATTATATAACTATTGACTATACATAATGAACAGAGCAAATATGTGAATATGAACATGCACACCAGTGTAAGATAATTCAAATACTCAATACTTGAGAAATTCCTTTGGAGAATAAGTGGTCCATGCTGGTTGTCTCCACAATATCAACAGATATTTGGCAGAATAACGGCAGACAGTAGCAGGTAAATATTAACGGTACAGTTTAAGGCCTGCATATTGATGGGCCTAACAAGGCAGTATCATGTCAGACAGCAGCATGCAAATTGTAACTCTGTAGTATAAGGACTACAAATTTGTTGACTCAATTACACAGGATCAGGACAGACCCAAGTAGGTAAATGTTAACGCTATAGTATGAGGTCTACACATAGATGGGACTAACTATGCTGATTCAGTACAGGCTCTCCCCACCCATACACAATCAGCACTGCAGACACGCTGGTCTCTGGCCAATGGCAGGACCCATCCGTCCTGAGCACAGAAGGCAGTGACAAGCCAGCTTGCCTCGGCCAGGGTCTGGAAGTGTCCCCTACTCAGCCGCTAGGATTAGTTCACCTTCCCATCGGTGAAGACTCAGCCGCGGTCCCTGGCTGCTGGTGGACCCTCGGCGGCTGCCACCAGTGCGCAGCCCGGATCATGATCGCAGGTCATGGTGCAGAATAAGCCTTTAGATGCAAATCTTGTCTACACCCGGGGGGCGGTAGTGTCACACAGCCTGTGGCAGACTTCATCAGGAAGGGGCTGACAGGCAAAGTGGAGCACCTTCACTGTCATTCAGCAGAGCGCAGTTTGGAGTCTGTTCTGAAGGCACCATGTTCAGAAGTTACATAGAACTGCTGGTAAACTTTCTTATTCCTTTAAGTTCAAGAAAAACATACATTAATCCGGTCCTCTCCAATGATGATGTCTGGAACTGGAGAATAACGCAGCGCTTCACGGGAGAGATGGGGTAGATAAATATACAGTATATATTAGAGATGAGCAAATTGGAAGGGGATAGGCGCTGCGGCATGACGTGAACAGACGGGCGTGCGGCAATCCTCCCCCCCTCCCATGACGCCGACTCCGGCTCCTGCTCCTGCTCTCGCTGCAACATGGGCGACTCCGACGCGCTGATGCGCTCCCCGATCCGATGAGCCCGATTCCCCGTTGAGAGGCTGACTTACCTGATCGATGTGCCTGCTGCGTCCACTGGTCTGTCCTCCTGCTGTGAAGCTTTGTTACCCTCTCCGCTGAGTCGACTTAGGAGGCCGTATGTCCGGGGTCCTTACCTGGGGTCCTAACTGTCTCAGGCTGCCTTTCTGTGCCCGCTCCGGACTGTTCAAAACTGGAGGTCTCATGCGGTGTCCGAATATTTGGAGTCGCGGTACGGCGTGAGTAAATGCCCCCCTTGTGTGTACTACAGTGTTTCCTTCGGGAGTCTCGTCTGTTTGGCACTGTCTGAGACGGTTCATAGTCTACTGCTCCCGGGTTCCATCTGCCCTGCTGTTGTGTGGCCCTGAAGAGGGGGGGGCAGACATCTTCATTATATGCTCCACTACACGTCGCTCCATACGCCAGCAAGCCAGTTGCTTTGCCGACCTATCTGTGGGGTTGCTGCGACAGTCGCTAAGCTTAAAACAGTTTCTCTTGTCTGGCCCTATATCAGCCTTATATACCCGCTATATATATCAGCCTTATACCAGCCACATCAGTGTAAATCACTACAGCCCCCGTTTTGCCGCTGGACACTGCACCGCTTCGTGGTAAAAACTGCTATACTTACCTGCTATATATATTTGCCATAATACTAGCTGTATATTAGCCATATCAGTATATACCATCATAGCCCCTGCTCTGCCGCTGGAGGAGGGGGGGGGGGATATATACAATGGCTCCAAAATTGCAAAACAGAAAGTCCATTGGATCCTCTCCACCCAAAGGGGGCGCTGGAAGGACGCAGCTTGATAAATATCTTAAATCCCCACCTCCATTACCTAAGACAAGGGGTAATCAGAAACAAACATTACAGATGGGGGACTATGAAGAGAATGAAAACCCTTCAAATAGGGTGGGAGATAACCGGGCAGCAGAAGTAGAGAACCAGATGAGTAATATTGACCATAAATTAGCAGGTATATTGGAAGCAGTTAAAACAACTAACCAATCATTAAATACTTTGACGACAACGGTGGCAGCAGTGCAGACCGATATTGCGGTAATTCGGGATGATCTAAATAAAATGAGGCAGCGTGTTAAAGAGTACGGAACCTTGACCATAGAGCTGCAAAAAGAATCCAGCCAGATTAAAAAAAGGATGGCAACTGTAGAGAATGATAATAAGGCACTGAAGGAAAAAATGGCCGACTTGGAGGACAGATCACGGAGAGACAATCTCAAATTAGTGGGTTTTCCAGAAGGAGCAGAAAAAGATGACCCTATAGGTTTCATACAAAAATGGCTGTTAGATAATATAACAGCCTCAGGAGCAGCTCTAGGACCCATAGTGGAGAGAGCGCACCGTATTCCAACAAGAAAACCCCTACCAGGGCTAGCACCAAGGCCTCTGTTAATTAAAATGACCTCCTCAAGGGATCGGGATAACATCCTTAGGTGGAAGAGAGAAGCGCAAACGGTGAAATACAATGATACCAATATAGGGATATACCCGGACTTTTCGAAAACTACGCAAGACAAAAGAAGAGAATATAAGGATGTTAAAAAGAGACTGATTCAAGCCCAACTAAAATATTCCATGATGTACCCTGCGAAACTACGGATTATCTATAAAGAAACCGTACAATTTTTCTCCAACCCAAGTGACGCCGTCGATTGGATGGACTCTCAGGGCATTAAATAACCCGCTTATGGTCGCGGTGGGGGAGAGCTGGGGGGGTCGGCGGTGGGGGGGGGGGATAGTCTATAGTTAGAGACCTATGAGCCGCGCTTCTGCGTCTCGCAGGTCAGAATGGGATTGGGGTTTTGGGGGTTGGGGGAGGGGATTTCTTTCCGCGGGGGTCTGTCGTGGTGTTGAGGGTATGTCGCTGGTGGTTCCCCTGCTCTTCCGCTCAGTGTTGCCATATTCTTTAAAATGTCTAGCATATTGACATGGAATATCCGCGGTTTTGCGGATAAAATTAAGAGGTGCGCAGTGTTCGATTTAGTTTCTAGACATTTACCAGCAATAGTGGCCCTGTTAGAAACACACCTTACAGGTGAAAAAATAGCAGCACTGGGCGGAAGGAGATGGGCCTCTCACGAATATCATTCCTGCCACTCTATATATTCCAGGGGAATTAGTGTGTATGTTCATAGACAGGTAGACTATGACCCAATAGAACAGCTAATTGATCAAGAGGGCCGGTACATCTTTTTGCACTGCTATTGGCAGGGGCAAAGGATAATCATAGCGTTTATATACATCCCGCCCCCCTTTACTACTACTGTACTATGTAAATTGATGGAATACATTGCAGCACGAGAGGAGTGCCCGGTGCTGGTGATGGGCGATTTCAACTCGGTCATGGACACTAAAAAAGATAGGATCTCCACCATAACTAATTATGAATCAAATCTGGGATCAAGTACAGTGCTATCCAGAATCTGTACGGAGATGGCACTGGTCGATATCTGGCGATCTCTTTACGGAAATAAGCAGGTATTCTCTTGCTTTAGTAACACATATAGGTCCATGTCTCGAGTTGATCTGGCTCTTGCCAGCCCCGGGCTCATTAATAGGGTTAAAAAAATGAATTACGAATGTCATGGCATCTCTGACCATAGCCCGGTCATGGTAATACTGGACAGTCCTAAGAAACCAAACCAAAATAGAATTTTTAAACTCAACCCCCACTGGATGACATTGATAAGGGATCTAGACAAGATTAATGAAGAAATAAAACTCTTTTGGAGGGACAATGTTAATTCAACACATATCCATATGGTTTGGGACTCGCTTAAGGCATACCTTCGGGGTATATATTCATATGAAATCAGGAAACAGAAAAATCTTTTCGCCCAAACCCAAAAAGAAATAGAAGGGAGGCTCAATCAGATAACGAATGAGATTATCTCCGTAAATACCATAGAAAAGCAACTCCAACTTAAAAAGGTACAAGAGGAATATAAACAAAATTTATACAAAAAAGCTCAGAACAAAATGTTTTTTTCAGGGTTGAGGAGTTTTAGCGAGTCCGGTAAGCCAAGCAGATTATTATCTATGATAGTAAAAAATCAAAGGGGAGGTTCCAATATCACTGGAATTAGGACAGAGGCAGGGAACATCCTACGAGACCCTGATGACATCCTAAAGGAATTCACTAGGTATTTTTCTATATTATATCAAGCCGGGTCCCAAAATCAGGGAGGAAAAATAGATCAATATCTGGATAACATCGATATCCCTGAATTTGACCAACAAGACATTGACTGGTTAAATAGACCTATACAACTGACCGAGCTACAGACCACGTTGTACTCCATCAAGGGCAATACATCCCCAGGGGTGGACGGTTTCCCATTCGAAGTATATCGGCAACATGAGGGAACGTTCCTTCCCCCAATGTTGGAGGTACTAAATCAATCTTGGACAATGGGTTCCCTACCCCCCTCATGGATGGAAGCCACCATTACATTGATCCCCAAAAAGGGGAAGGATCCGTTGTTACCTGCTTCCTACCGTCCTATCTCTCTGTTGAATACAGATTATAAAATTCTTGCCAAATTGTTAGCTAACAGATTAAAAACTGTCATACATAAAGTTGTCCATGTAGACCAAACCGGGTTCATTCCCAAAAGAAATATACAGGACAATATAAGGCGGGCGCTCTTGAACATCCAGACGGGGGACGGGGGGGACTGCTCCATCCTGTCCCTCGATGCCGCTAAGGCCTTTGACAGGGTGGAGTGGCCCTTCCTTTGGAAAGTATTATCACGGGTGAGGATGGGCGAGTATTTCTCCAGATGGGTTCGCATTCTGTACCAAAACCCGGTATCGAGGGTTCGAATTAATGGTGAGTACTCTGCCCCTTTTCCCCTGACCCGAGGAACATGTCAGGGCTGCCCCCTTTCCCCTTTGCTCTTCTCGCTATTCCTGGAGCCAATTGCATGCAAAATTAGAACAGATGAGGAAATATCTGGCTTCGGGTGCGAGGGGGAAGCTGACAAAATCAGTTTATATGCGGACGATATGCTGCTCTTTCTGGGAAAGGGGTATATAGACCTGCCCAGGGTTATGGATAGTCTGGATGAGTTTGGATCACTATCTGGATACGAGATAAACTGGGAAAAATCTAAATTTCTTCCATTGAGACGCCCGGTTCCACGGGGCCACAATTTTCGGGTTAGTATATTGACCCCAGCAGACTCCCTACTGTACCTGGGTATCCAGATAGGGACCAAACTGGAACATTATTTGAAACTGAATATACTCCCAATAATAGATAAAGTTAGGGAAAAAATTAGAACATGGCTAAAGCTCCCTCTGTCACAAATTAACCGAATAGCGCTTATTAAAATGACATTATTACCAATGTTACTATATGTTTTCAACGCCAGTCCAATCACGATAGAAGACAAGTTTTTCAACAAGCTAGAGACCCTCTTTAATGAACTGATTTGGGGCCGCAAACGAGTCAGAATTAAGATTCAGTATCTGTATAAAGAAGAGGGTGGAATGTCCATCCCTTTTTTAAAAGGATATTATTTAGCTGCCCAATTGAGATGGTGTGTGAGGAATCGGAGGAATAAATGCATCTGTCTTCTTTTTGGGGAGCATTGTAGACCATGGTCGGATCTTTTTCATATTCTTGAAACCGGTATTCTTAAGAAAAAAACAATAACAAATCCGTTTTGTAGAATGCTCGGGTATATTTGGCAACAAATTAGAGATATGGCGGGCGTATCTGAAGCAGTTCAGTACACCCCACTGTGGGGGAATGCACACTTACCACAAGTTATGCAACTAGGTCACGTTGAATATTGGGGAAAAAATGGAATATATTTAATTGCACAATTTTTTCATCAGGGGCTGATTAAGCCCTTAAACGAAATATTACCAGACATTACATTAGGATTTACTGATAAATTTCGATATGAACAATTATGTCACGCTATACAATACACGGAGAATAAGAATTATTTGAAGATAGTAAGGAATACTTTTTTAGATTTTTGTCTAGACATGACAGTTATCACTTCTATATCACATATATACGCTAAGTTAAAATATGAACACACAAAAACGATCACATTCAGGGGTGAAGCTAAATGGGAAAGAGACCTACATAAAGGGGAACCTATTATCTGGAATACTGTGTACAGAAACATTAAAAGATCGACCGTCTCACCTGCTCATGCATGGATTCTTTTGAAAATCATACACCGTCTCTATTATACACCAGCATTATTGTATACCATTTATAAAGATAGGAAACAGAACTGCTATAAATGTAACAAAGACAGAGGAGATTACAAACATCTGTTGTGGGACTGCCCAGGGATCAATGAATATTGGATAAAAATTTTTCGGAAACTGCAGGACCACTCCCCAATGAAATACCAGGCATGCATTGATTATGCCATCTTGGGTACACTCCCAGAGACAGATGAAAATAAAACAGAGCAGATACTGTGGTTTCGGGGCATTGCACTAGCCAAAATAATAATTGTGAAACATTGGGGCACCATGAAATACCCCAGTTTTCAGGAGTGGTTGGAGTGGATGAACAGAGTTAGGCAGTATGAACACACACTAGCCCAAACAGCACGGAAAAAGGCAGCCTGGCTGCGGATCTGGGGTAACTGGAAATAACGACAGTCTATGGGGGCACGGCGGTTATGTGGAGGAGAAGGGGGGGTCACTGGCAATTGGAAACAATAACAATGTTAAAGATGCAGACACGGCAGCCCCGCGGAAAGAAAAAGGGGGGGATGGAGGGAGGGATAGGGGGGGTTTATAAATAAAATTGAAACTTAGTACAGGTTTAGATGAAACTATTATTGCACTATCACTTTATCGCTTTGTGATATTGAAATAGAAGATTGTTGTACATTAATTTTTTGGAAAATAAAATATATATAAAAAAAAAAAAAAAGAGATGAGCAAATTGAAGCTATTGAAGTTGAATTCAATATGAATTTGAGGAAAAATTTGATTTGCACCAATGTCTAATTTCCTCACGCTTCGTGGTAACGAATCGCATTTTTTCCTAAAATAGCTGCTGCACGTGTGAGGACATGGAGAAAAGAACTCTGGGAAGGTGGGATCAACCATAATGCCATGCATGCAGCCAATCAGCAGCCAGCCAACCCTGTTGATGTCACAGCCCTATAAATAGCGGCAGCTATCTTGGATTCTGCCATTTACCAGTGTACTTAGTGCAGGGAGAGACGTCTGCAGGCACTAGGGACAGTGATAGGAAAGACTTGATTGTGGTGAAAAAACAATTTATAAGTGCAGGGAAAGGCTAGGGAGGAATCATTTGTGTAGAACAGGGTTCAGTAGGGGAGGTTACAGACTGGTTAATAGGAACAATCCTATTACACCTAGGTGCAGTGACTTGGGATCCAAATTGCCATTATACAGCTCTGTCATTCCAGCAAACCGTTCTTGTTATTAGGGTGCAAGTGCAGTTTCATACAGCCATTAATAGGGTTTATTACAAGGAAATATTTCTAGAGTATGTTTTATTTGCCCTTGTGCGGTGCAGTTATATGTTGTAAAGCCCTTTTTGCCGTATATTAGTGGCAAAATAAAAATATATTTGCCCTTGTGCGGCGCAGTAATATATTCTACAACCCTGTTTGTCGTGTATTATTGGCAAAATATATGTACTTATCTTTTGAAAAGCCTTTTGTGTTGTGTAAAAGTTGAAAATAATTAGGGCCTAATTGCCTTTCAGCGGTGCAGTGATATATTCTAAAGCCCTGTTTGGTGTATATTAGGGCAAAATAAAAAAGGCAGAGGTCGCAGCAGAGTAAGGGGCGGTGGCAGCAGGAGTCACAGTGAGAGGCCTGAGTGTCATCTAGCAGTCGTGTCTTGACCAGCAACCCAGCAGTTCTTAAATGGTTTATTCAGTCATCCACTTTGACCCAAGTGACATCAGACACCTCCAGCCAAGAGTTGGTGGGTTAGTCAGACACAACCTTTAGTTGGCATGGCCCTGCACCATCACCTGTCTTCAATTTGCTTCTGTCCTTTTCTGTTCCCTCAGCCAGATAATTATTATATGCTGTGGGCTCAGATCCACTATACAGCGAGGACGAGCTACTAGGCAGCTACTGGCCAACCAAGATGTGGAGGAGATATCCGCTGCTTTCTCCGGTAGGAGGGCAAGTAGTAATGAGTGGCGTGGGAGTTGGTTTTGCCACTCTTCTCCTGATGCTATATAACACCAATATAAGAGCACTAGCCCTAGAGTAATTGCTGTGAGGTAGCTATAAAGCGGATAACCCCTAAAAATACACTACACAACAATTGATAATAGAAAAACGTTTATTGTACAATTACCAAATATAATAAAATACATGTATAGGTGGCTTTTACAGACAGAGGACAAAACATGGACTACACATACAATAAATAGTTGCAGATAATCCCAAACACTCCTGAAAAATATCACTAGACAAATATATAAAGTGCAAAGTGTATAGAGGAGAGAGTAACCAAGGGAGACTCAACTGCCAATTGTACAATTGTATGCAGACCAATGTAGTCCAGGCCCCGATGCGCGTTTTGCTATCCCTTCTTCCTAGCAAGTTCCAGCGCATCGGGCAGTCACAAAGGATGAGGAGACAGAGGATAGAGTAGGAGGAGGAAAAGAAGAGACCGGCCTGCATGCAATCCGTGGCGGTAACAAAAATCCACACGGGTGGCATGGGTTACATGCTTGATGGCTGTCAGAAGGTTCACCCAGTGGGCAGTAAAAGTTAAGTACCTTCCCTGCCCGTGTTTGCTAGACCACGTTTCTGTGGTCAGATGTATCTTGGCACCGACACTGTGTGCCAGAGATATATTAACTTGCTGCTGAACGTGGCCATATAGTTCAGGGATGCCCTTCTTGGATAAATATTTACTTCTGGGACCTTCCATTGCTGTGTGCCAATGGCCACCGAGTTCACCAATTTATATGGCAGTACTTAGCTGGCTAGCAGTTCCGACAAGCCAGTGGTCAGCCTTTGGGCAAGAGGATTATCCTTCGTCATCCTTTTTTTATGCTCGAACATTTGGGCCACGGAAGCCTGCCTTGTACCAGATGAATGCAACGACGGCACGGTGGAAGGTGGAGTGGAGGACAAATGGTAGGAGAGAGGAGAAGGAGAAGAGGCAGGACATGGAGCACCAGAAGTGTAGCTTTGTGGGTTCTAACAGCGTTGCTCACACTGAGATCTGTGATGAGAGGCCAGGTGCCTTCTTAAAGCGGTCATCTCTAGGTGAGTGTTGGGCTTACCGCGACTTATGCGTTGACAGCACAGGCTGCAGGTGGCAAAACTATTGTCAGCAGCTGACACGTTAAAAAAAGCCCACACTGCGGAGCCATGATACAGATACATTTGAAGTCTGCTTTTTGCCTCCTGTGCACTGCAAGTTCTGCCTGCTTCTCCTCCTTCTCCTCCCTATCTGCTGCTCCATCTCTCACTCGGAACTCCTCTCCTCTTCCTCTCTTGTGGGCACCCATGTGAAGTCCATCGACACGTCATCATTTTCACCTTCACCTTTAGAGATCTCAGAGTAGGCAGCAACAGCGGGGACCACCCTTGATGGGCTGATCTGGGTACTGTTGTCAGACCGCTGGGTGGCAGCCGCTGCTACCTCCTCTTCCTCATCCAATGCCAAGAATGGCTGTGCATCGGTAAGGTCTGGAAATGGATGGGAAAATAATTCCTCTGACTTGAGTGGAGGGGCTATGGTGGTGGTGGTGTCTTTGGGGGAAACACAGCAGAGAGTGAGGAGGTTGCAGATACAGAGGATGAGAAGGGTGCAGAAGCAGAAGGCTGAGTTAGTCACTCAACCAATTCTGGTGTGTCCTTTGACATAATTGCATGCACTTTCTCCAACTTCCCACTTAGGCTCCGGCCTGGTGCACCTGCCCGACCCCTACCACATTTATTAAGACTGACATTTTAGACGCTAGATTTAATAAGGCCCGACGCTGGTAGCGTATCTGCCGGAGTTATGTAGAGGAGCAGGCCTCTTCATAATTTCAATGCTTCCACCGCAGTTTCTAAATGTAAAAAGCGAAGAAGGACTGGCACTCACTTCCATGACAATATGAAGAGACTTTTATTCAAAGCATAATAGCATCATCAGTGACTAGTTTCAGCTCAAGCCTCAGCCTTGCAGTTTGAAAAAAGTTGAGGCTTGGGCCGAAACTAGTCACTGATGATGTTATGCTTTGAATTGAAGTCTCTTCATATCGTCAAGAAAGTGAATGCTGGACCTTCTTTACTTTATACTAGAGGGATGCCTTCCATGGACACGTGCACCACGTGCAAACCGCAGTGCCAACCCATCTTCTTTGATGCTTCTAAATGTAAGACAGCTTCCTAAAAAATAGTAAATGAGACTTGGTGAGAATGGGGAAAAGTCGCTTGAGTCACAAAGTTCCTGTTTCATAAGTTAACCACATAGACTCAAGTTACAATGGTTTCAACTTACAATGGTCGTCCCGGAACCAATGAATAATATATATATATATATATACATATATATATACATATATATATACACTGAACACAAATATAAACACAACACTTTCGGTTTTGCTCCCATTTTGCATGAGCTGAACTCAAAGTTCTGAAACATCTTCTACATACACAAAAGACCCATTACTCTCAAATATTGTTCACAAATCTGTCTAAATCTGTGTTAGTGAGCACTTCTCCTTTGCCGAGATAATCCATCCCACCTTATAGGTGTGGCATATCAAGGTGCTGATTAGACAACATGAATATTGCACAGGTGTGCCTTAGACTTCCCACAATACAAGGCCAAACTGAAATGTGCATAGTTTTGCCTTACTTGGGGAGGGAAGGGTCAGAAAACAAGTCTGTATCTGGTTTGGGCACCATTTGCCTCAGACAGTGCAACACATCTCCGCTGCATAGAGTTGATCAGGTTGTTGATTGTGGTCTGTGGAATGTTGGTCCACTCCTCTTTAATAGCTGTGCGAAGTTGCAGAATATTGGCAGGAACTGGAACATGCTGTCGTATAAGCCGATCCAGAGCATCCCAAACATGCTCAATGAGTGACATGTCCGATGAGTATGCTGGCCATGCAAGAACTGGGATGTTTTCAGCCTACAGGAATTGTGTACAGATCCTTGCAATATGGGGCCGTGCATTATCATGCTGCAACATGAGGTGATGGCCGTGGATGAATGGCACAACATTGGGCCTCAGGATCTCTTCACGGTATCTCTGTGCATTCAAAATGCCATCAATAAAATGCACCTGTGTTCATTGTCTATATTATACGCCTGCCCATACCATAACCCCACTGCCACCATGGTCTACTCGATCCACAACGTTGACGTCAGCAAACCGCTCACCCACACGACGCCAAACACGCTGCCACCTGCCCTAAACAGTGAAAAACGGGACTCATCCGTGAACAGTGCGCCTCTCCAACATGCCAAACGCCATCGAATATGAGCATTTGCCCACTCAAGTGGGCGACAAGCATGCAGATGTGCTTCCCTGAGACGATTTCTGACAGTCTGTGCAGAAATTCTTCAGTTATGCAAACCGATTGTTGCTGCAGCTGTCTGGGTGGCTAGTCTCAGATGATCATGGTGGTGAACATGCTGGATGCGGAGGTCCTGTGCTGGTGTGGTTGCACAAGGTCTACGGTTGGGAGGCCAGTTGGATGTACTGCCATATTCTCTGAAATGCCTTTGGAGACGGCTTATGGTAGAGAAATGAACATTCATTGCATGGCAACAGCTCTGGTAGACATTACTGCAGTCAGCATGCAAATTCCACGCTCCTTCAAACGTTGCGACATCTGTGGCATTGTACTGTGTGGTCAAACTGCACATTTCAGAGTGGCTTTTTATTGTGGGAAGTCTAAGGCACACCTGTGCAATATTCATGTTGTCTAATCAGCACCCTGATATGCAACAACTGTGAGGTGGGCTGGATTATCTCAGCAAAGGAGAAGTGCTCACTAACACAGATTTAGACAGATTGGTGAACAATATTTGAGAGTAATGAATCTTTATTGTATGTAGAAAATGTTTCAGATCTTTGAGTTCAGCTCATGCAAAATGGGAGCAAAACCGAAAGTGTTGCATTTATATTTTTGTTCAATGTATATATATTTATATATATATATATATATATATATATATAAAGGAAAGCAATGGCGGCACCGGAATGCAAAAAGGGTGCTATGTCCAGGGATGTAGCAGCTTACCCCATCAATAGGAAACGAAAAAAGGACAGCACTCCAAGTAAAAGTGATGATGATTTAATCACCCATGTGCAGGCAACGTTTCAGCTCATACAAGAGCCTTTATCAAGCCTTGATAAAGGCTCTTGTATGAGCTGAAACGTTGCCTGCACATGGGTGATTAAATCATCATCACTTTTACTTGGAGTGCTGTCCTTTTTTCGTTTCCTATAAATATATATATATATATATATATATATATATATGTGTATATATATATAAAACAAGAAAAAAAGAAAAAACACCGCAGCACGTCCGTAGGTGAAAATAGTGGATCTTTATTCACCCTTGCGACGTTTCAGTCCTCTTACTGGGACTATTATTGATAATAGTCCCAGTAAGAGGACTGAAACGTCGCAAGGGTGAATAAAGATCCACTATTTTCACCTACGGACGTGCTGCGGTGTTTTTTCTTGTTTTATATCATACACCTTGGTAAGGTGTTTCCACCGCTGGCACCCATCGGTTCGATACTAGGTGTGCTGCCCTGATTCTACACAGTCTAAATATATATATATATATATATATATATATATATTTATTATGTTCCTATTCATTTCTTCTGAATGTAAGGTAAATTATTATATAATTTTATAGTATTGTCTTTGAACTCTTTTCCCTATTCTTTGTTTATAATTTCCACGTACTATAACAGCAACTTATTCAGACCAAAATTGAAACCCACACACAAAATAAAAAGACAACACATAATGATAATGGAAGGAGAACAAGTCCATCTAAAATGCTTTCATGGTGAAAGATCACAGAGGACAATAAAAGGTACAAAGGTTGTTAAAAATGCAGCTGTAGAATTTTCTGAAAGATGAAACGACATCTACAAGGAAAGAGCATATGACAGGTAACAGATGTTCTATTTCAAATGAAAATGTGAAAACTGTTATCAGTGCAGACAATGATGTCTGGGCAAATGCAATATTTTATAAATACATAGCTAGCACTAATAGAAAAATCTCATCAAGTGCAGGGAAATAAATACACAAATGCTTCTGAATCAAAGTTTACGTATAATATATATATATATATATATATATATATATATATATACTGTAGATCACTTGCATAGTGTTGCTGACATATTTTGTAGTCCTTTATAGTACCATCATTTGCTGTCCCCATTGAAGCTCACAATCTGCGTCTTTATAGTGTGGTAGATGTTGTCATGCAGAAGTTGGCGCCCATTTAAGCACTGATATATGGCACGTGTATGTATATCAGTCACAGATTTTGTTGCAAGCCATTTTGGAACAAAATCTGCTACTTTCCCCCGCTCACGTCACTTTCCCGAGAGGTCTGAAAAAGAGGCCAGTGTGCGAGCAAGGAAGAGGGCGGGCCAGCCAGCCCGTCTTATTCATTGTTTTGTTCGCCAGTTTTTGGCATGCAAAATGACTTAAAGGTACGCCAGCAAGAGAGCTGGCATAGGTTTTAGATTGTCGCACATCCTGCTGGAGGAATCAGCAAAGTTGCGCCTCCACATAAGTTTGACTTCCTCCAGCAGCGCAGACACAATTAAAGGGGTTGTCTCTAGATGATCAAGCATGCTCGGCTGAAAACCTGTTCGGCTCGAGCATATCGATGCTCGGCTCATGGCCGTACTAGGCCGGGTACCGTATATGCTCGAGCACCATGCTCGTGTCTCCTCCACGCACGTTTCTTGGCTGCTATGCAGCCAATAAACAAGCATATAAGTACTGCCCTCACTGTTTTTAGCCAACATGGCTACTGGCATTACGGTGATTGGCTGGCCAAAACGCGTCATCGTGTGCTATATAGCACCCGATGACGCATGTTCGGCTCATTCGTAGTCATGGAGAGCTGAGCATAGGAAGGGACAGAGAGTGTAGGGAGTACAATATAATTTTTTTTTTTTTTACAAAAATGTTTCAGAGACCCAAAGGTCCTTGTAAGGACTATTGTGTGCGACAGCAGCAATATATGTTTGTAGAGCAACCTGCGCTAAATTGCTCAGTGTTAGGGAGAGCTGTGCAAAGAAAAGGACAGACAGTGTAGTGAGTGTAATAGGAAGATTTTTATACAAAAATCTTTTCAGAGTCCCAAAAGTCTTTAAAGGACTATTGTGTGTGACAGCAGCAATATATATTTTTAGCACATCCTGGGCCACTGCAGACAGTTAAATTATTTGCCCCATATCTCCTGTGTAAAGTGTTTGCATCGCTAAAATATCAGTAACATCCAGTGTACTTTTTCCATAGACGGTGTCCACTGTGGACAGTTAAATTATCCGCGCCACATCTAATGTTTAAAGTTTGTGCAGCCCTAAAATCTCAGTGACATCCTGTGTACTTTTTCCATAGATGGTGTCCATTGCAGACAGTTAAATTATCTGTGCCACATCCGCTGTGTTAAGTGTGTGCATCCCAAAAATATCTGTGACATCCAGTGTACTTTCTCAATAGACGGTGTCCGTTGCGAACAGTGAGATTAGCTGCACCACATCTCCTGTGTAAAGTGTGCACATCCCTTAAATATCAGTGACATTCAGTGTATTTTTTCCATAGACGGTATGCGCTGCGGACAGTTAAATTATCCGTGCCACATCTCCTGTATAAAGTGTGCGCATCCCAAAAATATCGGTGACATCCAGTGTACTTTTTCAATAGATGGTGTCCGTTGCCAACAGTGAGATTAGCTGAGTCACATCTCCTGTGTAAAGTGTACGCATCCCTAAAATATCAGTTACATCCAGTGTATTCTTTCCATAGACGGCGTCCGCTGCGGACAGTTAAATTATCCGTGCTACATCTCCTGTAAAAAGTGTGCACATCCCAAAAATATCTGTGATATCCACTGTACGTTTTCCGTATACGGTGTCTGCTGCGGACAGTTAAATTATCCTTGCCACATCTCCTGTGTAAAGTGTGTGCATCCCAAAAATATCTGTGACATCCACTGTACGTTTTCCGTATACGGTGTCTGCTGCGGACAGTTAAATTATCCGTGCCACATCTCCTGTGTAAAGTGTGCACATCCCAAAAATATTTGTGACATCCAGTGTACTTTTTCCGTAGACTGTGTCCGCTGCAGACAGTTAAATTATCCGTGCTACATCTCCTGTATAAAGTGTGTGCATCCCAAAAATACAGACGTGGACAAAATTGTTGGTACCCTTTGGTCAATGAAAGAAAAAGTCACAATGGTCACAGAAATAACTTTAATCTGACAAAAGTAATAATAAATTAAAATTCTATAAATGTTAACCAATGAAAGTCAGACATTGTTTTTCAACCATGCTTCAACAGAATTATGTAAAAAAATAAACTCATGAAACAGGCATGGACAAAAATGATGGTACCCCTAGAAAACACAGAACATAATGTGACCAAAGGGACATGTTAATTCAAGGTGTGTCCACTAATTAGCATCACAGGTGTCTACAACCTTGTAATCAGCCATTGGGCCTATATATATGGCTCCAGGTAATCACTGTGTTGTTTGGTGATATGGTGTGTACCACACTCGACATGGACCAGAGGAAGCAAAGGAAAGAGCTGTCTCAAGAGATCAGAAAGAAAATTATAGACAAGCATGTTAAAGGTAAAGGCTATAAGACCATCTCCAAGCAACTAGATGTTCCTGTGAGTACAGTTGCACATATTATTCATAAGTTTAAGATCCATGGGACTGTAGCCAACCTCCCTGGACGTGGCCGCAGGAGGAAAATTGATGACAAATCTAAGAGACGGATAATCCGAATGGTAACAAAAGAGCCTAGAAAGACTTCTAAAGAGATTCAAGGTGAACTTCATGCTCAAGGAACATCAGTGTCAGATCGCACCATCCGTCGTTGTTTGAGCCAAAGTGGACTACATGGGAGACGACCAAGGAGGACACCATTGTTGAAAACGAATCATAAAAAAGCAAGACTGGAATATGCCAAACTACATGTTGACAAGCCACAAAGCTTCTGGGAGAATGTCCTGTGGACAGATGAGACAAAAATCGAAGTTTTTGCCAAGGCACATCAGCTGTATGTTCACAGACGAAAAAATGAAGCATATCAAGAAAAGAACACTGTCCCTACTGTGAAACATGGAGGAGGCTCTGTTATGTTCTGGGGCTGCTTTGCTGCGTCTGGCACAGGGTGTCTTGAATCTGTGCAGGGTACAATGAAATCTCAAGACTATCAAGGAATTCTAGAGAGAAATGTACTAGCCAGTGTCAGAAAGCTTGGTCTCAGTCGCAGGTCATGGGTCTTGCAACAGGACAATGACCCAAAACACACCGCTAAAAACACCCAAGAATGGCTAAGAGGAAAAAATTGGACTATTCTAAAGTGGCCTTCTATGAGCCCTGACCTCAATCCTATTGAGCATCTTTGGAAGGAGCTGAAACATGCAGTCTGGAAAAGGCACCCTTCAAACCGGACACAACTGGAGCAGTTTGCTCATGAGGAGTGGGCCAAAATACCTGCTGAGAGGTGCAGATGTCTCATTGACAGTTACAGGAAGCGTTTGATTGCAGTGATTGCCTCAAAAGGTTGCGCAACAAAATATTAAGTTAGGGGTACCATCATTTTTGTCCATGCCTGTTTCATGAGTTTATTTTTTTACATAATTCTGTTGAAGCATGGTTGAAAAACAATGTCTGACTTTCATTGGTTAACATTTATAGAATTTTAATTTATTATTACTTTTGTCAGATTAAAGTTATTTCTGTGACCATTGTGACTTTTTCTTTCATTGACCAAAGGGTACCAACAATTTTGTCCACGTCTGTATCTGTGACATCCAGTGTATTTTTTCCGTACATAGTGTCCACTGGGGACAGTGAGATTAGCTGCGCCACATCTCCTGTGTAAAATGTGCGCATCCAAAAAATATCTGTGACATTCAGTGTACTTTTTCAATAGACGGTGTCCGCTGCAGACTTTGAGATTAGCTGCACCACATCTCCTGTGTAAAATGTGGGCATCCCTAAAATATCAGTGACATCCAGTGTACTATTTCAATAGACGGTGTCTGCTGCGGACAGTGAGATTAGCTGCACCCCATCTCCAGTGCAAAGTGTGCGCATCCCAAAAATATCTGTGACATCCAGTGTACTTTTTCAATAAACGGTGTCTGCTGCGGACAGTGAGATTAGCTGCACCCCATCTCCTGTTTTTTTTTTTTTTCTTTAACAATGTTTTATTGTTTTGTAATTATATCAAGTACATGTATGACAAGAGATCACAGTCAGATACAGTCAGGTAACACAGAATAGCGTAAGGCATGATGACAGGTGATCCAGCTGTACAAGTTACATTTAGAGCAACCAAATTAACCTGAAACTTATGGAGAACAAAGGGAGAGGGGGGGAGGGAAGAGAGGGAGGAGGAAAGGGTGGAGGGAGGGAGGGGATGTAGGAGGTTAGTCATGTCTGCTAATAGGCAATTATACTATAGGTATAGTTTCAAGTAAAGTGTCTATATTCTTTCCAGCGAGTCCAAGTCGATAGAAAGGTAGATCTAGATTTTAATTCCCAATGGGATAGCTCCTCAAGTCGGTAAATTTGGTCGACTTTGTTGAGCCAATGTTCAACCTTTGGGGTTTCAGTGGAACGCCACATAGTTGGAACAAGTATACGCGCTGCCGATATCAGGGAGGAAAATAAGGCTAACGTATACTTATCCCTACCGCAAATGCCAAACGAAAGTAAAGCAGTCTCAGGGGCGCATGGGAAAGCGAACTTGCATATCTTATTGCTGATTTGAAAAATGGTTTTCCACCAATCAGAGATCTTGGGACAGTCCCACCAAATATGGAGGAATGTGCCTTTCATGTCCTCGCACCTCCAACAGTGTTCTGGAACACCAGGGAAAAATTTTGAGATTTTGTCTGGGGTTTTATACCATCGTGATAGGACTTTGTAGCCATTTTCCTGGACACGAACACAACGAGAGAGTTTGTGAGGGATTGTGCAAATTTTGAGAACTTCCTTTTGTGTGAAGCACTTATTCAAGTCGCTTTCCCATATGCCAATGAAAGCAGGCTTGACATCCGCCGCAGGGAGATTTATCCGTTTGTACATAGTAGATATGAGCTTAGGAGGATATTTGAGAGTATTAAGTAAATTTTCGAACCAGTCTGGGGTCTTTTGAGTATTAAGTGTTTTTGCCCACAAGGCAAGGTCTTTCTTTATAAAGTGAATGAGTAGATTGTTAGAGGGAGTCAGATTTAATGCTTCCAATAGAAGTGAGTCAGATAAGACACAGCCATCTTTGTCCAGTAATTCTAGTATAGGTTTGCTGGAGGATCTGAGCTCGATAGGGGAAGAATTTTTTAGTTCAATAGGAGCCAGTGATATCATGTCTTTCACTTGTAGAAAGGGAGAAGGAAGAGTTAGTGCCCGATAATTGGCGGAGAACCACTCCCATACCTTAATAGTAGTGGAAATTATCGGATTAGGTATGGAAGCTCGAGCAGGAAGTGGCCTGTCCGCCAACAACAAGGCCCTAAGAGTGGAAGGAAAGTATACATTCTCCAAAGCTAACCATTGTTTTTGGTTATGGGGTCTAAGCCAATCCATTAGTCTACATAGGTGTATGGCCTTCATGTATTTCTCTGGGTCTGGAAGGCCTATTCCTCCTAAATGTTTGGGTTTGGTCAAAGTTGCAAAGGAGATCAAAGGTTTCCTTCCCTGCCAGATAAATTTCCTGATATAGTTGTTCAAGGACCGGAAGTATGACCTAGGTATAGGTAAAGGGAGGACTTGCATCAGGTAGGTCAGTCTAGGTATAACTAAAGACATGACCATATTCTTTCTTCCAAACCAGGACAGGTAATGGTGATCCAAAGAGTCCAGCTGAGCAGCGATGGCAGACAAGAGAGGTGTATAATTAAGGCGGAATAGTTCCGAGGGATGAGAGGTAATCTTAATACCTAAGTAGTTTAAGTAAGGAGAGGTCCAATCAAAAGGGGAACTAGTTTTAAGAGTTGTGAGTGTTTTTGAGGAAAGGCCAATGTGAAGAATCTGTGATTTTTGGGGATTAACCTTGAAGTTAGATAAAAAGCCAAAATTAGCTAGGAGAGAGGTTATTAACGGCATGGAAGTTAATGGGTTGGTAGTAATAATCAGCAGGTCGTCCGCAAAAGCAGCTAATTTAAATTCTAACGTTCCAATTACCCCATCTCCTGTTTAAAGTGTGCGCATACCTAAAATATCAGTGACATCCAGTGTACTTTTTCCGTAGACGTTGTCCGCTTCTGACAGTGACCTTACCAGGGCCACATCTACAGTGTGACGTGTGCGCTTTAAAAATGTTTCTGTGACATACATTGCAATTGTTCCGTAGACGATGTCCGCTTCGGACAGTGACCATACCAGGGCCACATCTACAGTGTAACGTGTGTGCTTCAAAAATGTATCTGTGACATACATTGTAATTTTTCCATAGACGGTGTCTATTTCTGACAGTGACCTTACCAGGACCACATCTGCAGTGTAACGTGTCCACTTCAAAAATGTATCTGTGACATACAGTGTACTTTGTCAGCTTTGAAACCATACTCCCGTCGGGAGACTTTGTTTTCCTGGAAGTAGCTTGGCAGGTCATGGGAATAACGCTGACGGATTGCCGGTCGTCATCGTTTATGGTTGGAACTACAGCGGTATCTGATCGTCTTCGAACCTCCGACTTTTATTTTTGATTAATGAAAACATTTTTGGCAAATGCTTTTGCTTTGGTTCGTCTTTTGCTGGTCCAAGAATTTCACCTCTAGTGGCGCAATACGGATGTTGCCGGCCATCCCTCTTAATCATGGCCCCAGTTCCGAAAACTAGCAAAATAGAACCGGAGTTCTTTTCCATTATTCCTAGCTGAAGTATTCAGGAGACCCTGCCTGCTCTGAACACTGTACATTTTTTCAATGGTCAGCTAAGCAGTAGGCACTCTCCCATAATTGTTTAATGGTCAGCTTAGCAGCAGGCCCTCAACCATAATGTTTTAGAGGGTCAGCTTAGCGGCAGGCCCTCGCATATAATTTTTTAGAGGGTCAGATCACCTGCAGACCCTCGCATATAATGTTTTAGAGGGTCAGCTCATCTGCAGGCCCTCACCTACAATCTTTTGCAGGGTCAGCTCACCTGCAGGTCCTCACCTAATTATACCTAATAGGTAATTTGCACACATGCTGCCTTGCTTGGACGTGGCAGCCGTAGCCATTTCTCAGGCTCTCTCTCCGGAATCGAACCATGATTCCCCTTACCCGTGGTCACAGTGGAGACATTCAAATAGATTTTCGCCATCACAGGGACGTGCAATCGGCCCCAGGATATCTAGAGTCTCCAAAGCGGTAGCAGGCCCCAGCCCATAATGTTTTAGATGGTCAGATCAGCAGGACCTTGCTCCAAATGTTTTTGAGGGTCACCAGCAGGACATCAATCATAATTATTCAAGGCTGTGTATGATGCCCTCTTTTATGTGTAATAAAGGGTGTATTGTAGTGCCGGTTCCTAGTAACTTTTGGCAACCCTTTCACTTAGTGCATAGGCTTTATGAGTGTAGGAGTCCCACTACCTGAACCATTGCACCACAATGTGAATGAGGCCCTCCTTTATGTGATATACAGGTTGTATCTGATTGCCTCTTCCTTATAATTTTTGGCAGCACTTGCACTTTATATACAAGTGAATATACAGGAAAGAATGTTTCCTAACAATGTTTCCTTTAAAATTGATTTTATCTTCGGTTTTGTGCGTATTATTGTCAGTCTGTAAAAGTAGCATACTACTCGGACAACATCGTTCCCAGCAGTGACCTGGGAATCCAAGATGCAACCAGACATCTTCCCAATGCTGTTCCCAAACCATTTCGGTGGTGTTTACACCGATTTCTGACCTTTTCCTATGAACCAGAATCCCTCCCCTCTTCAGAGCAGGAGGTGCCTGGTTTAATGCTCGGGTACTCTCATTGACTTCCATTATACTCGGGTGCTCGGTAGAGTACCCGAGCATCCCGAGGTGTTCGACCCGAACACTAGTGATGAGCGGCAGGGGTCATATTCGAATTTGCGATATTTCACGAATATTTTGTAGAATATTCGTTGAATATTGGCAAATTCGAATATTCGTTATATTCTACGTTTTTTTTACGCTAAAAATCGGCAATGTAATGATTCTGTAATAAGCGGATTTTCGTAATTCGAATTTTCTATAACGAATTTTTCAACTTACAACTATTAGACAAAGAAGATTACAGGCACTATATTAGCTAAATTGGTCTATATTCGATTTTTTTTTTTGGAAAATTCACTATATTGCTATAACTTAGTTTTTTTGAATATTCGTAATATTCTAAAACAAGAATATATAGCAATATAGCGAATATTCGGAAAAAACGAATATAGAGCAATTTAGCTAATATAGTGCTATAATCTTTTTTTTTATAGTTGTAATTTTTTTCCAATCTGAACTTCAGATGAGAAAAAAATTACAACTATTAGACAAAGAAGATTATAGCACTATATTAGCTAAATTGCTCTATATTTGTTTTTTTTTTGAATATTCGCTATATTGCTATAACTTCGTTTTTTCGAATATTCGTACAAGAATATATAGCAATATAGCGAATATTAAAAAAAAAGAATATAGAGCAATTTAGCTAATATAGTGCTATAATCTTCTTTGTCTAATAGTTGTAATTTTTTTCTCATCTGAAGTTCAGATTGGAAAAAAATTACAACTATAAAAAAAAAGATTATAGCACTATATTAGCTAAATTGCTCAATATTCATTTTTTTCCGAATATTCGCTATATTGCTATATATTCTTGTTTTAGAATATTACGAATATTCAAAAAAACTAAGTCATAGCAATATAGTGAATATTCGAAAAAAACTAATATAGAGCAAAATTCGCAAACACTACTACTCCTAAAGTCAAGTATATTGCAGCCTTCTTATTCGCCCACAAGCTAGAAGCAGGGAGGGATCATGTGTACTGATAAAAAATAAAAATAAAAAAAAATAAAAAAAAAAGGGAAAAAAAAATTGAATATTCGAAATTACAAATATATAACTATATTCGAAATATTCGCGAATTTTCAAAGTACCTATATTCACGATAAAAATTCAAAATCCGAATATTCGTGATCAACACTACCGAACACCCGAGAACTTTGGTGCTCGATCAACACTAGTTGTCTAACTTCAGCAAATAGCATTTATTATGTAGATGAAGTTATTACAATCCACTTACTAATGTATTATTATCCATATTGCTTCCATTGTTGGCTGGATTCATTTTTCAATCATTTTATAAGCTACTTGTTTCCATGATTATGAGCATCCTGCAATCCAGCAGTGGTGGCTATGCTTGCACATTTTAGGAAAAAGCAACAACCTATGTGTGGTCCCACGGTCCCAGACACCAGAGTGGCTGGCGCTTTTTCCTATAGTGTGTAAGCACGACCACCACTGATGGATTGCAGGGTGGTCATAACCATGGAAACTAGCTGTGTATAATGTGATGGAAAAATGAATCCAGCCAATAAAGGAAGCAATATGGATAACCACAGTACATTAGTAAGTGGCTTGTATTAACTTTCTCTACATTATAAATGCCACTTGCTGAAGTGAGTCAACCCCTTTAAGACTGGTATGTAAATTGCCAATCAATAAATGTGCCCCATAGTCTTTGGTCAGATTTGAACCTAGAACCCCAGTGCTGGTAATAACCAGTTCTCTACACTGAGCCACCATGCTGTCCCACAGTGGCCTTAAAACAAAGCAATCATAATTTGTAGACTTTCATAAGTGTAGTCTTTTCACTTGAATAATCCCTCCATTTTCATAGGCTCTAAATTAACTGGACAATTGACTGTGAGCAATTTCTTGACTAGTGTTTAAGAAAAGTACTAGAGCTTATTCCAATAGCTATACATTGTAAAATAACCAATTTGGTTTACATAATAATTTACATAAGAAAAAGCTCTCCCTGATGGATTTTCAAATGTAATAGACACTTGTAGCAAAAAGCTACAATCATCTACTGTTGCCTGACCTCGTCTGCAGGTCATTGCACATCTCCCTGTGACTGCAGCTGTCTAATGACAGCATGGTCACAGCAATGTGCAGAGGCACAGGTTACCGGCAGATTGTGATGTAACCCGATGATTTTATACGGCGGGTTACGGATATGAGCTATGACATATAAAGTCATGCAGTGGTAGGCAAAGGGTTAACTATTAAAGACCATACTGGCGAATCTTGTGAAGCTTTATTTAGTCTGTGAGTTAGGTTTCATTAGCTAATGCTTGTTATTTTGTTCTTTCTTGTTTTAAGATTTTTTGCTGTGAGTGTTCTGGTTTATATTGAATATTGAATTTTATGTTACATACCTTATACTAGAGATCAATATATTATCTATCTATCTAAAATAAGAAAGATAAAGAGCAACACACAAACACAGCAGGTGCAAAATCCCTCTTGAGACCGGCGACCAAGGTCCACTTGCATATATTGAGCAAAAGAAGGCAGCACTCCAAAATTCAATGGAAAAAAAATGGGTGATTTATTTAACCCATATAGCTGCTATATGGCCCAAATCAATCACCCATAAGTTTTCCACATGAATTATGGAATGCTGCCTTCTTTTGCTCAATATATCTATCTATCTATCTATCTATCTATCTATCTATCTATCTCTGGCTATATCTATCTACAGATAAAGCCGATCTAAACTTGAGTCTGATAACACATGGCACAGTGTTATCTTGGTTATTTTGTGACTAAAGCCATTGAAATCCATTGAAAAATGTATTATCTTTTCCTTGGCATTCTTTACTTAACCTCTTGGGGACACATGACGTACCGGTACCTCATGATGTCGTGGTACTTAAGGACACATGACATATCGTGTTGCGGTGATCGGAACTGGGTGCCTGCTGAAATTTCAGCAGGCACCCTGGGACAATGCGCAGGGGGGTCCTGTGACCCCCCATATCGGCCGCAAACCGCAGGTCAATTCAGACCTGTGGTTTGTGGCGTTTCCGGGTGATCGGGTGGCGACTGCAGTGGCTATCGGGTCCCTGTGCTGCTGTGACGGGCATCGGGGCTGCCTTCCGGTGAAGAGCCTGTGAGATCCAGCCCAAAATAGTACCAATCTAACCATCGTCTCATGCCGCAAAAAATGAGCTCATACCTAAGACAATCGCCCCAAAAAAATTAAAAACTAAAACATAATTTTTTTGTTTTAAAAAAAGCTGTTATTGTGTAAAACTTAAGTAAATAAAAAAAAGTATACATATTAGGTATCGGCACGTCCATAATAACCTGCCCTATAAAAATATCACATGACCTAACCCCTCAGGTGAACACCGTAAAACAATTACAATAAAAACGGTGTAAAAAAAGCTATTTTTTGTCACCTTACATAACAAAAAGTGTAATAGCAATCATTTAAAAAAAATTATGCTTTGTTATGTAAAACTGAAACAAACAACCCAAAAAAGGTATTGTCGCGTTTATGACAACCAGATCTATAAAAATATCACATGATCTAAACTGTCAGATAAAATAAAAACCGTGCCAAAACAGCTATTTCTTGTTACCTTGCCTCACAAAAAGTGTAATATAGAGCAACCAAAGATCATATGTACCCTAAAATAGTACCAACAAAACTGGCACCCTATCCCATAGTTTCTAAAATAGGGTCACTTTTTTGGAGTTTCTACTCTAGGGGGGCTTCAAATGGGACATGGTGTCAAAAAACCAGTCCAGCAAATTCTGCCTTCCAAAAACCGTATGGCATACCTTTCCTTCTGCGCCCTGCCGTGTGCCTGTACAGCAGTTTACGACCACATATGGGGTGTTTCTGTAAACTACAGATTCAGAGCCATAAATATTTAGTTTTGTTTGGCTGTTAACCCTTGCTTTGCAACTGGAAAAAAAATATTAAAATGGAAAATCTGCCAAAAAAGTGAAATTGTGAAATGTTATCTCTATTTTCCATTAATTCTTGTGGAAAACCTAAATCCTTAAGAAAGATTGTAAAATCAGTTTTAAATACCTTGAGGGGTGTATTTTCTAGAATGGGGTCATTTTCGGGTGGTTTATATTATGTAAGCCGTACAAAGTGACTTCAGACCTGAACTGGTCCTTAAAAAGTGGGTTTTTGAAAAAGATTTGCTTCTAAACTTCTAAGCCTTGTAACGTCCCCAAAAAATAAAATGTAATTCCCAAAATGATCCAAACATGAAATTGACATATGGGGAATGCAAAGTAATAACTATTTTTGTAGGTATTGCTATGTATTATAGAAGTAGAGAAATTGAAACTTGGAAATTTGCAAATTTTGGGTAAATTTGGTATTTTTTATAAATAAAAATTACCAGTGTCATAAAGTACAATATGTGATGAAAAAAAAATGGCTTGGATAAGTCAAAGCGTTTTAAAGTTATCACCACATAAAGTGACACTGGTCAGATTTACAATAAATGTCCTGGTCCTTAAGGTGAAAATTAGCCTGGTCCTTAAGGAGTTAATGCGTTAACTATCAAGTTTTGTATCTATCTATCTTACAAGAATGAAGAAAAAAAGTATCATGAAACAAACTGCAGCTTACTACATAAAGGTGCCTTTCCTGATTGGTTAGCTCAGTGTAGGACCTATGCATATTTCCTTCAAAATTTGCTGTTTCCTATCCTAATAAAAGCTGACAGAATGTAAATGAGTTTCTAAAGGAACCAGCAAAAGTGGCAATTTTTCTCATTTAATCTTTAGATGAGCTGTCTGTCTCCCAGCTGCTGAGCTTCATTAGAATTCTGAAACTAATTCACCTATCAACACATGATTATTGGGTCGTGTGAGTTTTTTTTGGGATACATGAAGAGAAAATCACTCCAAAGTACAGGTTGGTCAATAATAAAACTGGCAGACTTCAGAACAATCTGTTCTAACAGGGGAATGCACCCAAATCTCATTTATGTCTTTTACTGATATACCAAAGAGATAAATCCCTGTTAAAGATTGAATTGACTTTCTAATATAAGAGTTCATTGGTGCTGTAACTACAAAGTTCAGCTGTAATGAAAAGCCTTCAAGAAATAAAAAGGTATTTAGCAGTGTGGTCATTAAATAAACTTTTAGAGGTGATTGTTAGCAGAATGTCACAACCATGGTCATGGTCGTGACTCCTGTAACCGCAAGCAGTTGCCTGCGGTCTTGGTTTTGTTGTCAATCACAGGTGAGGGCTAAAGTATGTTGCCTCACCTGTGGTTGCCACTGGCAACACGTAGTTATTTTGCAGTTTAGCAGCCTGAGCTGGTGCTAGGCAGCTTGCTGCAATGTGCATGCGGTTGCACCTGGCAACCTGTCTTTGTTAGGTGTGTCTTTTGTTTGGTCACTTTGTTTTTGCAGCATATGGTTTGCTGGGTTCCCGTGTGATGTCTGTTGTGTGCTGTGTCCTTTGTGTTGTTGTGGACAGCAGCACTTGTACATGGGTTCCAGGTTGTGTGTCTGTGGCAGGTAAGTGTGGTACTAGTCTCACTTACCTGCCATTGCCATATGTCTGTTTATGTTCCCCTTTCTATGCAGCTTGGCCAGTGAGACTCCTGTTCCTCCGTGTCTAGGAGGAACAGGTCGTCTTACCCTGCTCCTAGTCCAGGGCCACCCTGAGGGCTAGCAGGAATATCAGGTTCCGGAGAATGAGCCCTCCTACCATCAGGGTCGGCTCATACAGGCTAGGAGACAGGGTCAGAATTAGGGATTGTTAGGAGGTGACCTGCTCCCTGATTCCTGTCCTGGCCATGCTCTGACCGTCCATCTTCTGATACCGCACGGCTGACCGTTTTCCCCATCCTCAGCCGTGACACAGAATTTTGGGTCAAGACGTCAAAGAGCAGGGAATTCAAACATTTCTATAGAAAAAAAATGAGGGTTGTCTTACTTATAATAATTAATACAGATTACCCAACTTTATCATGTATTTTTAGGTAGAATTATACAGATAGAGCAAAGTCTACATAAAGCCATTGCAAAAAATCAAGCAAAAGTATCTTGCAACTGTAAAATTAACGTTCTAATTGTAAGAAAAATTATTCCGTTAGTCCTTAAAATTAGTTATCCACCCAGTAAAAAATGAAAGAAAAAAGGCTAAGAATGTTATAAAAATAAAAAGTTCCATTCTGATGCCCAGTCTTCCAAAGTCTCTACTACCAGGCCCCGCTTGACATTCATTGCTTCAGCCAACCACTAACTGTAACGATTCAGCACTGTAGCCAGTCATTGGCTATAGTATCACATTTCCATTTCATCAGGGACCAGGGAGTTTCAGATTAGAATTAAATGAGGAAAGTATTCCCAAATGTTAAGCACTATAATAATGAGTCTAGATTAATTAACTGCTTGCAGTCTCACCCTGACCATGTCCTGGGGACAGTGCATATAATGTATTGACAATGAGCTTAATTTGAATATTCTGTTATCTGGAAATATAAAGCATTATGATGTCCTTTGCAGTTTTGGAGCTTTTAAAAAAATCCCATAAAATTCAAGTGTTTCTTTTTCCCATGGAGTCATCTATGGGAAAATGTCCTAACTACAGTGAGCTGCATTTTGAAACAATACATTGTGGAAGATAACGCGCATCTAGAATTTAATTTCATTTGCACCAGAATTTGTTATGCATGCTTATTAGGCCAAATATACCATATACTGTATATGCACCAGACTCAAAGTCAACTATTTGCCATTTTTTTGGTCTACTCCTCCTTTGTGTCTTCTTTTGCCATACGTATGCCATCTCCACGATAGTCTAAAAATGAGTACACATTTCTCTTAGTATAAAACCATGAGACACTTTTCCATCACTTTGCATTTATTTATATAATTTACTTGTGGAGGTGAAATGAAAAAGAAAATAGCGAATTTTCCAATTTGATATTTTTTTCCCACTAAGCCATTTGCTGTAGGGAATAAATATTTTTTATATTTTAATAGTACATCAGACATTTTTCTTTGGGCCTCTGCTGTTTGAAACACCAGAAGCCCGGCGGCTATGGTGCCTGCTGCACTTGCGACCAGGCACCATCTTTAAAATGCTGACATCCGCCGTATATACAGTGGATATAAAAAGTCTACACACCCCTGTTAAAATGTCAGGTTCCTATGATGTAATTTTTTTTTAAGATAAATCATTTCAGAACTTTTTCCACCTTTAATGTGACCTATAAACTGTACAGCTCAATTGAAAAACAAACTGAAATCTTTTAGGTAGAGGGAAGAAAAAATATATATAAAAACATATGGTTGCAGAAGTCTGCACACCCTTAAACTAAAACTTTGTTAAATCACCTTTTGATTATATCACAACACTCAGTCTATTTGGGTATGAGTCTATCAGCATGGCACATTTTGACTTTTCCCATTCTTCTTCAAATCTGTCAGATTGCGAGGGCATCTCCTGGGCACAGCCCTCTTCAGATCACACCCACAGATTTTCAATGAGATTCAGGTCTGGGCTCTGGCTGGGCCATTCCAAAACTTTAATCTTCTTCTGATGTAGCCATTCCTTTGTTGATTTTGATGTATGCTTCGGGTCGTTGTCATGCTGAAAGATGACGTTCCTCTTCATGTTCAGCTTTCTAGCAGAAGTTTTGTGCCAATATTGACTGGTATTTGGAACTGTTCATAATTCCCTCTAGCTTAACTGAGGCCCTAGTTCCAGCTGAAGAAAAACAGCTCCAAAGCATAATGCTGCCACTATCATGCTTCACTGTGGGTATGGTATTTAGGGATGAGCGAACTCGAACTGTATAGTTCGGGTTCGTACCGAATTTTGGGGTGTCCGTGACACGGACCCGAACCCGGACATTTTCGTAAAAGTCCGGGTTCGGGTTCGGTGTTCGTCGCTTTCTTCGCGCTTTTGTGACGCTTTCTTGGCGCTTTTTGAAAGGCTGCTAAGCAGCCAATCAACAAGCGTCATACTACTTGCCCCAAGAGGCCATCACAGCCATGCCTACTATTGGCATGGCTGTGATTGGCCAGAGCACCATGTGACCCAGCCTCTATTTAAGCTGGAGTCACATAGCGCCGCCCGTCACTCTGCTCTGATTAGCGTAGGGAGAGGTTGCGGCTGCGACAGTAGGGCGAGATTAGGCAGATTAACTCCTCCAAAGGACTTGATTAACTGATCGATCTGCAGCTGTGGATCATTGAGCTGCTGATCCTCAATTGCTCACTGTTTTTAGGCTGCCCAGACCGTTTGTCAGTCACATTTTTCTGGGGTGATCGGCGGCCATTTTGTGTCTTGTGGTGCGCCAGCACAAGCTGCGACCAAGTGCATTTAACCCTCAATGGTGTGGTTTTTTTTTGGCTAAAGCCTACATCAGGGTGAAGCTGTCACACCAAGTGCATTTAACCCTCAGTAGTGTGGTTGGTCAAGCTATCACACCAAGTGCATTTAACCAGCAATAGTCTGTTCATTTTTTGGCCATATACTAAATCAGGGGCAAGCTGCGCCCGTCACCAAGTGCATTTAACCCTCAGTAGTGTGGTTGGTCAAGCTGTGACACCAAGTGCATTTAACCAGCAATAGTCTGTTCATTTTTTGGCCATATACTACATCAGGGGCAAGCTGCGCCCATCACCAAGTGCATTTAACCAGCAATAGTGTGGTTATTTTTTGGCCATATCCCAGTCTAATTCTGTCACTAAATCCATACCGGTCACCCAGCGCCTAAATACTAGGCCTCAAATTTATATCCCGCTAAATCTCTCGTTACCGCTGTCCTGTTGTGGCTGGGAAAGTTATTTAGTGTCCGTCAAAGCACATTTTTTGTTCTGGGTTGAAATACAATTCCCAATTTAGCAATTTAAAAATTTAGTGGTTTCTGCTGTATCAGAGCTATTTGAAATCTATCCCTAAAAGGGTATATAATATTCAAGGTGCACATTGGGTCATTCAGAATAACTTCACACACACCCGCTACTGTGTATTTCCAAGTCTAATTCTGTCACTAAACCCATACCTGTCACCCAGCGCCTAAATACTAGGCCTCAAATTTATATCCTGCTAAATCTCTCGTTAGTGCTGTAGCTGGGCGAGTTATTTAGTGTCCGTTCAAGCACATTTCTTGTTCTGGGTTGAAATACAATTCCCAATTTAGCAATTTCATAATTTAGTGGTTTCTGCTATATCAGAGCTATTTGAAATCTATCCCTAAAAGGGTATATAATATTCAAGGTGCACATTGGGTCATTCAGAATAACTTCACACACACCCGCTACTGTGTATTTCCAAGTCTAATTCTGTCACTAAACCCATACCTGTCACCCAGCGCCTAAATACTAGGCCTCAAATTTATATCCTGCTAAATCTCTCGTTAGTGCTGTAGCTGGGCGAGTTATTTAGTGTCCGTTCAAGCACATTTCTTGTTCTGGGTTGAAATACAATTCCCAATTTAGCAATTTCATAATTTAGTGGTTTCTGCTATATCAGAGCTATTTGAAATCTATCCCTAAAAGGGTATATAATATTCAAGGTGCACATTGGGTCATTCAGAATAACTTCACACACACCCGCTACTGTGTATTTCCAAGTCTAATTCTGTCACTAAACCCATACCTGTCACCCAGCGCCTAAATACTAGGCCTCAAATTTATATCCTGCTAAATCTCTCGTTAGTGCTGTAGCTGGGCGAGTTATTTAGTGTCCGTTCAAGCACATTTCTTGTTCTGGGTTGAAATACAATTCCCAATTTAGCAATTTCATAATTTAGTGGTTTCTGCTATATCAGAGCTATTTGAAATCTATCCCTAAAAGGGTATATAATATTCAAGGTGCACATTGGGTCATTCAGAATAACTTCACACACACCCGCTACTGTGTATTTCCAAGTCTAATTCTGTCACTAAACCCATACCTGTCACCCAGCGCCTAAATACTAGGCCTCAAATTTATATCCTGCTAAATCTCTCGTTAGTGCTGTAGCTGGGCGAGTTATTTAGTGTCCGTTCAAGCACATTTCTTGTTCTGGGTTGAAATACAATTCCCAATTTAGCAATTTCATAATTTAGTGGTTTCTGCTATATCAGAGCTATTTGAAATCTATCCCTAAAAGGGTATATAATATTCAAGGTGCACATTGGGTCATTCAGAATAACTTCACACACACCCGCTACTGTGTATTTCCAAGTCTAATTCTGTCACTAAACCCATACCTGTCACCCAGCGCCTAAATACTAGGCCTCAAATTTATATCCAGCTAAATCTGTCCTTAGTGCTGTAGCTGGGCGAGTTATTTAGTGTCCGTTCAAGCACATTTCTTGTTCTGGGTTGAAATACAATTCCCAATTTAGCAATTTCATAATTTAGTGGTTTCTGCTATATCAGAGCTATTTGAAATCTATCCCTAAAAGAGTATATAATATTCAAGGTGCACATTGGGTCATTCAGAATAACTTCACACACACCCGCTACTGTGTATTTCCAAGTCTAATTCTGTCACTAAACCCATACCTGTCACCCAGCGCCTAAATACTAGGCCTCAAATTTATATCCTGCTAAATCTCTCGTTAGTGCTGTAGCTGGGCGAGTTATTTAGTGTCCGTTCAAGCACATTTCTTGTTCTGGGTTGAAATACAATTCCCAATTTAGCAATTTCATAATTTAGTGGTTTCTGCTATATCAGAGCTATTTGAAATCTATCCCTAAAAGGGTATATAATATTCAAGGTGCACATTGGGTCATTCAGAATAACTTCACACACACCCGCTACTGTGTATTTCCAAGTCTAATTCTGTCACTAAACCCATACCTGTCACCCAGCGCCTAAATACTAGGCCTCAAATTTATATCCTGCTAAATCTCTCGTTAGTGCTGTAGCTGGGCGAGTTATTTAGTGTCCGTTCAAGCACATTTCTTGTTCTGGGTTGAAATACAATTCCCAATTTAGCAATTTCATAATTTAGTGGTTTCTGCTATATCAGAGCTATTTGAAATCTATCCCTAAAAGGGTATATAATATTCAAGGTGCACATTGGGTCATTCAGAATAACTTCACACACACCCGCTACTGTGTATTTCCAAGTCTAATTCTGTCACTAAACCCATACCTGTCACCCAGCGCCTAAATACTAGGCCTCAAATTTATATCCTGCTAAATCTCTCGTTAGTGCTGTAGCTGGGCGAGTTATTTAGTGTCCGTTCAAGCACATTTCTTGTTCTGGGTTGAAATACAATTCCCAATTTAGCAATTTCATAATTTAGTGGTTTCTGCTATATCAGAGCTATTTGAAATCTATCCCTAAAAGGGTATATAATATTCAAGGTGCACATTGGGTCATTCAGAATAACTTCACACACACCCGCTACTGTGTATTTCCAAGTCTAATTCTGTCACTAAACCCATACCTGTCACCCAGCGCCTAAATACTAGGCCTCAAATTTATATCCTGCTAAATCTCTCGTTAGTGCTGTAGCTGGGCGAGTTATTTAGTGTCCGTTCAAGCACATTTCTTGTTCTGGGTTGAAATACAATTCCCAATTTAGCAATTTCATAATTTAGTGGTTTCTGCTATATCAGAGCTATTTGAAATCTATCCCTAAAAGGGTATATAATATTCAAGGTGCACATTGGGTCATTCAGAATAACTTCACACACACCCGCTACTGTGTATTTCCAAGTCTAATTCTGTCACTAAACCCATACCTGTCACCCAGCGCCTAAATACTAGGCCTCAAATTTATATCCTGCTAAATCTCTCGTTAGTGCTGTAGCTGGGCGAGTTATTTAGTGTCCGTTCAAGCACATTTCTTGTTCTGGGTTGAAATACAATTCCCAATTTAGCAATTTCATAATTTAGTGGTTTCTGCTATATCAGAGCTATTTGAAATCTATCCCTAAAAGGGTATATAATATTCAAGGTGCACATTGGGTCATTCAGAATAACTTCACACACACCCGCTACTGTGTATTTCCAAGTCTAATTCTGTCACTAAACCCATACCTGTCACCCAGCGCCTAAATACTAGGCCTCAAATTTATATCCTGCTAAATCTCTCGTTAGTGCTGTAGCTGGGCGAGTTATTTAGTGTCCGTTCAAGCACATTTCTTGTTCTGGGTTGAAATACAATTCCCAATTTAGCAATTTCATAATTTAGTGGTTTCTGCTATATCAGAGCTATTTGAAATCTATCCCTAAAAGGGTATATAATATTCAAGGTGCACATTGGGTCATTCAGAATAACTTCACACACACCCGCTACTGTGTATTTCCAAGTCTAATTCTGTCACTAAACCCATACCTGTCACCCAGCGCCTAAATACTAGGCCTCAAATTTATATCCAGCTAAATCTGTCCTTAGTGCTGTAGCTGGGCGAGTTATTTAGTGTCCGTTCAAGCACATTTCTTGTTCTGGGTTGAAATACAATTCCCAATTTAGCAATTTCATAATTTAGTGGTTTCTGCTATATCAGAGCTATTTGAAATCTATCCCTAAAAGGGTATATAATATTCAAGGTGCACATTGGGTCATTCAGAATAACTTCACACACACCCGCTACTGTGTATTTCCAAGTCTAATTCTGTCACTAAACCCATACCTGTCACCCAGCGCCTAAATACTAGGCCTCAAATTTATATCCAGCTAAATCTGTCCTTAGTGCTGTAGCTGGGCGAGTTATTTAGTGTCCGTTCAAGCACATTTCTTGTTCTGGGTTGAAATACAATTCCCAATTTAGCAATTTCATAATTTAGTGGTTTCTGCTATATCAGAGCTATTTGAAATCTATCCCTAAAAGGGTATATAATATTCAAGGTGCACATTGGGTCATTCAGAATAACTTCACACACACCCGCTACTGTGTATTTCCAAGTCTAATTCTGTCACTAAACCCATACCTGTCACCCAGCGCCTAAATACTAGGCCTCAAATTTATATCCTGCTAAATCTCTCGTTAGTGCTGTAGCTGGGCGAGTTATTTAGTGTCCGTTCAAGCACATTTCTTGTTCTGGGTTGAAATACAATTCCCAATTTAGCAATTTCATAATTTAGTGGTTTCTGCTATATCAGAGCTATTTGAAATCTATCCCTAAAAGGGTATATAATATTCAAGGTGCACATTGGGTCATTCAGAATAACTTCACACACACACGCTTCTGTGCATTTCCAAGTCTAATTCTGTCACTAAATCCATACCGGTCACCCAGCGCCTAAATACTAGGCCTCAAATTTATATCCCGCTGAATTTGAATACAATACATTGGGCCAAATAATATATTTGTTGTTGTGGTGAACCATAACAATGAGAAAAACATCTAGTAAGGGACGCGGACGTGGACATGGTCGTGGTGGTGTTAGTGGACCCTCTGGTGCTGGGAGAGGACGTGGCCGTTCTGCCACATCCACACGTCCTAGTGTACCAACTACCTCAGGTCCCAGTAGCCGCCAGAATTTACAGCGATATATGGTGGGGCCCAATGCCGTTCTAAGGATGGTAAGGCCTGAGCAGGTACAGGCATTAGTCAATTGGGTGGCCGACAGTGGATCCAGCACGTTCACATTATCTCCCACCCAGTCTTCTGCAGAAAGCGCACAGATGGCGCCTGAAAACCAACCCCATCAGTCTGTCACATCACCCCCATGCATACCAGGGAAACTGTCTCAGCCTCAAGTTATGCAGCAGTCTCTTATGCTGTTTGAAGACTCCGCTGGCAGGGTTTCCCAAGGGCATCCACCTAGCCCTTCCCCAGCGGTGAAAGACATAGAATGCACTGACGCACAACCACTTATGTTTCCTGATGATGAGGACATGGGAATACCACCTCAGCATGTCTCTGATGATGACGAAACACAGGTGCCAACTGCTGCGTCTTTCTGCAGTGTGCAGACTGAACAGGAGGTCAGGGATCAAGACTGGGTGGAAGACGATGCAGGGGACGATGAGGTCCTAGACCCCACATGGAATGAAGGTCGTGCCACTGACTTTCACAGTTCGGAGGAAGAGGCAGTGGTGAGACCGAGCCAACAGCGTAGCAAAAGAGGGAGCAGTGGGCAAAAGCAGAACACCCGCCGCCAAGAGACTCCGCCTGCTACTGACCGCCGCCATCTGGGACCGAGCACCCCAAAGGCAGCTTCAAGGAGTTCCCTGGCATGGCACTTCTTCAAACAATGTGCTGACGACAAGACCCGAGTGGTTTGCACGCTGTGCCATCAGAGCCTGAAGCGAGGCATTAACGTTCTGAACCTGAGCACAACCTGCATGACCAGGCACCTGCATGCAAAGCATGAACTGCAGTGGAGTAAACACCTTAAAACCAAGGAAGTCACTCAGGCTCCCCCTGCTACCTCTTCTGCTGCTGCCGCCTCGGCCTATTCTGCTGCTGCCGCCTCGGCCTCTTCCTCCGCCTCTGGAGGAACGTTGGCACCTGCCGCCCAGCAAACAGGGGATGTACCACCAACACCACCACCACCACCTCCGTCACCAAGCGTCTCAACCATGTCACACGCCAGCGTTCAGCTCTCCATCTCACAAACATTTGATAGAAAGCGTAAATTCCCACCTAGCCACCCTCGATCCCTGGCCCTGAATGCCAGCATTTCTAAACTACTGGCCTATGAAATGCTGTCATTTAGGCTGGTGGACACAGACAGCTTCAAACAGCTCATGTCGCTTGCTGTCCCACAGTATGTTGTTCCCAGCCGGCACTACTTCTCCAAGAGAGCCGTGCCTTCCCTGCACAACCAAGTATCCCATAAAATCAAGTGTGCACTGCGCAACGCCATCTGTAGCAAGGTCCACCTAACCACAGATACGTGGACCAGTAAGCACGGCCAGGGACGCTATATCTCCCTAACTGCACACTGGGTAAATGTAGTGGCAGCTGGGCCCCAGGCGGAGAGCTGTTTGGCGCACGTCCTTCCGCCGCCAAGGATCGCAGGGCAACATTCTTTGCCTCCTGTTGCCACCTCCTCCTTCTCGGCTTCCTCCTCCTCTTCTTCCACCTGCTCATCCAGTCAGCCACACACCTTCACCACCAACTTCAGCACAGCCCGGGGTAAACGTCAGCAGGCCATTCTGAAACTCATATGTTTGGGGGACAGGCCCCACACCGCACAGGAGTTGTGGCGGGGTATTGAACAACAGACCGACGAGTGGTTGCTGCCGGTGAGCCTCAAGCCCGGCCTGGTGGTGTGTGATAATGGGCGAAATCTCATTGCAGCTCTGGGACTAGCCAATTTGACGCACATCCCTTGCTTGGCGCATGTGCTGAATTTGGTGGTGCAGAAGTTCATTCACAACTACCCCGACATGTCAGAGCTGCTGCATAAAGTGCGGGCCGTCTGTTCGCGCTTCCGGCGTTCACATCCTGCTGCTGCTCGCCTGTCTGCGCTACAGCGTAACTTCGGCCTTCCCGCTCACCGCCTCATATGCGACGTGCCCACCAGGTGGAACTCCACCTTGCACATGCTGGACAGACTGTGCGAGCAGCAGCAGGCCATAGTGGAGTTTCAGCTGCAGCACGCACGGGTCAGTCGCACTACAGAACAGCACCACTTCACCACCAATGACTGGGCCTCCATGCGAGACCTGTGTGCCCTGTTGCGCTGTTTCGAGTACTCCACCAACATGGCCAGTGGCGATGACACCGTTATCAGCGTTACAATACCACTTCTATGTCTATTTGAGAAAACACTTAGGGCGATGATGGAAGAGGAGGTGGCCCAGGAGGAGGAGGAGGAGGAGGAGGAAGAGGGGTCATTTTTAGCACTTTCAGGCCAGTCTCTTCGAAGTGACTCAGAGGGAGGTTTTTGGCAACAGCAGAGGCCAGGTACAAATGTGGCCAGCCAGGGCCCACTACTGGAGGACGAGGATGAGGAGGAGGTGGAGGAGGATGAGGATGAAGCATGGTCACAGCGGGGTGGCACCCAACGCAGCTCGGGTCCATCACTGGTGCGTGGCTGGGGGGAAAGGCAGGACGATGACGATACGCCTCCCACAGAGGACAGCTTGTCCTTACCCCTGGGCAGCCTGGCACACATGAGCGACTACATGCTGCAGTGCCTGCGCAACGACAGCAGAGTTGCCCACATTTTAACCTGTGCGGACTACTGGGTTGCCACCCTGCTGGATCCACGCTACAAAGACAATGTGCCCACCTTACTTCCTGCACTGGAGCGTGATAGGAAGATGCGCGAGTACAAGCGCACGTTGGTAGACGCGCTACTGAGAGCATTCCCAAATGTCACAGGGGAACAAGTGGAAGCCCAAGGCCAAGGCAGAGGAGGAGCAAGAGGTCGCCAAGGCAGCTGTGTCACGGCCAGCTCCTCTGAGGGCAGGGTTAGCATGGCAGAGATGTGGAAAACTTTTGTCAACACGCCACAGCTAACTGCACCACCACCTGATACGCAACGTGTTAGCAGGAGGCAACATTTCACTAACATGGTGGAACAGTACGTGTGCACACCCCTCCACGTACTGACTGATGGTTCGGCCCCATTCAACTTCTGGGTCTCTAAATTGTCCACGTGGCCAGAGCTAGCCTTTTATGCCTTGGAGGTGCTGGCCTGCCCGGCAGCCAGCGTTTTGTCTGAACGTGTATTCAGCACGGCAGGGGGCGTCATTACAGACAAACGCAGCCGCCTGTCTACAGCCAATGTGGACAAGCTGACGTTCATAAAAATGAACCAGGCATGGATCCCACAGGACCTGTCCGTCCCTTGTCCAGATTAGACATTAACTACCTCCCCATAACCATATATTATTGGACTCCAGGGCACTTCCTCATTCAATCCTATTTTTATTTTCATTTTACCATTATATTGCGAGGCTACCCAAAGTTGAATGAACCTCTCCTCTGCCTGTGTGCTAGGCCTAAATATATGCCAATGGACTGTTGCAGTGGTGGCTGACATGAAGCCTGATTCTCTGCTATGACATGCAGACTAATTCTCTGCTGACATGAAGCCAGATTGTCTGTTACGGGACCTCTCTCCTCTGCCTGGGTGCTGGGCCTAAATTTATGACAATGGACTGTTGCAGTGGTGGCTGACGTGAAGCCTGATTCTCTGCTATGACATGCAGACTGATTCTCTGCTGTCATGAAGCCAGATTGTCTGTTACGGGACCTCTCTGCTCTGCCTGTGTGCTAGGCCTAAATATATGCCAATGGACTGTTGCAGTGGTGGCTGACGTGAAGCCTCATTCTCTGCTATGACATGCAGACTGATTCTCTGCTGACATGAAGCCAGATTCTCTGTTACGGGACCTCTCTCCTCTGCCTGTGTGTGTGCTGGGCCTAAATATATGCCAATGGACTGTTGCAGTGGTGGCTGACGTGAAGCCTCATTCTCTGCTATGACATGCAGACTGATTCTCTGCTGACATGAAGCCAGATTGTCTGTTACGGGACCTCTCTCCTCTGCCTGTGTGCTAGGCCTAAATATATGCCAATGGACTGTTGCAGTGGTGGCTGACGTGAAGCCTCATTCTCTGCTATGACATGCAGACTGATTCTCTGCTGACATGAAGCCAGATTCTCTGTTACGGGACCTCCCTCCTCTGCCTGGGTGCTGGGCCTAAATATATGCCAATGGACTGTTGCAGTGGTGGCTGACGTGAAGCCTCATTCTCTGCTATGACATGCAGACTAATTCTCTGCTGACATGAAGACAGATTCTCTGTTACGGGACCTCTCTCCTCTGCCTGTGTGTTTGCTGGGCCTAAATATATGCCAATGGACTGTTGCAGTGGTGGCTGACGTGAAGCCTCATTCTCTGCTATGACATGCAGACTAATTCTCTGCTGACATGAAGCCAGATTGTCTGTTACGGGACCTCTCTCCTCTGCCTGGGTGCTGGGCCTAAATTTATGACAATGGACTGTTGCAGTGGTGGCTGACGTGAAGCCTGATTCTCTGCTATGACATGCAGACTGATTCTCTGCTGACATGAAGCCAGATCCTCTGTTACGGGACCTCTCTCCTCTGCCTGTGTGTGTGCTGGGCCTAAATATATGCCAATGGACTGTTGCAGTGGTGGCTGACGTGAAGCCTCATTCTCTGCTATGACATGCAGACTGATTCTCTGCTGACATGAAGCCAGATTCTCTGTTACGGGACCTCTCTCCTCTGCCTGTGTGTGTGCTGGGCCTAAATATATGCCAATGGACTGTTGCAGTGGTGGCTGACGTGAAGCCTCATTCTCTGCTATGACATGCAGACTAATTCTCTGCTGACATGAAGACAGATTCTCTGTTACGGGACCTCCCTCCTCTGCCTGGGTGCTGGGCCTAAATATATGCCAATGGACTGTTGCAGTGGTGGCTGACGTGAAGCCTCATTCTCTGCTATGACATGCAGACTAATTCTCTGCTGACATGAAGACAGATTCTCTGTTACGGGACCTCTCTCCTCTGCCTGGGTGCCGGGGCCTAAATATCTGAGAATGGACTGTTCCAGTGGTGGTTTCAAAGGAAAGGACCGGCACTTCGCTGATGTAGATCACAATGTAGATTTATTCAGTCACATATTCAAAATGGCATAGTGACGCGTTTCAGCACAGATGTGCTTTCATCAGACTGCATAAAACATCTTACACTCCAGCTATTTATACATAAATGAAACACAAAGGAACTGACATCATCAAAGAAGCTCCGCCTCCCTCATTAAATAAAATTCGCATATCAAATAATCGCAATGAAAAATTCGCATTGAAAAATTCGCAATTGAAAATTCGCAACTGAAAATTCGCAATTGAAAATTGAAAATTCGCAATTGAAAATTCGCAACTGAAAATTCGCAACTGAAAATTCGCAATTGAAAATTCGCAAAAAACATATCCACTCTATACTGGCGAAGATTTTCAGTCACATAGTCCATTCTTGCAGTGATTAATCACGCTGAAGAAAAAAAGAAATATATTTATCAGATTGCATAAGGCCGAATGCCTTATAGGAAGCAGGACACATTGTACTCACGATTGAGGCCCCTGGGCTCCATTGTCTGAAGACGATGGATCCAGTAAGCCTCCCTTTTCAATAACAATTTATTTCTGTCACCCCCTCGACGGGGTAATGATACACCTTCAATAATCTGATACCTCAACTGCGAGATGTTGTGTTTTTTATCATAAAAATGAAGGGGTATTGGGAGTAATAAATTCTGTTTACGGATAGTAGATTTGTGTTTACTTAGTCTGTCCTTCATTCTCATTGAGGTTTCCCCCACATATAGTAATCCACATGGACATTTAAGAATGTAAACCACAAATCTACTATCACAAGTGAACGTGCCCCTTATTGGAATATTTTCACCTGAGTGAGGGTGGGAGAAACATGAACCCTTTATAACGCTGGAACAATTGACACAGTTTAAACAAGGAAAAGTGCCCCGTCTAGGTGTAGATAAAGTACTCTGTCCTCTTTCTATTTTATTACTTCCCACATCCGCCCGGACTATTTTATCCCTAATATTTTCTGCCCGTTTATAGCATATCATGGGTGGCCTCTGGAACTCTCCTATCCGTGGATAGGACTTAGATAATATGTGCCAATGTTGATTAACAATAGTCCTAAGGCGCTGGGACCAGGGATGGTATTTAATCACTAAGGGGATCCTTGTTTCTTTCTTAGTTCTATCTGGTGGTGTAATCTCAGCTTTATTACGCTGTATTTTCAATAGATCAGGGGGGTAGCCTCGCTCTCTAAATTTATTGGTCATATCGTCTAATCTTGTTTGACACATATCCCTATCACTAACGATCCGTCTAACCCTCTGGTATTGCCGCCCTGCTTCTTACTAGAATTGTTCCAGTGGTGGGTGACGGGAAGCCAGATTCTCTGCTATGGAACCTCTCTCCAATTGATTTTGGTTAATTTTTATTTATTTAATTTTTATTTTTATTAATTTCCCTATCCACATTTGTTTGCAGGGGATTTACCTACATGTTGCTGCCTTTTGCAGCCCTCTAGCTCTTTCCTGGGCTGTTTTACAGCCTTTTTAGTGCCGAAAAGTTCGGGTCCCCATTGACTTCAATGGGGTTCGGGTTCGGGACGAAGTTCGGATCGGGTTCGGATCCCGAACCCGAACATTTCCGGGATGTTCGGCCGAACTTCTCGAACCCGAACATCCAGGTGTTCGCTCAACTCTAATGGTATTCTTTTGGTGATGTGCAGTGTTGTTTTTGCACCAAACATATCTTTTGGAATTATGGCCAGAAAGTTCAACCTTGGTTTCATCAGACCATAACACCTTTTCCCACATGCTTTTGGGAGACTTCAGATTAGTTTTTGCAAAATGTAGCCTGGCTTGGATGTTTTTCTTAAGGCTACTTTCACACTAGCGCTTGATCGGATCCGTTCTGAACGGATCCGATCATATTAATGCAGACGGAGGCTCCGTTCAGTACGGATCCATCTGCATTAATAACTTAGAAAAATTTCTAAGTGCGCAAGATGCCTGAGCAGATCCGTTCAGACTTTCAATGTAAAGTCAATGGGGGACGGATCCGCTTGAAGATTGAGCCATATGGTGTCATCTTCAAGCGGATCCGTTCCCATTGATTTACATTGTAAGTCTGAACGGATCCGCTCGCCTCCGCACGGCCAGGCGGACAGCTGAACGCTGCAAGCAGCGTTCAGCTGTCCGCCTGGCCGTGCGGAGGCGAGCGGAGCGGAGGCTGAACGCCGCCAGACTGATGCAGTCTGAGCGGATCCGCTCCATTCAGACTGCATCAGGGCTGGACGGAGGCGTTCGAACGCTAGTGTGAAAGTAGCCTAAGAAAAGGCTTTCGTCTTGCCACTCTACCCCATAGCCCAGACATATGACAATACGGGAGATTGTTGTCACACGTACCACACAGCCAGTACTTGCCAGATATTTCTGCAGCTCCTTTAATGTTTCTGTAGGCCTCTTGGTAGCCTCCCAGACCAGTTTTCTTCTCGTCTTTTCATCAATCTTGGAGGGACATCCAGTTCTTGGTAATGTCACTGTTGTGCCATATTTTCTCCACTTGATGATGACTGTCTTCACTGTGTTCCATGGTATATCTAATGTCTTGGAAAATCTTTTGTACCCTTCTCTTGACTGATACATTTTAACAATGAGATCCCTCTGATGCTTTGGAAGCTCTCTGCGGACCATGGCCTTTGCTTTGGAATGCAACTAAGAAAATTTCAGAAAAGACCAACTAGGGAAGCAGAACTTTATTTGTAGTTAATCACAGGCACTTTAAATGTGATTGCTTAATTCTGAACACAGCTACATCCCCAGTTATTAGAAGGTATGCACACCTCCACCTAAAAGATTTCAGTTTGTTTTTCAATTGAGTTGTACAGATTATAGGTCACATTAAAAGTTTAAAAAGTTCTGAAATTAAATGATTTATCTTTGTCTCATTTTTTACAGCACAGAAACCTGACATTTTAACAGTGGTGTGTAGACTTTCTATATCCACTGTATATGGCAGAGGTCGCAAAGGAGTTAAATTATTCCCTAACATTTACGTCCAATGAATGTGACTGTAAAGCCAAACAGTGGCAAACATTAGCCACTGCTTACAAAATAAATAAAAATATTGTACTGTATTCATTGTCTGTAGTAGAGTTGGCCTTGCAGTTCGCCTGGCGGTCGTTTCGCGGCAAACTTTGCTTGTTTCCGATTTGCCGAACGGGCGAACATATGGCGATGTCCGCCGGCGCCATATTCTTTTACATTGTGAAGAACTTTGACCCATGACACATCCATCAGGCGGTACAGGTCAGCCAATTAAGATGATTTAGCACATAGACATACCCCCTACCTTATAAATAAACCTGATCTGGCCGCCATTTTACATTCAGTCTTTTGCCAGTGTCCAGAGAGTTTGCTGTGTCGAGCAGAGACAGACTGTTAGGGACACCAAACGCTAACTAATAGGGCCACAAAAGTCCTTTTTAAGGACTGGTATAGGTGTGCTGTCGATAGGTGTGACTTACTGAGGGGTGAAATATACTTATAATATATTTTCTAACATAGAGAGTATATTATAGTACATTTGTATTGTGCAGCAGTTGTGTGCGGTTCTGCTGCGATACTGCAGCTACACAGAGTGCCAAAAGCTATTGGAACAAATAATTTCTACTGGTGTGATATACTAGTTGCCCCCCCAAAAAAACTGATTGAAGCAGGGGTGTTATTTACTAATTATATACTTTCTATAGAGTGAATTTGGGAAGTGCAGCATTGGTGTGTGGTTTTGCTGCGTTACCTCAGCTACAGATAGTGACAAACGACATTGGAACAAATAGTTTTTACTGGTGTAAAATACCAGTTGCCCCCTAAAAAAACTGATTGAAGCAGGGGTGTTATATACAAATAATATACTTTCTATATAGTGCATTTAGGTAGTGCAGCATTTGTTTGCGGTTTAGCTGCGTTAGCTTAGCTACACAGAGTGACAAACGCTATTGGAACAAATAATTTCTACTGGTGTGATATACCATGATCACAATTTCTTTTATGTCAGGTGAATGCCTAATTTTTAAGGCCCGTATTCCTGTGGTGCAAAATAAACATTTTCTAGGCTCCAACAGGACATAAAAATGTCCCCTGATTAAGATAGATATTTTTTGTTGCAATTTTTGTCATTGATCCCCCTCTAGTAGGTCACTGTCCATGTTGTCGGAAAATTTGTACACTTCTACTAAGTATTTAGTGGCTGCAAATATGACCTGAAGGTTTTTCGGGTTCGCCTGCCATTAAAGTGAATAGGGCATACCGCAAACTTGCAGTTCGAGAACATTTGATCGCGTTCGCGAACCTTCCCGGCCGATATTCGGCCATCACTAGTCTGCAGTGGCTGGATATGAAAATAAACAGTGATTCAGGATGCCCAAACAGTAAAAGCACAGTGTCAGCTGTAACATACAGCTGACACTCGGCTTTAACGGCCAACATCGGTACTTGTTTAACCCATTCCATGCCGTGGTCCTCAGGGACAGCTGTATAGAAGGGGTTAACAGGGGTTCACAGGCATCCAGTATTGCCATGGTATGATGTAACTGCAATTTTGCCCACCTTTCTTCCCAAGAAATTGTATAAAAAGTGATCAAAAAAGTTATATGCATCCCAAATTAGTACCAAACCGTCACCTCATCCCACAAAAAAATGGGCCCCTACATGAGACAATGATTTTTTTAAATGCTTTTATTGTTTAAAACCAAACTAAAATAAAATAAAAATAGACATCACTGCATCTGTAACAATCTTATCTATAAAAATATCACATGATCTACTCCCTAAGGTGAATGCCTTAAAAAAAAATACTGCCAAAAAAGCCCCTAAATGAGACAATTACACAAACAATAATAAAAAAAATGGATTTCAGAGAATGGAGTAAAAAAAACTTTTGAAAAAACTTTTATTGTGTAAACTAAAACCAAAAAAATAGAAATATTGGGTATTGCTGCGTACATAACAACCTGCTCTATAAAAATTGCACATGATCTAACCTGTCAGGTGAACATTATAAAAAAGGGGTGTAGTTTCTAAAATGGGGTCACTTTTTTGGAGTTTCTACTCTAGGGGTGCATCAGGGTGGCTTCAAATGGGACATGGTGTCAAAAAAACAGTCCATCAAAATCTGCCTTCTAAAAACCATATGGCGGTCCTTTCTTTCTGTGCCCTGCCGTGTGGTCATACAGAAGTTTTTGACCACATTGGGGTGTTTATGTAAACAGAATCAGGGCAATAAATATTGTGTTTTGTTTGGAAGTTAACCCTTGCTTTGTAACTGGAAAAAAAGGATAAAAATTTGAAATCTGCCAAAAAAGTGAAATTCAGAAATGTCATCTCCATTTCCCATTAATTCTTGTGGAACACCCAAGGGCCTAACAAAGTTTGTAAAATCAGTTTTGAATACCTTGAGGGGTGTAGTTTCTAAAAATGGGGTAATTTTGGGGTGGTTTCTTTTATGTTAGCCTCACAAAGTGACTTCAGACCTGAACTGGTCCTTAAAAAGTTGGTTTTGGAAATTTTCTGAAATATTTCAAGATTTGCTTCTAAACTTATAAGCCTTCCAACCTCCCCAAAAAATAAAATGGCATTCACAAAATGATCCAAACATGAAGTAGACATATGGGAAATGTAAAGTAATAACAATTTTAGGAGGTATCACTATCTGTTTTAAAAGCAGAGAAATTGAAATTTGGAAAGTTGCTAATTTTTTACCAATTTTTGGTAAATTTGGTATTTTTTATAAATAAAAATGAAATATTTTAATTCAAATTTACCACTGTCATGAAGTACAATATGTGACAAGAAAACAATCTCAGAATGGCTTGGATAAGTAAAAGGGTTTTAAAGTTATCACCACATAAAGTGACACATGTCAGATTTGCAAAAATATGTTTGGTCCTTAAGGTGAAAAAATGGCCCAGTCCTTAAGTAGTTAAAGCTCAATTCATATCTTACTGATAGAAACGTGGCTCAAATTATTGTGTATGACCTTTCAGTAATTTAGAGATAAGGGTTATTAGATGACCCTAAGTGAAAGTAAAAGTACCATTTACATAGCTAGTAAAACAGTTAACCCTTGGTGACAGAACAGGTCAATATTAAAAAAAACAAAAACATATTGAAAACATGATTTTTTGCCCAAAATCAGTCAAATACAATCATAAAAAAATTATCTGCAAAGGTATACATAGCCTTTGATTTATAGACAGAGTAAACTTAGTCTGATTATGAGCCAAACTTATCATAGTGGCTGATGATTGATGATAAATCTGATGCATTATTAGAGTGTCTGGTCTGGCTCTTAGGATATTGGAGATTTTTTCATTTTTGTGTTTTCATTTTTCTTCAGTATCTTCCTTGAGCCATAACTTTTTTAAACATTTGTTCATATAGCTATATTTGGGCTTATTTTTTGTGGGACAAGTTGTTCCTTTTAATGCCACCATTAATTGTGGCATACTAAGTAGTGGTATCAGTAAAAACACTACAAATGCGGTGGAATTTAAGAAAAAATGCAATTCCTCCATCATTTTATGGGTTTAGTTCCCATGGTTTTCCATTAAATACTTTTAAACTTTGAAGAAAAAAGTTTTTTTTTTTATATCACCATATTCTGACCCCAATAACCTTTTTATAGTTATATCTACTGAGCTGTATGGGGGCTCATTTTTTTGCAGGAAAATATTTAGTTTTTATTAATGCAGTTTTGGAGTGTGTGACTTTTTAATCAAATTTTATTACATTTTCTAATAAGAGAAACTGTAAAAATTGCAAACTGCCCATTTTTACCCTTTTTTCTGTTATGCCATTCTCTGTATTGGAAAAATATTTTTTATATTTTAATAGTACGGGTGTTTTCGGTCACAGTGATACCCATGATGTTTTTATTTTTCTTTATTTAGATATTTATTTATTTTTATTATGCCTGAAAGGGCAGTGATTTAAATTTTTATATTTTTTTAATATTTTACATATTTTTAAAAAAAATTTAAAACTTTTTTGTGATGATTTTGAAGCTTGTATTTAAGTGTACAAAATAGTTTTATTTTTATTTTAAACAATCAGATTTTTACTGACTCATTTTTTATGTTTACCTGGTCGCCAAAATAATAATTGCAGCTTAAATGTTCTCAGACTCTTCAGCGAGGCTGAGCACATTTAAATCAATTATCAGCATCCTCATTGGACACAGAGGATGCAAGCTTTTGGGTTTTTGACCATTCAGATGCCGTGAGCTCACTTGATCACGTCATCTAAAGGCTTTAATTACCGCGATCGGAACCATGTTTGCCTATCGTTCCAGGGCCGTACATGTACGGTGCTGGTAGCGAAATGGCTAAAATACACTTCCTGTCCAAACGCCACCTGGATTTAACTAACCAAATAGCTATAAGCCTCATTTTGGATAATTACTGCATGGGCGATTATCTTTCAGCTGGCAATACGTTTTTTTTAACCCCCAACTGGTGCAATGAGTTGCTTCTCATTTCTTAAACAACCATGTCGAAAAGCACATCTCATGGTAGTGGAAAAGATGTCAGTCTGTTTGAGAAGGGTCAAATCATTGGCATGCATCAAGCAGAGAAAACATCTAAGGAGATTGCAGAAACTACTAAAATTGGGTTAAGAACTGTCTAACGCTTTATTAAAAACTGGAAGGATAATGGGGATCCATCGTATTCGAGGAAGAAATGTAGCGGGAAAAAAATCCTGAATGATTGTGATCAGTGATCACTTAAACGTTTGGTGAAATCAATTTTTTTTAAAACTGTAGAACTCAGGGCTATGTTTAAGAGTGAAAGTAAGATCATTTCCACATACACAATGCAAAAGGGAACTCAAGGGATTGGGACTGAACAGCTGTGTAGCCGTAAAAAAACGCTAATCAGTGAGGCAAACCAGAAAAAAAGGCTTCAATTTGCTAGGGAGCATACCGATTGGACTCTGGAGCAATGGAAGAAGGTCATGTGGTCTGATGAGTCCAGATTTACCCTGTTCCAGAGTGATGGGCGCATCAGGGTAAGAAGAGAGTAAGATGAAGTGATGCACCTATCATGCCTAGCGCCTACTGTACAAGCCTGTGGGGCAGTGCTAGGATCTGGGGTTGCTGAAGTTGGTCAGGTCTAGGTTCAGTATGTGCTCCAAGAATGAGATCAGCTGACTACCTGAGCATACTGAATGACCAGGTTATTCCCTCAATTGATTTTTTCTTCCCTGATGGCATGGGCATATTCCAAGATGACAATACCAGGGGTCACCAGGCTCAAATTGTGAAAGAGTGGTGCAAGGAGCATGAGACGTAATTTTCACACATGGATTGGCCACCACAGAGTCCAGACCTTAACCCCATTTAGAATCTTTGGGATGTGCTGGAGAAGGCTTTGCGTAGCAGTCAGACTCTACCATCATGAATGCAAGTCTTTGGTGAAAAATGAATGCACCACTGGATGGAAATAAATCTTGTGACATTGCAGAAGCTTATCGAAACAATGCCACAGCGAATGCTTGCTGCATGTGCTCAAGTGAAATGCTCGAGTCTCCTCCCCGCACGTTTCGAGGGTTTTAAGCAACCAATAAAGGTGCAGGTAAGTACTGCCACCACTGTAATGCCAGTAGCCATGTTGGCTGCTGGCATTACAGTGATTGGCTGGCTGGAGCGCGTCATTGGGTGCTATGTTCGGCTCAGACGTAGACATGGAGAGCAGAGCGTAGGAAAGGAAAGACAGAGAAGGGAGCGAATGTCACAGTTTTTATTCTGAGAAAGCTTTTCCAAGACCCAAAGCAATGTATTTACCTGCAGTCTCAAGGACAGTGCTAAGGAAGGGACAGATAGTGCAGGGAGAGAAATTTGCTGTTTTTACTACCAAAAGCTATTCAAAGACCTCAAAGTCCTTTTAAGGACTACTGTCCTTTTAACAGCAGCAAGATATTTTTCTTTTATACCTATTAGTGACATATACTCTACATCATCCGCAGACTGTGTCTTTAATGATCTGGGCCTAATATAGTGTCATAATCTGTGGTGTTCTATAACCAATACTGTACTACAGCAGAAAACAGTGTCTGTATTGCAAATTCCAATAATCTGGGCTTAATATATTTTTTTCACAATTTAGCGGAAAATTACACTTTCTGAGGAAAGAAAATATATATAAAGTTTCCATTTCTGCTAACTTCTGGCAAAAAAATTATAATAATCTACCACGGACTCACTATGCCCCTCAGTGTACTTTCCGAAATGGGGTCATTTGTGGGGTGTGTTTACTGTTCTGGCATTTTGGGCGGGGCTAAATTGTGAGCAATCCTGTAAAGCCTAAAGGTACTCGTTGGATTTTCGGCCCCTTTACGCACCTTGGCTGCAAAAAAGTGTCACACATGTGGTATCGCCGTACTCAGAAGAAGTAGGGCCGGGGCTTTTTTTCTGGCGGAACGCACCGGAACGCGATGTATCAGCGGGGAGGGACTGGGAGGAGGAGCTGGGGGCCGGTGCGTTCACTGTGCTCTGGCCCCACCGCTCCAGTACAGTTATAAAATGTGTAATTCAATTAATAATGATTCATGCTGCCCCCTCTGTAGTATAACATTCAATATATCCTACTCACAGGGCCACTGTTTCATTGTAATGCAGGCCGGCCGGGCAGACGAGCGGCAGCGTCACTGACTGATGTCACGTGCCTGCCCGACCTACTTTATGAATGAAGCAGGCGGCGCAGGCACGTGACGTCAGTCAGTCACGTTGCCGCTCGTCTGCCCGGCCGGCCTGCATTACGATACAACAGTGGCCCTGTGAGTAGGATATATTGAATGTTATACTACAGAGGGGGCAGCATGAATCATTATTAATTGAATTACAGATTTTATAACTGTACTGGAGAGGCAATGGGGGTGTGTCTGTGGATGACACTGTTAAGGGGTGGGGGGGGTCTGTGGATGGCACTGTTATGGGGTGGGGGGGTCTGTGGATGGCACAATTTAAAAAGTTGTCATTTACAGAGATATGATTTTATTTTTATTTTTATCTTACAAAGTCTCATATTCCACTAACAAGGTACTAATTGGAATTTGGGCCCCTTTGCGCACCTAGGCTGCATAAAAGTGTCACACATGTGGTATTGCCGTACTCAGAAGAAGTAGGGCAATGTGTTTTGGGGTGTATTTTTACATATACCCATACTGTGTGTGAGAAATATATCTGTAAATTACGATATAATAGTGGCCCTGTGAGTAGGATATATTATTAAGGATATTTTATACTACAGAGGGGGCATCATGAATCATTATTAATTGAATTACACATTTTATAACTGTACTGGAGCGGCAATGGGGGGTCTGTGGATGACACTGTTAAGGGGTGGGGGGGTCTGTGGATGGCACTGTTATGGGTTGGGGGGGTCTGTGGATGGCACTGTTATGGGGTGGGGGGTCTGTGGATGGCATTGTTATGGGGTGGGGGGGTCTGTGGATGGCACTGTTAAAGGGAGTCTGTCACCAGATTGTGACCTTATAGACCGCTTACATAGCGCTCTAGCATAGCAGTCTATGATTCTAATGGTACCTTTGATGTGTGCTTCTGAAGTTCCCCCAAGGCAAAAACGGACTTTTATTCAAGGGATCGCAAGTGCCCAGGGCGGGGTTCACCTTGTTGGAGCCCAGGCTGTTCTGCCTCTTTTCGCCATATCCCCGCCCAGCCTCTTCCTCTGCCCGCCCCGCTCTTCCTTTGCGTCCTCTTTCTCTGCAGCCGGATCCCGCGCCTGCGCTATCCATTGCTTGACCGGGGCATGCGCACTGCGATGCCCATTGTGGGTACGGCATCGCAGTAGCTACTACGCATGCGCCGGCCAACGGCGAGAAACAGCGGCGAGGAGGCGGACCAGATACACCCACAATGGGCATCGCAGTGCGCATGCCCCGGCCAAGCAATGGATAGCGCAGGCGCGGGATTCGGCTGCAGAGAATTAGGACGCAAAGGAAGAGCGGGGCGGGCAGAGGAAGAGGCTGGGCGGGGATATGGCGAAAAGAGGCAGAACAGCCTGGGCTCCAACAAGGTGAACCCCGCCCTGGGCACTTGCGATCCCTTGAATAAAAGTCCGTTTTTGCCTTGGGGGAACTTCAGAAGCACACATCAAAGGTACCATTAGAATCATAGACTGCTATGCTAGAGCGCTATGTAAGCGGTCTATAAGGTCACAATCTGGTGACAGACTCCCTTTAAGGGGGGTCTGTGGATGGCACTGTTATGGGGTGGGCGGGTCTGTGGATGGCACTGTTATGGGGTGGGGGGTCTGTGGATGGCACTGGTTTGGGGTGGGGGGGTCTGTGAGTGGCACTGTTATAGGATGGGGGATCTCTGGATGCCATCCACAGATCCCCCATAACAGTGCCATCCACAGATCCTCCACCCCATAACAGTGCCATCCCCAGATCGCCCATTAACAGTGCCATTCCCAGATCCCCCATTAAAAGTGCCATCCTCATCTGGGGGGTTTCTTTGCTGGGCTGGACTTTTATAGTCCCCCCAAATTTTACTTTCATCCCTGTTCTCTAAAGGGGTGGTTTTAGGGGGCGGTCCTAGGGGTGGGTAGGGACAAAGCCAGGGGAGGGGGGGGTGAGTTCCACCACCTTTTCTCTGAGAAAAAAAGCCATGAGTAGGGCAATGTGTTTTGGGGTGTATTTTTACATATACCCATGCTGGGTGAGAGAAATATCTCTGTAAATTGACAACTTTGTATAAAATGTTTTAAAAAGTTGTCATTTACAGAGATATGATTTTATTTTTATTTTATCTTACAAAGTCTCATATTCCACTAATAAGGTACTAATTGGAATTTGGGCCCCTTTGTGCACCTAGGCTGCAAGAAAGTGTCACACATGTGGTATTGCCGTACTCAGAAGAAGTAGGGTAATGTGTTTTGGGGTGTATTTTTGCATATACCCATACTGTGTGTGAGAAATATCTGTGTAAATTGACAACTTTTTCCATTTTTTATACAAAGTTGTCAATTTACAGAGATATTTCTCTCACCCAGCAAGGGTATATGTAAAAATACAGCCCAAAACACATTTCCCTACTTATTCTGAGTACAGCAATACCACATGTGTGACACTTTTTTGCAGCCTAGGTGCACAAAGGGGCCCAAATTCCAATGAGTACCTTTAGGATTTCACTGGGCATTTTTTAAGCATTTGAATTCCAAACTACTTCTCATGCTTTAGGGCCCCTAAAATGCCCAGGCAGTATAAATACCCCACAAGTGACCCCATTTTGGAAAGAAGACACCCCAAGGTATTCCGTGAGGGGCATGGCGAGTTCATGTAGAATTTTATTTTTTGTCACAAATTAGTGGAATGAGACTTTGTAAGAAAAAAATAAAATAAAAATCATTTTCCACTAACTTGTGCCAAAAAAAGAATCTTCTATGAACTCGCCATGCCCCTCACAGAATACGTTGGGGTGTCTTCTTTCCAAAATGGGGTCACTTGTGGAGTATTTATACTGCCTGGGCATTTTAGGGGCCCATTTTGGAATTCAAATGCGTTAAAAATGCCCTGTGAAATCCTAAAGGTACTCATTGGAATTTGGGTCCCTTTGTGCACCTAGGCTGCAAAAAGTGTCACACATGTGGTATTGCCGTACTTAGAAGAAGTAGGGCAATGTGTTTTGGGGTGTATTTTTACATATACCCATGCTGGGTGAGTGAAATATCTCTGTATATTGACAACTTTGTATACAAAAATGGAAAAAGTTGTCATTTACAGAAATATTTCTCACACACAGGATGGGTATGTGTGAAAAGACACCCCAAAACACATTGCCCTACTTCTCCTGAGTACGGCGATACCACATGTGTGGCACTTTTTTGCAGCTTAGGTGCGCAAAGGGGCCCAAATTCCAATGAGTACCTTTTAGGAGGGCATTTTTAGACATTTGGATTCCAGACTTCTTCTCACGCTTTAGGGCCCCTAAAATGCTAGGGCAGTATAAATGCCCCACATGTGACCCCATTTTGGAAAGAAGACACCCCAAGTGTTCCGTGTGGGGCATGGCGAGCTCATAGAAGATTATTATTTTTTTGCCACAAGTTAGCAGAAATTGATTATTATATTTTTTTTCACAAAGTCTCCTTTTCCGCTAACTTGTGACAAAAAGTTCAATCTTTCATGGACTCAATATGCCCCTCAGCGAATACCTTGGGGTGTCTCCTTTTCAAAATGGGGTCATTTGTGGGGTGTTTGTACTGCCCTGGCATTTGAGGGTCTCCACAATCATTACATATATGGCCAGCATTAGGAGTTTCTGCTATTCTCCTTATATTGAGCATACGGGTAATGAGATTTTATTTTCCGTTCAGCCTCTGGGCTGAAAGAAAAAATGAACGGCACAGATTTCTTCATTTTCATCGATCAATGTGGATGAAAAAATCTCTGCCCAAAAAATTGCAAAAAAAAAAAAAAGAGGGGAAAGGCGTCTGCCAGGACATAGGAGCTCCGCCCAACATCCAAACCCACTTTAGCTCGTATGGCCTGGCAAACCTGATTTCTCCATTCACATCAATCGATGTGGATGAATAAATCATTGCCAGAATATTATTTTATTTTTTTTATAAAAAATGTTTGCCAAAGCATAAGCCTTGGCAAACGTATCTTTTTTTACACTGCAGAGGAGAAATCTCGTCTTTCAGCGCCTCCTACAGCGACTTTGTGTAATCTGACAGCAGTGCAATGCTTCTGTCAGCATGCGCATCAGTGCTGCATCTGGTTGATCGCTTGGTCCACCTAGAAGGTAAAAAAAAACAAAAATAAACAGGCAGCAAAGCAAATAAATTTATTAACATTAACTTTTATAAACTTTATATAACATTTGAAACAGAACATTAACTTTTTTGCTTACCTGTGATTTTTTTTAAACCTTTAGAGGACAAACCTCTCCTTCCCCATGGGACAATGTGCAAAGCGCAAATCGCCCAGAGATGTGGCGAAGTGCATTATGCACTTTGTCCCAGGTCAAAGGAGAGGCTTGTAGCAGCTCTGTGTGAACGGACCCTAAGACACCTGTGTGCCTGTCCTGTGTCACGCGATCCCTACACTAATAGTGTACCTGTGTGTGGTACTTGCGGAAACACTCCCCTATGCATAGGGCAGGCTGGTCAGGACAGTCAGGACAAAAACTGTGGTGTCACGCCTTATTCCAGCCCTGCTTCAGACATTACATATTTTTCTTGGGGAACGCTGAGTTGGGGTACCAGGATAGACACTCAGGAAGTGTCTGCCATGTAGCCGGCTAACTACATCAGGGACTTGGGGCACGGATCCTCCTGGATACAGGAGTTCCGAAATGATCTCTTCCTGGAATTTTAGGAAGGATCCCGTTCTCTCAGCCTTACTGTAGAGAACAAAACTATTATAAAGAGCCAATTGAATTAAATAAACAGACACCTTCTTATACCAGCGTCTGGTGCGGCGGGACACTAAATAGAGAGCCAACATCTGGTCATTGAAGCCCACCCCTCCCATGTGAAGGTTATAGTCGTGGACAGAGAGGGGTTTCTCAATGACTCCAGTTGCCCTTTCAATTTGTACTGTCGTGTCTGCGTGAATGGTGGACAGAAGGTATACATCCCTCTTGTCCCTCCACTTCACGAGCAGTTCTTGGTCACACAAGGCAGCCCTCTCCCCCTGTGCAAGTTGAGTATTAACAAGCCGTTGGGGGAAGCCCCGGCTACTAGGTCGCGCTGTGCCACAGCATTGAATTCCGACTAGATGTAAGTGCCGAAAGAGGGCCACGCTTGTGTAAAAATTGTCCACGTATAAGTGGTATCCCTTGTGCAGTAAGGGTGACACCAAGTCCCAGACAATCTTGCCACTGCTCCCCAGGTAGTCAGAACATCTGACCAGCTCCAGTTTTGAGTCTTTTCCCTCATATACCCTAAAACAATATATATAGCCTTTGGCCCTTTCACAGATCTTATACAGTATCACCCCATACTGGGTGTGCTTGCTGGGGATGTACTGTTTAATGTCAAAGCGCCCAGTAAAATGTACAAGGGACTCGTCTATGCAGATGTTCTGATTGGGGGTATACACATCTGCAAATCTGGATGACAAATGGTCTATGAGGGGCCGAATTTTGTGGAGCTGGTCATAAGCAGGGTGGCCTCTTGGTTGACAGGTTTTATTGTCAGTGAAATGCATAAAGCGCATGATGACCTCAAAACGTGCCCTGGATATAGTAGCAGAGAACATGGGCATCTAATGTATTGGGTCTTTAGACCAATAGGACCGCAATGCATTTTTTTTTGTTAGACCCATGCTGAGGATACGGCCCAAAAATATTTTATATTCTGAAACTCTGACTGGTTGGGCATAAAAGCTTTCCGGATTGGCAGTTATAAACTGTGTGGCGTAGCGGTTGGTTTCTGCCACAGCTAAGTCATAGAGATCCGCGGTGAAGAACAGCTCAAAAAACTCAAGGGCCGATCCTAAATAAGCTGGCTCCACGCAAACTCCACAGTGGTGAAAGGGGGCAATACGGGTGCGGCGGAAGCAGGGGATTGCCAATTTGGGTTTGCCAGCACCTCTGGGAGACTAAGGGCTCTACGGGCCTGTGATCGTGGTGGCTGCGACGGGGGAGTTACTGCACGTGCCACCGTACCAGCTTGAACTGCCGTTCTGGTGCTCGCCACTTCACCAGGGAATACGGAAGTGCTGGTAGAAAGTCCAGGACGTGCTGCGCTGCTGGTGTATGCCGCACCATAAAAAAGATCAGCGCTAGCACCACTCTGCTGCAAATGAGGCTCATCACGCGGGGTATGCAGAACACTGACATGGGGTCGGGTACGCCTGACCATAGCAGGGACCTCAACCTCGTCATATTCACTAGCAGTTAGAGTGCCACTGCTGTCTACAGGTTCATATTCTGAACCACTGGATTCAGCGGGTTAGGCGTCCCTATCGCTTTCAGCCATCAGGGCCAGAATCCTGTAGGCCTCTTCAGCAGAATATCCCTTTGACATTTTGGGGGTATTCCTCTAAGACTACCCAGGAAAAAGAGCACACCTGCCTAGTAAAAAGGAGTGCTTGCAAAGTAAAGCTGCGATAACTAATAATGATCCAGAAAGCTCAAAAGTGAACTTTATAGCGCCGAAGCGATTTTACGGTGTTTTGCAGTGATCAGAAAAAAAACATTTCTGTCACTGCGGTGGGGCGGACTGAACGCAAGATCAGGCCTGATCGGGCAAATACTGCGTTTTTTGTAGAGCCTAAGGTGACCCTAATGTACTGATATAGATCTGATTGCGATCAGTCTTGATCACTTACAGATACTATATAGTACTAGTGCTGATTAGCGACAGCGATGACGCTAATCAGCGACTAATCAGTGACTGTGGTTCGGTGGGCTGGGCGCTAACTACCTAACAAGTAGCTAAGTAACTGGCGGTGATAAGGGACCCTTACAGGGGGGTGATCAATGACAGGGGGTGATAAGGGAGTCTATATGGAGAGATCAGGGGTTAATAAGGGGTTAATAAGTGACAGGGGGGAATGTAATGTGTGTGGTGATTGGTGCTACTTACAGAGCTGCCTGTGTCCTCTGGTGGTCCATCCAAGCAAAAGGGACCACCAGAGGAGCAGGTAGCAGGTATATCAGATGCTATTTACAAAATAGCGTCTGACATACCCATTTCATTGGTTATTTAGCGCGCGTTCACAAGAAATCTCGGGTCTCACGAGATGACGCCAATAGGCGTCGCTGAGACTTGAGAGTTCCGCCGCACACTGACGCCTATCGGCGTTAGTGTGACGGCAAGCGGTTAACCACGTGGCTAAAGTCGCTCTCTTTATACTGTGTTTTTTTAACAGATCTGTATAAACTCTCCAAGCCACCAAAAGATCCGGTTGCTTTAGAATTAAAGCTGCGTTGTCATGATTGTATCGATATCTGTGAAGAATCCATGTGCTATATCAGCAAAGCTATCACCTCATATATACTAACACAGCTTTTATATACAGCTTTACACTATAGAGGAATATTCTATTGATAAATAAATTAATACCATGTGTAGAGTTCTGGTGGGATGGGGAAGTGGGGGCATGTATGTTTGAACACTATCACCCCTAGTGGGTGTCACCTGTTACAAGCGGCGTCTCTCTCAGTCTATGATCAGCACCCAGCAGACTCACAAGATACTTGTCAAGTTTACACACAACCTCGCAGTGGATCAGCCATAAATGCAAGTAGTTTTTTTATCATGCATTTTTTATGTATAATTTTACGGCTATTGTTTTATAGTTGATTTTCAGTGTTTTGTGTATACTAAATTGGTTAGCAAATTAATAAAATGTATTTGTCACGACGGGCGTGCACTCAGACTCACAGATAACCCACCAACCAGGCTCTGGGCGAGAGACAGGGGAAGGGTCACCTCCTAGCTAATCCCTGACCTCTTTCCCTGCACTGCTCAGCCCACATGCAGACCTTAAAGGTAGGTGTGATGTGTCCCCGTGCCTGGGCTGAGAAAACCCTAACTTCCCTGAGATGATGAAGAGGGGAAATAGGAGCAGCCTGCTCGCACAGAACCTGGAAGGGAGAGATGACACAAACAACCAAACTTGAAATACACTTATCTTTCTGAGCTGGAACAGACAACCTTCCTTCCTAGCTTCCAAGACCACAATGATAATCCGCTCAGAGCACTGGGCTGGTGTGCTATTTAAACTAATGACCCCACCCAGTGCACCTGATGAGAGGCGGATCCAGCACGGCTCCAAAACAAACACTAAACTCGTGCTGCTATCCTGGCCGACCTCCGCACATTGTCAGAGTGGGGCATGACTGTATTTTACTATTCCATTTATATTTTGAGAGACAGCCTGTGACCCGATACTATACAGTCTAACTCAAATTTAATTTAATTTTTTTGTAGGGCTCGAAATTTATATCGTATAAGGCCTAGATGTCTTGTCCTGCATTAGAAATGTATTGAAACATCGCGTTTAGCGTTGTTAGTTTATTTTTTGTGATCCGCTGTGGTATTATCAAATAACCGCACACGTGCTAATTGTTGTGTTTTTGGTAATATTTGAAGGTTAACTCGTGACATGCCCACTGTAGTATGTTGTTGAGTTTTGGAGTACCGCACTCCGTTTTGGTTCACTGGTGCCAGCAAGGACTTGTTCAGTCGTACTCAAATAATAGAAAAATTGCAGCACACAGTTTTTCTCTTTGCTTATTTAAATGTTAATTTTATATCATCACATGATCAAGTTCCAGTGCAAATTTCACAGCTATATATATAGAAAATAATGACCAGACGTTTCGGCCTGTCAGGGCCTTCTTCAGCAGTCTTAAATCTAGAATAAAATATTATATTTGTGTTAATATAATTGTATTAATTAATAGTATAATTGTATTAATTCATATTGTATTTGTGTAAGTCACAGGATACATGCATCAAGATCTCGGTTTGATGAAAAATTATAGAAGGGAATTTTTATATACATGTACATTGAACATAGGGGAAAAATATATAAAGAACATATTATAAAAACAAATGACAGTTTGTTGAATTCTGAAAGTGAACAAGATGACAAGCAGGGTTATTTACGCAATACGTTCTAGTATCATAGTTGCACGCACGTGGTGTCACCCACTATAATACACATGTGCAATAGTGACCAGGCGAACGGGATTGATAATCCACCTGGTGGGTCATAAGATCAAATTAGATACTACAGGGAGTGCAGAATTATTAGGCAAGTTGTATTTTTGAGGATTAATTTTATTATTGAACAACAACCATGTTCTCAATGAACCCAAAAAACTCATTAATATCAAAGCTGAATATTTTTGGAAGTAGTTTTTAGTTTGTTTTTAGTTTTAGCTATTTTAGGGGGATATCTGTGTGTGCAGGTGACTATTACTGTGCATAATTATTAGGCAACTTAACAAAAAACAAATATATACCCATTTCAATTATTTATTTTTACCAGTGAAACCAATATAACATCTCAACATTCACAAATATACATTTCTGACATTCAAAAACAAAACAAAAACAAATCAGTGACCAATATAGCCACCTTTCTTTGCAAGGACACTCAAAAGCCTGCCATCCATGGATTCTGTCAGTGTTTTGATCTGTTCACCATCAACATTGCGTGCAGCAGCAACCACAGCCTCCCAGACACTGTTCAGAGAGGTGTACTGTTTTCCCTCCTTGTAAATCTCACATTTGATGATGGACCACAGGTTCTCAATGGGGTTCAGATCAGGTGAACAAGGAGGCCATGTCATTAGATTTTCTTCTTTTATACCCTTTCTTGCCAGCCACGCTGTGGAGTACTTGGACGCGTGTGATGGAGCATTGTCCTGCATGAAAATCATGTTTTTCTTGAAGGATGCAGACTTCTTCCTGTACCACTGCTTGAAGAAGGTGTCTTCCAGAAACTGGCAGTAGGACTGGGAGTTGAGCTTGACTCCATCCTCCACCCGAAAAGGCCCCACAAGCTCATCTTTGATGATACTAGCCCAAAACAGTACTCCACCTCCACCTTGCTGGCGTCTGAGTCGGACTGGAGCTCTCTGCCCTTTACCAATCCAGCCACGGGCCCATCCATCTGGCCCATCAAGACTCACTCTCATTTCATCAGTCCATAAAACCTTAGAAAAATCAGTCTTGAGATATTTCTTGGCCCAGTCTTGACGTTTCAGCTTGTGTGTCTTGTTCAGTGGTGGTCGTCTTTTAGCTATTCTTACCTTGGCCATGTCTCTGAGTATTGCACACCTTGTGCTTTTGGGCACTCCAGTGATGTTGCAGCTCTGAAATATGGCCAAACTGGTGGCAAGTGGCATCTTGGCAGCTGCACGCTTGACTTTTCTCAGTTCATGGGCAGTTATTTTGCGCCTTGGTTTTTCCACACGCTTCTTGCGACCCTGTTGACTATTTTGAATGAAACGCTTGATTGTTCGATGATCACGCTTCAGAAGCTTTGCCATTTTAAGAGTGCTGCATCCCTCTGCAAGATATCTCACTATTTTTGACTTTTCTGAGCCTGTCAAGTCCTTCTTTTGACCCATTTTGCCAAAGGAAAGGACGTTGCCTAATAATTATGCACACCTGATATAGGGTGTTGATGTCATTAGACCACACCCCTTCTCATTACAGAGATGCACATCACCTAATATGCTTAATTGGTAGTAGGCTTTCAAGCCTATACAGCTTGGAGTAAGACAACATGCATAAAGAGGATGATGTGGTCAAAATACTCATTTGCCTAATAATTCTGCACTCCCTGTATGTATATATGGTCAGTGCATTGTGCATTAGATTGGGAAGCGCCCCTGAGTGCAAGAAATTCCACCATTCCAGAGGGATAAGTCTAGTACCGGGCATAATCTGAGTAACACAGTCAAGCATGAAAAAGCATCATAAAAAACATCATTGTTTAATAAGTTGACACAGGGTTAAAGTCCTGTAATTACCTTAAATGCTGTTTCTCAGGTATGTTGCGCTGGATGCACCGGACGGACGCTCAATGTGCGCCTTTTAAAGTGGCGAGGGACGCCACTGCTCTGTGGGTCACATGGTGCGTGCTAGTCACGTCCACTATGTTGTAGTGCGTTTGCGTGAGTCACGTGACATGGGCGGAACAAGCGTGCGTTCCACCTGCGTGTCAGGTGCTCAGGCCGGACGTATACTGCGTTGCCCAAGGGGCGGGGGTACCGAGTCCTGTGACATTGTCATATGTTCAGGAAGATGACCTGGATAAATACCCGTCGGATTTATAGGCATAGTCAGTTATAGGGACCAAAATGAATGTAGGGTTAGTGATATAGATATCAGTGATGTATATTGGCCTTTGGCAAGTCCGATGGTTAGAATAAATCGGCATGATAGAATGAATAACAATATGTAAAATCACAAATATATCACTCTGTAAGACACGTTTATAAAGTAATCAATAGTGAAGACCTGTTGATATATCAATAAATACAAAATGTCCCTATTTTAATGAATGGTGGGTAGGGTGGATAAAGGGAAAGGGACATAGAGGAAAAAAAAATGGGGGGTTGTGGAGGGGGGAAGGGGGGGGAGGCTGGGAAAGGAAGGAGGGGAGGAGGAAGGGTAGGCGTGAGGGGGGGCATGATATCTCACCCTCGCAAGTCGTAATTTCAACGGGTCTGCAAAGGAAAATGAGAAACTTGTTAATTACATGGATACAATAATTTTTACAATTAAATTAGACATTGCTAGAAAAGTCGCATTCCCGGTTAAGGCCATGTGGTGAAAGAGTTCCGAGTGTGTGGATCCAGTATGCCTCTCTTTGTTTTAAACATGAAATCCGCTTGCCACCGCGTCTTGGAGGATCGATTTGCTCCAATACTTGGAAGCGTAATTAGGAAACCCAATGTTTTTTTTCTCTGAAATGGTATGGGACGGGTAGCAAAGTGTGTCCAAGTCTAATGGTAGATTTGTGTTTACTCACTCGATCGCGAACATGCTGTGTTGTCTCTCCCACGTACGCTAACCCGCATGGGCACTTCAATACATAAATGACAAAGCTGGATTCACACGTAAAGAATCCCTTATTCTGGTATAGTCGTCCAGTTCTTGGGTGAGTGACATGTTCACCTTTGATGACACTTGAGCATTGTGCACAATGTAGACAAGGGAATGTTCCTTGTCGTTGGCTCTTCAGGAAAGTTTGTTTTGGTTGTTTGGTAAGGCTCCCTATATTGGCCTTAACCAATTTGTCTCTGACGTTGTGGGGTCTCTTATAGCAGGTGAGTGGGGGTTCACTAAATTCTGAGATATTGGGATATGCTTTTGTTAGCACCGACCAGTGTTTCCTCAATGCCTGATAGATTTTGGGGGCCAAGGGGTGGTACGTTGTTACGCAGGCTAATCTTTTATGTTCTTTGTTGTGTGGTTGGATTGCCTCGCTAATGTTATTTAATGTGGAGTCAAGGAGAGCCTGTGGATACTCTCTTGTCTGAAATTTCTCTGTCATTTCTTTGAGTTTGATTTTCTTCACATTAGTGTCAGAGACGATACGGTTGACTCGTATAGAGATTTGGGGAGAGAATTTTTAGTGGCCCTGGGATGACAACTGTTGTAGTGAAGAAGACTGTTGCGGTCAGTTGGTTTATTGTAAAGATCTAATGTTATATTGCCCGCTGGGTCGAGTTTAACTATTGTGTCCAGGAAGCTTATTTCTTCCTGGCTCGTCTGCATGGTAAAGCACAACTCTTGATGGACAGCGTTAAGGTCCTGAACAAAATCCTCAATGGTAGTATTGGGGCCCCTCCATATGCAAAAGATATCATCAATAAAACGTAGCCACATAACTGAAAATTGGTTGAATAAAGGGTGAGTATATACGTGGTCTTCCTCGAAGGCTATCATATAGGAATTTGCATATGGTGGGGCCACATTGGATCCCATTGCGGTACCTCTTTTCTGACAGATATATGTATCACCAAACATGAAATATTTTTTTGTTTGTGTGGTTGTCAACAGCTCAATACAGAATTCCTGTTGTATCAGGTGGAGTTTGGAATGAGTATATAGCAATCTAGCTGTGGCCTGAATGCCCTTATCATGTTCAATTGATGTGTATAGACTGTTCACGTCTAGAGTGATTAGTGTACAGTTTGGTATTTTGTCTGACTGTTGTAGTTTAGAGATGAAGTCTGTTGTGTCGAGGAGAAAGGATCTGGACGTTTTAATCAGTGGGATGAGGATTTTTTCAAGGTAGTAGTAAACTGTAAACCTATTTTATTAAAATATTCATTTTTAGATGTTGCAACTGAATCACTGTGGTTTTGAAGATTTGTTTCCTGGAATGATAGATTCTCAACTAGGTAAATAGAGTTTATTTACAGTTTTATGTTTTTACACACACACAAACACTATACACTGTTACACTGTTGGTAATCTGTATTATTTTTATGTTGAGGCTTTTGAAATCCCCCACCATAAAGAACACCTTACGCAAGGTCAGACCAGCATCACCGATGCTATTTTGGAACCGTTCCTCAACTGTAAGTAATTTTCATAAATGTGCATGAACCTGTAACAAAATGTATTAAAAAATCTAACATTATTTGCAGATTTTATAGAGCGGTCAATTTATCTAGTGTAGACGAGACATCGGTAGTGCTGAGCACTGAGCGTTGTTATTCTCACGACGCGCGGAAAAAGACGACAGCAGCCAACTTCCAGGCCAAAAAAAGGTACTAGTGCATATTGTATTTTAAAATAAAAATATTGGGTTGATAGTAAAATAAGTTTAACTCCTTAAGGACACATATTTCACCGTAAGGACCAGGCCATTTTTTGCAAATCTGACCAGTGTCACTTTAAGTGGTGATAACTTTAAAACGCTTTGACTTATCCAGGCCATTCTGAGATAGTTTTTTTCATCGCACAATGTACTTCATTACACTGGTAAAATGAAGTAAAAAAAAATCATTTTTATTTATAAAAAATACCAAATTTACCAAACTTTTTGAAAAATTAGCAAATTTCCAAGTTTCAATTTCTCTACTTCTATAATACATAGTAATACCTCCAAAAATAGTTATTACTTTACATTTGCCATATGTCTACTTCATAATTGGATCATTTTGGAAATTACATTTTAGTTTTTGGGGACGTTACAGGGCTTAGAAGTTTAGAAGCAAATCTTTACATTTTTCAGAAAATTTTAAAAAACACATTTTTAGGGACCAGTTCAGGTCTGAAGTCACTTTGTGAGGCTTACATAATAGAAACCACCCAAAAAAGACCCCATTCTAGAAACTATAACATTTAGATTTTTGGGCAAATTTTCCATTTTAATCATTTTTTTCCAGTCAAAAAGCAAGGGTTAACAGCCAAACAAAATGCTATATTTATTGGCCCGATTCTGTAGTTTGCAGAAACACCCCAAATGTGGCCGTAAACTACTGTACAGGCACACGGTAGGGCATAGATGGAAAGGTGTACCATGTGGTTTTAGGAAGGCAGATTTTGCTGGACTGGTTTATTTACACCATGTCCCATTTGAATCCCCCCTGATGCACCCCTAGAGTAGAAACTCCATAAAAGTGACCCCATTTTGGAAACTACCGGATAAGGTGGCAGTTTTGTTGGGACTATTTTTAGGGTACATATCATTTTTGGTTGCTTTATATTACATTTTTGTGAGGCAAGGTTTCCAAAAATATAAATTCTGAAATGTCATCTCCATTTGCCATAAACTGGGCACCTAAAGGGTTAGTAAAGTTTGTAAAATGAGTTTTGAATACCTTGAGGGGTGTAGTTTGTTAGAAGGGGTCGCTTTTATGGAGTTTCTACTCTAGGGGTGCATCAGGGGGGCTTCATTTGGGACATGGTGGCAAAAAAAATAGGCCATCAAAATCTGCCTTCCAGAAACCATACGGTGTTCCTTTCCTTCTGTGCCCTGCCGTTTGGTCATATAGCAGTTTTTACAACCACATATGGTAATAAACCACATCAAGGTAATAAATATAAAGTTTTGTTTGGCTGTTAACCCTTGCTTTGTTACTGGAAAAAAACTGAGTTAATGGAAAATTTGCCAAAAAATAGCTGTTTTGGCACCATTTTTATTTAATTTTTTTGACCATGTTAATCTGAGGTTTTAGGTCATGGGGTATTTTTATAGAGAAAATTCTTACGGATGCGGCGATACCTAAAATGTCAACTTTTTATTTATTTATGTTTTACACTATATTATCTTTTTATAAACAAATAAAAGACATTTTAGTATCTCCATAGTCTAAGAGTCATTTCTTTTTTTAGCCCATTATCTTAGGTAGCGGCTCATTTTTTTGCAGGATGAAAGGACGGTTTTATTTGCACTATTTTTGGGGGCATATTACTTTTTGATCGCTTGCTATTACAATTTTTGTGATGTAAGGTGACAAAAAAAAACATTTTTATTTTATTTTTATGACCGTCTGAGGGTATTTATTTATAGAGCATATTCTTATGGACACTGTGATACCTAATATGTAAACTTTTTTTTTATTTTTTTAGCCACTAAATAATATTTTGGGGGGACTTTTTTTTGTTTTAGTGTCTTAAGTCTGAGAACCACAGTGGCTAAATTGGGATATAAATTTAGTACTCCATGGAAGTGTGGTACTCCCTGAAGCAACCAATAATGCAGAGGCCTGGATGATCAGGGCACTCGTCACACTGAGTAGTGGTGTCCTTCCGTATCCCCCTTCTGTGACACACTCTGAACCTTTTTTGGGTCTGTCCCTTGTTTCCAGTATGGGAGACCACACCTGGAAAGTGTTGGCCAGGGATGATCCGGGCGCCTCCAGTTCCCGAGGTACTCCGGCCTGCTCTTTCCCGGTCAGAAAAGATCAGGGCCTTGAGGACTGCCTCATAGAACTGGAGGAACTTCCCTGTGTTGCCAGCGCTCCGGGACAGCACAAAAGAGTTGTACAAGGAAACCTGTACCAAGTAGACTGCAACTTTTTGTACCATGCCCGGGTTTTGCGCATGGCATTATATGACTTGAGGACTTGATCAGAGAGATCAACTCCTCCCATATACCGATTGTAGTCGACGATACAATCGGGCTTGAGGTCCGTTGCCGCGGTACCTCGCACAGAGACAGGGGTGTTGCTGTTACCGTGAACTGTGGACAGTACAAGGACATCCCTCTTGTCCTTATATCTGACCAGCAACAGGTTTTCACAAGGGGATACTAGTATAAAAGTTATCCACGTACAGGTGGTAACTCTTATCTAGCAGTGGGTGCATAAGATCCCACACAAGTTTCCCGCTAATATCCAGAGTGGGGGGGGGCATTCTGGGGGTTGAATACGAGAATCTCGCCCCTCGTACACATAAAACTTGAAAGTGTACCGTGAGGTACTCTCACAAAGTTTGTACAGCTTCACGCCATACCTCGCCCGCTTAGAGAGAACATACTGGCGGAAAAGGAGTCTCCCCTTGAAAGCAATGAGAGACTCATCAACCGCGACCTCCCTTCCAGGTATATAGGCCTGTACAAATTTGCCCCCAAAGTGATCAATGACCAGCCTGATTTTGTACAGGCGGTCATAGGCAGGATCATCTTGGGGGGGGGACATGCTGCATTATCTGAATAATGCAGGCATTTCCGGATGGCATCAAACCGGGAGCGTGTCATGGCTGTACTGTAAAGTGGGATCTGGTAGAGGACGTACCCACTCCAGTAATGCCTGACACTAGGTTTTTTGACTAGGCACATGTGCAGCACGAGGCCCCAAAACGTCCTAATCTCGGCTGCACTGACCGAAGTCCAGCCACACGGCCTTGCCAAAAAGGAGCCCGGGTGTTGAGCAGTAAACTGTTGGGAGTACAGGTTTGTTTGCTCCACCATTAGATTTAAAAAGTGGTCACTGAAAAAAAGACTAAAGTAGTCGTATTCAGTGAAGCCCACTATGGAAATCTGGATTCCTGGTTGGCCTTCAAAATCAGGAATCACGGGCTCAAAATGCTCTGGGGTATACCAGACAAGTTCAGGGAACTCCGGTCCACTTAACTGGTGGGCCATAAAACTAGTACGAGCCCCAGAGCTGCTCGTACTAATGTGGGCCACAGGGTCCCTAGCATGGCGGTCCCCTTGCTCCGCCTGGCGGTGTCTCCGCCGCCTTGGGAGCTCATCATCATCGCTAGATGATGAGGAGGACGCAGATGACAAAAGGAAAGTGGGGTCATCCTCATCCTCACTGTGGCTCTCGGACTCAGAGGCAAGCTGGACGTATGCCTCCTTGGCCAAGAACATCCGGCGGGCCATAGGAGAGTGTGTGTGCGTGTGTGTGTGTGTGTGCTAAACTTTATTTGGTGTGCGTGTGTGTGGGGGCACGGGTGTTCGCGAACTTACCCTACACCTAACAGACAAAAAAATAACTACCTAAAAAAAGGGCAAAAAATGTAAAAAAAAAAAATTTTGATTTATAAAATTGCAAAAAATCTAAAAATTATTAGAAAAAGTCTAAAACGCTGATCAACCGTCCGAAGTTGATCAGCGGTGGGGTGTGCGATGCGCTAACAGTGGCCAGACGCTAAGAGTGCCGGCCACAGTCAGCGTACGCAGAAAAAAAATGCTAACGCCCCCCAAAAAGTTGTGGGGGGGGGGGGCAGGGGGGGCAAGATTCAGCACCCCTGGGGGGGCTAGGGTCACACAGTGTGCTGTGGACCCCAGACACCCGATTTAGGGTGATACAACAAAAATTTGATTTATTTTTTTCTCACTAACTTTCCCTGAATATCCCTGCCTAACCTAACCTTTCCCTAACCTTTCTCTAAATACCTGGGTGGTGCTGGGGGTGCTGGGGCACAGATGGGGTGCTGGATGTTGATCTCTGAACAGATGGGGGTGCTGGCTCTGAGATCTGACGTGCAGCGCTCCTCTCTCCTTGGCTCCCGGGCTTAAAAGGAGGAAGAGAGGAGCGCTGCCGCCCCTGCAGCCGACCAATGAAAGGCGATCCTGAGAGGTGATGTCTCATCACCTCTCAGGATCGCAGGATGGTGATTGGTGTTGTATTTTCACACCACCGATCACCATCCTGTTCCAGGTTATCGGGTCCCCAGAGACCCAAATAACCTGGAAACACAGCAAGCCGCAGATCTGAATTGACCTGAGGTTTGCTGCGATCGCCGACACGGGGGCCACAATGATTTCAGCAGGCATGGGGTTCCGATCACCGGCGGCGGTGATCAGAACTATACATGATGTACCATTAAGAAAGAACAGTTTTAAAGAGAACATACACCCCAGCCCAGCAGCATACAATTGTGAAACTCCCGGTCCTAGCACATTGAGCCAGACTTGTAGGTATATATAATCCGCCTGTGCTATACATATAAGTTATAAAAAGCGGGTGAGTTGTTATGCACGTGGATTCGAGACCAGCATCCACTTTAGTTTTACCCATAGGTAAATTGTTATCTCCCGAGGAGTCCGTTTGACAGTATTTTTCAGCGTTTGTTTATAATTCATACATGATGCAAAGTCTGACTCTCTCTTTTAGGTGTAATAACAGGAAAAGGTAAATCACCGTCACACCGTCACCCGTTGACACATCCATATAATGACACTCCGATGAAAAAGAGCATCCCAGCACCAGTGCCTTCTCACCCTCACGATGAATCTACGTCTTTATCAAGAGTATGCTTTGTGGGCATAACGCTACACGTACAGCTACACACTGCAAGCGATGTATTACTCTTATTACAGTGAAGGAACCCCTCATTGCACAATCATTGTTCCACAAGCAAAACACTGGTAATAACTCTACAACTCTATATAGGATACCTGAAGTGGACGAAAGCATAGGCGATCTAGACAACACCGGTAAGCAACAAGTCATAAATTCAGACTGTAATCGGGTTTGTCACAGTCAACTTTTGCCAAACACTCATTCACACACAACACTCACAACATGTAATGGATGGTCAGCATCTCGTAACCACGGACAGTGGCCGAGAGAGTCGCTGTACACATTAATCGAACTGTCTGGTATATGTCTCTACTTAAACAATTTGCTCAACCAATTGAGTTATTTAGTAAATACTCACTCAGAATGAAGTTTATCCATGCCAGAGAAGGATAAAATTAGTCAATTGTCTGAGTTGAAACAAAATATTGCTTCTCTGTTCGAGACCTCTCTGAGAAGGCCGGAGAGTCCGTTACTGAGAACCCCAGAGACATCATTTCCATTCCGGACTGCTCTGACAAGACCTGATAGTACGTATGACTACATATGGTCGGTAGCGGTTTGAATGAAATGTCTAAACGTAAGCAGCACCTTTTTAAAAGGCCAAAGTCTGTAAAAAGGGCACTGAAAACGTTGTCGGTCTCTAAGAGATCTTTACCACCCAGGAGCTGCATAAGGGTTAACAGAGCAAAAGCGACAGGCACAGCGCAACAGCCAACGATGCAACAACACGAACAACACTATGACGATCCCTTAGAAGGCCCAAGAGGTGCAGGTACACACACCCCAGAATGGTATGCAGGGTAATGACTCTCCTCTAGAAAGTGACAATACTACCTCGCATTTCTCAGGTCTGTATATCCTACAAACTGCCCAATATTACCATCACCAGACAAGTTTCTTCAATCGGTAGACATCCCTGTGATACTAGACCATCAGTTTCACAACGAGAGATGTCTAACCGGGTTTAACGGTGTTGAGTATATCGATCACTTTAGGTTTACGAATTTAGAACGTATACATTTGTTTGTAGATGCTCTGAAGGCTGTGCATGCTGCCATTCATTCAATACTGGACAGAGTCCTCCGAGATATTAAGCCCGGTGATTTTGTTCAGTTAAGACTTGAAGGTGGTCACGTTGCTGTTTATTCTACAAAGCAGTTGTGAGAGGTCTTTAATGCAGTGATGTTTCTCAATGCGGTTGTGGCTGCTCTCCAGAGTAACGCTGAAATTCTTTCTTCACAGCAGCTCAAACTTGCGGTTATTGTCATTAGAAATCAACGTGGCAGGATGAAACTTCATTTGAAATCTATCGTATACAGTAAGATTAAGCAGTGGTTGTATGACTTTAATAATGCCGACTCTAATTTGCTGCCAGTTTATGCGCTCTGATAGGTAATGGTGCTGACAACAACACTAGTTTATTGTCACAAGCTAGACAGGTAAACGCTGATTTGGGTATTCCTGATAATGAATTGGTCAGTTTCAGTGGTATAGATGCATTTGAGAGGCACCTTGACATTGTCATTACGGTCTTATACCACAGTTGTGGTGATTGGTGCTAGTTCGAGAAAAAGCCTAAACTGTGTATATTCTGCATCATGACAACCTTTACTATGGTATAAAAAATGTGAAGGGATTTATCGGTGTAGTACAGTGTTTCACCACAAAGACAACCAATCATGTCAATATTACTGTAGGGCTTGTCAAAGAGACGATTGAGTTGAGAGTGTTGACCAACAGCCACGATGCCCCACTTGTGCATTTTGTCGCTCGAACGCGTGTTTAGATCGCCACAACCTGTTGGTTGAAGATGAGCTTGAGTTTTGAAGACTTAAAACGTTTTGTGATCGTTGTCATTTTGTGTACAATAGAGAGGAAAAGCACAAGTGTAATGGTTTGTGTGCAGCGCTTGTGGTGCCCTCATATATAAATTCGATGATCATCTTTGCTATATGCAACCTTACAAAGTAAAGAAAGAGCTGGATCTATATGTTTTCTATGACTTTGAATGCATGCAGGAGACGGGGACGCATGTACCCAATTACATTTAAGCAACAAAGTTGTACGGCGCTAATTCCTGGGAGTTTGTGGGTAAAACATGTACACAGGAGTTTGTTAGCTTCTTTACCAGTGGTAAATTTGATGGGTACACCTTGATAGCTCATAATGCCGGCAGATATGACGGGTACTTTATTGTTAAAGGGAACCTGTCACCAGTTTTATGGTGTCCTAACTAAGGGCAACATAAATAAGTGATTCGCTTAGCAAAATGCTGGGTCACTTTCTTTAATTGACCCAGTCAATCTGCCAACATCTTGAATTAAAAAGCTCCAGCTGATAATGATGAGTCATGAATATTCATGAGCTCCTGACTCTCCCCGTCCACCTGCTGATGAATCAAAGTTTGTTTCCATAGAAATCAGCAGCAGGTGGGCAGGGGAGTGGCTATAGCGCTGAATTAAATATACGCTGGACTCAATGACATCACACTGGACTCCAATCAGCTCATTAGCATGTGGCATGCAGCATCTTTGCGTGTATATTATGAGGTAACCATCTGTCACATCAGTAAGTGAATACATCTAAGGTACTTTTTAGTGGTTAATGATTTATATAATTAGTTAGATTATAATCAAATATCCACATGACAGGTTCCCTTTAAGAACTTGATTAATGAAAAGCTGTGCATAAAAATGATTACTCAAGGTGGTCGACTCTTGTGTGTGATGCTGCCTGACTTAAAATTAAGGTTCATAGATTCCCTTAACTTCTTGCTGATGAGATTAAGTCGGTTACCAGAAGCGTTAGGGTTCTCAGGCTCAAAGGGTAATTTTCCTCATTTTTTCAACACCAAGGAAAATCAAAACTATATGGGGCCCTTACTGTCTGTTGAGTATTACGGGGTTGAATATATGATGCCTAGTGACAAAAAAGATTTCTTGGAGTGGTATGAGACGCAGAAACGCACAACTTTTGAATTTAAGGCCGCGTTAAAATCGTACTGTATGCAGGAAGTCCATGTTTTGAGACAGGCCTGTGAGCATTACGGAGAGCGCGTAATGGAGATGACTAGAATAAAGATGACAAAGTACTGTAAGCGACAAAAGAGAACTGTTGTAACTACCCAAAGCATCGATCCTTTTCAGCTCATCACTCTGCCAACTGTATGCATGGCTATGTACAGGTTCAAGTTCCTCCCCCAAAATAAAATACCATAGCCATTTTACCAGCCAACAACTACCACAAAACTAAAAAGTGTTACTCATCAACGACTATTCAGTGGCGCATGTTGTGGTGTATGTTGCACACACTGAAAAGATTGACATTCAGGACGCTTTTAGAGGAGGTGAAAAACAAGTAGGCAGACATTTTTTATATGGATATGCCAGATATAATGGGGTGCACATAGCGCATGAATTTCAGGGGCGCTTTTACCAAGGGTACCCCATCTGCTATAATGAAAATGAGACCATTACTGTTACAAACACCAGCTACGGTCAGTTGTACCACACATTCTTCATAAAAAAATGTTTTTTACAGAGCTGTGGCTATGTAGTGCGTGTGCTTTGGGAACATGAGTGGCATGAAATGGTAGAGAAAGATTTTAGACTTCAAGCATACCTCCTTAACATGCGGTTCCCAACCCCGCTAGATTCTCGTGATGCGCTTAATGGCGGAGGGACTAACTCCTTAAAGCTCTATCACAAACAGGCTGAAGGGGAAACTATACATTACTACGATTTCACGAGTCTGTATCCCTTTGTCAACAAAACAAAAACATATCCGGTAGGACATCCCAACATCATTTATGACGATTTTGGTTACATAAAAAATTACTTTGGCATTGCCAGGGTTACGGTTTATCCACCAAGAGACTTGTTTTTCCCAGTCCTGCCGGTGAAAATGAAGAGTAAACTAATGTTCCCCCTTTGCAACACATGCACCGCAAACTCCTTGACGGATGTCTGCAGGCATAGCGATGAACAACGCTCTCTGACAGGTACTTGGTGTACAATAGTGTTAGAGGTAGCTTTGGAAAAGGGGTTCAGGATCGCAGAGGTCTATGAGGTGTTTTCCCGACACGACGGACGAACAGTTTGCACCTTACATCAAACTTCATATTAGGGACAAGCAGGAGGCATCGGGCTATCCAAGCTGCTGTACGGATTCTGATAAGCAAAAACGAATACATTGACACCTTTCTTGAAAAAGAAGGTGTACAATTAGACCTCGTAAATATTGCTGTGAACCCAGCGAAAAAAGACAGATCTCTAAACTTGTGCAGAGATCTAATTTACCCTGTATCAGCATTGTGAATAACCCTGATGAGCTCTTTCGCTATGTCTTTCTCCCATACTACGAGGTTTCTGAGCTAAATTTTATCAATGATGAAACCGCATCGATCAATCGGAAATATGCAAAAGGACACCACACAATCAACAAAAACGCAAACATTTTTATGGCATTAACAACAGCGAACGCCAGACTAGAACTCTACTCCCTTCTGGACAGACTGCAGGAAAGGTGTCTTTATCACGACACAGATTCTGTCATTTTTGTTCATCATGAAGGTGACTGGCTCCCCCCTTTAGGCGATTATTTGGGTGAATTAACCAGCAAAATACCAGATAACACATACATCGCAGAATTTGTATCTACGGGTCCAAAATCCTACGGGTCCAAACTGAATACCGGTAAGACGGTTTTAAAGGTTAAGGGGATCACACTAAATATTGCTAATCCTAGGAATATTAATTTTGACACTCTAAGTAAGGCCTCTTTTACACTGGCGTTGCAGGAAAATGTGCGGGTGCGTTGCGGGAACACGCGCTATTTTTCTGCGCGGGTGCAAAACATTGTAATGCGTTTTGCACGCGCGTGAGGAAAATCGCGCATGTTTGGTACCCAAACCCGTACTTCTTCACAGAAGTTCGGGCTTGGGATCGGTGTTCTGTAGATTGTATTATTTTCCCTTATAACATGGTTATAAGGGAAAATAATAGCATTCTGAATACAGAATGCATAGTAAAATAGCGCTGGAGGGGTTAAAAAATAAAATAGAAAATTAAACTCACCTTAATCCACTTGATCGCGAAGACGGCATCTCCTTCTGTCTTCATCTTAGCTGTGTGGAGGAACAGGGCCTGTGGTGACGTCACTCTGGTCATCACATGATCCATCACATGATCTTTTACCATGGTGATGGATCATGTGATGACCGGAGTGACGTCACGACAGGTCCTGTTCCTCCACACAGCACAGAAGACAGACAGAAGAGAAGCAGGGCTACACGATCAAGTGGATTAAGGTGAGTTGAATTTTTATTTTATTTTTTTAACATCTCCAGCGCTATTGTACTATGCATTCTGCATTCAGAATGCTATTATTTTCCCTTATAACCATGTTATAAGGGAAAATAATAATGATCGGGTCTCCATCCCGATCGTCTCCTAGCAACCGTGCGTGAAACTCGCACCGCATCTGCACTTGCTTGCGGATGCTTGCGATTTTCACGCAACCCCATTCATTTCTATGGGGCCTGCGTTACGTGAAAAATGCACAAAATAGAGCATGCGTGAAAATAACCGCTCATGTGAATAGCCATATAGAAATTAATGGGTCGGGATTCAGTGCGGGTGCAATGCGTTCAACTCACGCATCGCCTCCGTGCGGAATACTCGCCCGTGTGAAAGGGGCCTAAAGGATTTAGCTTTGGATTAAATCCTAAACCGTGATCTTGAATGCCAGAAATCTGTGGAGCAAGCAGGTTTTATTAGAAATAAGAAGTTGTGGCAAGACCATTGCACAAAACGCTGAGGTGTGTATACACAAAGAGGCGTCTGAAAGACGATTTTACCACACTACCATTTGGGTTCTAATACCGCTATGACACAGTTACACCATTATTTTTTCAGGTGAATTAGTTGCTCTTTTTAAGAAGGTCCTGGATCCTGTTTTTGAAAGGCAGCCATCACACGATTTTACAACGAGGTTGTTCTGATTTTAATGCCATGGACACACGCCTACAACACCCTTTTTCATGCATTTTAGAAAACTGTTACTAATTTATCACACAAACCCGATAATATTGTTTGGTTTTATGCTTGTTGTCAAAAACTTTATGACAAACTTTCTCTATGCTTTCCAAACATCAGGTTTATTGAAGGCCTGCCACCCACGTTTGTAGATGATGAGTTATTCCACCCGACAAGGTACATTTGACTATTGTTGATGATCTTATGGATTCCACTAGTGAAAACAGCGAGCTTGAAAAGGCATACACCAAGTACGTGCATCATAGAAATCTAAGTATATTGTATCTGATACAGAACATATTTTGTCAGGGTCAAAAGAGTAGAATGATACATTTAAACACCAAATATATGGTTCTTTTTAATAATCTTTGTGATAAATTGCAAATTCTAGCATTAGAGAGACAAATATATTCTGGGAAAACACATTTCTTCTTGGAGGCTTTTGGGAATGCTATGCAGGAGCCTTAAGGCCACCTGCGAGTAGATTTAAGGGCTACTACACCTGAGCAACTTAATTTAAGGTCGGGGTTCTTACCACCAGCATTGCCGGCCTTGTATATTCAGAAGATAAATAGTTTTAAAAAGTGAGATTTATAAGGTTACACACATTCTAGAACGCTTACACAGCAGCGACAAGATGTCAGACAGATTGCGCCCTAATTGGGCTCCCTTAAAAACGCTTGTAAAAGCGACACCCGATCTGAGCGATAAAGCCGCTGACAACTCTTCGTACATTACCCGATGAAGCCGCTGGTACTCTTCGTACAGCTCCTTCCTGCGCCTTGAAACCCTCCAGCATGCGATAGCCCAACCAATAACTATCCGAAACTTAGTTAAGAGTGAATCTTGACAGATTTGTTTTTTACAGTGTCTGCATCAGGCCTTATATACACCTTAACCCTACAGGGGGTCCAGGGACAGAATAATGGGACACAGCCCTGGCGCCGCTGTGTCTGGGAGATAGGGATAATATTAGTCTGACTCAACTCCTCTCCCAGACTACAGGGTGCCCATACAAACAGGACACCTTTTACATGGTTACACACCTTATCCTTCGACACAATATATATCCCCAGATAGCTCTGGGGATGGGGAGCATTTGGGAAGAATAGCGCTCAGATCGGAGCTAGGGGGCTTGTGCAATCTTCGAGCGAAATACACTAGTGCGTGGCTTGTCTCCGATTCGAGGAGCAGTTCCATAGGCTTAATCATGTTAGTCCACCAGATTTAAATATGGCGCTTGAACTCGAGCTGTGCGTGGCCAGCTAATCAGCTTAGTCCTTTAGAACGGCGTCTTGGGGATTGGACAGTTCAAAGGTAAACAACTGTAGCTCTGCTGCTGATTGGCTGGCACTCTCCTCCGACTGACCAGCGGGTCAGATGGAAACTTATAGCCTGCCCAGGCCTCCATGAAACTGCGGCAAAACGCCCCTGGGTACTCGTGTCTCTCTCAGGAGGATAACTCCTCGTAGGTAGCACCTGAGAGAGCGCTTTTTCCAGGGTGGAAAACAAAGAGGGAAAAGTACAGGTGGGCCATAGAGTGCCCTCCTGAGATGGCGCAAATAAACAGAACGGACAAACACGAGTGGAAGCTGTCCCTAAGTGTCAGAGATATTAAAGAAGTGGCGTAAAGCTATAAGGAGGCTGTGTGATAAAACAATATCCATAAAGAAAAAGAAGCGCTCAGTAAATCAGACAGGTGGTTTCATACTGCCACTATTGGGGTTTGCAATTCTGTTAATAATGAGTTTGCTTTTTAATGAATAATGGATCATGAGGAGAAAATGTACTTGGTTTCAAAACACAAGCTCAAGAGGATAAGTCAGGTCTTTACACCACCGGCCAGTGTAAGGCAGATCGTGATACAACGCATGGATTATGAAATTAACTGTATTTTACACAGCTTTGACTTGCTGGATGATGTAAAATTAAAAGATACACCGATATAATGCAAAGATACTTGGTTCTTGCCAAACAGGAGACTAAAAAACTAGTGACTTTAAACCTTGTTAACCAATCTGATCTTGGTCATCAAACAAGAGTCAAATACAACCGCTGATAAATATTATTCCGTCCTTGAAATTGTAACACATGTCAATCCCCGTTTTAAGAAAAATTCTGAACTTTTGTTAAGCAGGATAAAGCAGAACACCAGTATTGCAACGTGGAATGATAAAGGTGAATTTATTTATAAGGGTGATGTTATTCCTGGCTCTAAAAATATGGATCTTGTGCACAATGCGACGCAAAGCCACAGACTGCCAAAAAACAAAAACCCACCAGGCTGGGTTACATTTATGCATGCCATGGCAGACATAAATATGCCGTCCACTGTTGTGGGTAATTCATCTACTAGAGAGATACTGGACGGTTTAAAAACGAACCTGAATGAGTCGTCTGTAAGTGTTGCACCTGATCGCAGTCTCCTGACCAACCCCTCCACACCTATGGGTATAAGACAGTAGAGTCTGTTACCTAAAAGAAGGACATAACAAATGTTACGATTTTCTTGGTTGAATCTGTAACCTGGTTTGACCATATTAAGCTGTCATCATTGCCATGTTTAACCCCTTAGGAACCGGGCTCATTTTCACCTTAGGAACCAGGCCATTTTTTTGAAAATCTGACCAGTGTCCCTTTATGTGGTGATAACTTTAAAATGCTTTGACTTATCCAGGCAATTCAGAGAATTTTTTTGTACTTCATGACACTCGTAAAATAGAGTAAAAAAAATTACCAAATTTACAAAAAAAAATTAAAAATTACCAAATTTCCAATTTTCTATTTCTCTACTTTTATAATAGATAGTAATACCTACAAAAATAGTTATTATTTTACATACCCCATATGTCTACTTCATGTTTGGATCATTTTGGGAATTACATTTTATTATTTGGAGATGTTACAAGGCTTAGAAGTTTAGAAGCAAATCTTGAAATTTTTCTGAAATTTTCAAAAACCCACTTTTTAAGGACCAGTTTAGGTCTGAAGTCACTTTGTAAGGCTTACATAATAGAAACCACCCAAAAATGACCCCATTTTAGAAATTAAACCCCTCAAGGTATTCAAAACTGATTTTGCAAACATAGTTAACCCTTTAGGTGTTCCACAAGAGTTATTGGCAAATGGAGATGAAATTTAAGAATTTCTATTTTGGGCTAATTTTTCATTTTAATCCATTTTTTCCAGTATCAAAGCAAGGGTTAACAGCCAAATAAAACTCAATATTTATTGCCCCAATTCTGTAGTTTGCATAAACACCCAATATGTGGCCATAAACTACTGTACAGGCACACGGTAGGGCGTAAAGGGAAAGGTGTGCTGTGTGGTTTTTGGAAGGCAGATTTTACTGGACTGGTTTATTTACACCATGTACCATTTAAAGCCCCACTGATCCACCTCAAGAATAGAAACTCCATAAAAGTGACCTCATTTTGGAAACTACAAGACAAGGTGGCAGTTTTGTTGGGACTATTTTTAGGGTGCATATGATTTTTTGTTGCTCTATATTACATTTTTGTGAGGCAAGGTTTCCAAAAATATAAATTCTGAAATTTCCTCTCCATTTGCCATAAACTGTTGAGGAACACCTAAAGGTTTAATAAAGTTAGCAAAATCAGTTTTGAATACCTTGAGGGGTGTAGTTTCTTAGATGGGGGTCACTTTTATGGAGTTTCTACTCTAGGGATGCATCAGGGATTCTTCAAATGGGACATGGTGCAAAAAAAAAACATATGGTGTTCCTTTCCTTCTGCGCCCTGCCGTTTGGTCTTACAGCAGTTTTACGACCAAAAAATTGCAAAAAAATAGCTGTTTTGGCACCGTTTTTATTTAATTTTTTTTGACCGTGTTCATCTGAGGGGTTAGGTCATGGGTATTTTTATAGAGCAGATTTCTACGGACACAGCGACACCTAATATGTCTACTTTTTAAAATGTATTTAGGTTTTACACTATATTATCTTTTTATTAAAAAAAAAAACATTTTAGTATCTCCAAGAATCATTTTTTTTTTTTTTTTGTAGCTGATTATCTTAGGTATGGGCTTATTTTTTGTGGGATGAGAGGATGGTTTTATTGGCTCTATTTTAGGGGGGCATATGACTTTTTGATCGCTTGCTATTACACTATTTGTGAAATAAGGTGACAAAAATATACCTTTTTTTGCACCGTTTTTTATATATTTTTTTGACCGTGTTCTTCTGAGGGGTTAGATCATGGGGTATTATTATAGAGAAAATTCTTACAGACGCAGTGATACCTAATTTGTCAACGTTTTTAAATAAATTTTAGTTTTAAAAAATAATATTATTGAAAAAAATAGTTTTCTTTGTTTTAGTTAGAGTTGAGCGAACACCTGGATGTTCGGGTTCGAGAAGTTCGGCCGAACATCCCGGAAATGTTCGGGTTCGGGATCCGAACCCGATCCGAACTTCGTCCCGAACCCGAACCCCATTGAAGTCAATGGGGACCCGAACTTTTCGGCACTAAAAAGGCTGTAAAACAGCCCAGGAAAGAGCTAGAGGGCTGCAAAAGGCAGCAACATGTAGGTAAATCCCCTGCAAACAAATGTGGATAGGGAAATGAATTAAAATAAAAATTAAATAAATAAAAATTAACCAAAATCAATTGGAGAGAGGTTCCATAGCAGAGAATCTGGCTTCCCGTCACCCACCACTGGAACAGTCCATTCTCAGATATTTAGGCCCCGGCACCCAGGCAGAGGAGAGAGGTCCCGTAACAGAGAATCTGTCTTCATGTCAGCAGAGAATTAGTCTGCATGTCATAGCAGAGAATGAGGCTTCACGTCAGCCACCACTGCAACAGTCCATTGGCATATATTTAGGCCCAGCACCCAGGCAGAGGAGGGAGGTCCCGTAACAGAGAATCTGGCTTCATGTCAGCAGAGAATTAGTCTGCATGTCATAGCAGAGAATGAGGCTTCACGTCAGCCACCACTGCAACAGTCCATTGGCATATATTTAGGCCCAGCACACACACAGGCAGAGGAGAGAGGTCCCGTAACAGAGAATCTGGCTTCATGTCAGCAGAGAATCAGTCTGCATGTCATAGCAGAGAATGAGGCTTCACGTCAGCCACCACTGCAACAGTCCATTGGCATATATTTAGGCCCAGCACACACACAGGCAGAGGAGAGAGGTCCCGTAACAGAGGATCTGGCTTCATGTCAGCAGAGAATCAGTCTGCATGTCATAGCAGAGAATCAGGCTTCACGTCAGCCACCACTGCAACAGTCCATTGTCAAAAATTTAGGCCCAGCACCCAGGCAGAGGAGAGAGGTCCCGTAACAGACAATCTGGCTTCATGTCAGCAGAGAATTAGTCTGCATGTCATAGCAGAGAATGAGGCTTCACGTCAGCCACCACTGCAACAGTCCATTGGCATATATTTAGGCCTAGCACACAGGCAGAGCAGAGAGGTCCCGTAACAGACAATCTGGCTTCATGACAGCAGAGAATCAGTCTGCATGTCATAGCAGAGAATGAGGCTTCACGTCACCCACCACTGCAACAGTCCATTGGCATATATTTAGGCCTAGCACACAGGCAGAGCAGAGAGGTCCCGTAACAGACGATCTGGCTTCATGTCAGCAGAGAATCAGTCTGCATGTCATAGCAGAGAATGAGGCTTCACGTCAGCCACCACTGCAACAGTCCATTGGCATATATTTAGGCCTAGCACACAGGCAGAGGAGAGAGGTCCCGTAACAGACAATCTGGCTTCATGTCAGCAGAGAATTAGTCTGCATGTCATAGCATAGAATGAGGCTTCACGTCAGCCACCACTGCAACAGTCCATTGGCATATATTTAGGCCCAGCACCCAGGCAGAGGAGGGAGGTCCCGTAACAGAGAATCTGTCTTCATGTCAGCAGAGAATTAGTCTGCATGTCATAGCAGAGAATGAGGCTTCACGTCAGCCACCACTGCAACAGTCCATTGGCATATATTTAGGCCCAGCACCCAGGCAGAGGAGGGAGGTCCCGTAACAGACAATCTGGCTTCATGTCAGCAGAGTCTGCATGTCATAGCAGAGAATGAGGCTTCACGTCACCCACCACTGCAACAGTCCATTGGCATATATTTAGGCCTAGCACACAGGCAGAGGAGAGAGGTCCCGTAACAGACAATCTGGCTTCATGTCAGCAGAGAATTAGTCTGCATGTCATAGCAGAGAATGAGGCTTCACGTCAGCCACCACTGCAACAGTCCATTGGCATATATTTAGGCCTAGCACACAGGCAGAGGAGAGAGGTCCCGTAACAGACAATCTGGCTTCATGTCAGCAGAGAATCAGTCTGCATGTCATAGCAGAGAATGAGGCTTCACGTCAGCCACCACTGCAACAGTCCATTGGCATATATTTAGGCCCAGCACCCAGGCAGAGGAGAGAGGTCCCGTAACAGAGAATCTGTCTTCATGTCAGCAGAGAATTAGTCTGCATGTCATAGCAGAGAATGAGGCTTCACGTCAGCCACCACTGCAACAGTCCATTGGCATATATTTAGGCCCAGCACCCAGGCAGAGGAGAGAGGTCCCGTAACAGACAATCTGGCTTCATGTCAGCAGAGAATCATTCTGCATGTCATAGCAGAGAATCAGGCTTCACGTCACCCAACATTGGAACAGTCCATTGGCATATATTTAGGCCCCGGCACCCAGACACAGGATAGGTTCATTCAACTTTGGGTAGCCTCGCAATATAATGGTAAAATGAAAATAAAAATAGGATTGAATGAGGAAGTGCCCTGGAGTCCAATAATATAATGGTTAAGGGGAGATAGTTAATGTCTAATCTGGACAAGGGACGGACAGATCCTGTGGGATCCATGCCTGGTTCATTTTTATGAACGTCAGCTTGTCCACATTGGCTGTAGACAGGCGGCTGCGTTTGTCTGTAATGACGCCCCCTGCCGTGCTGAATACACGTTCAGACAAAACGCTGGCCGCCGGGCAGGCCAGCACCTCCAAGGCATAAAAGGCTAGCTCTGGCCACGTGGACAATTTAGAGACCCAGAAGTTGAATGGGGCCGAACCATCAGTCAGTACGTGGAGGGGTGTGCACACGTACTGTTCCACCATGTTAGTGAAATGTTGCCTCCTGCTAACACGTTGCGTATCAGGTGGTGGTGCAGTTAGCTGTGGCGTGTTGACAAAAGTTTTCCACATCTCTGCCATGCTAACCCTGCCCTCAGAGGAGCTGGCCGTGACACAGCTGCCTTGGCGACCTCTTGCTCCTCCTCTGCCTTGGCCTTGGGCTTCCACTTGTTCCCCTGTGACATTTGGGAATGCTCTCAGTAGCGCGTCTACCAACGTGCGCTTGTACTCGCGCATCTTCCTATCACGCTCCAGTGCAGGAAGTAAGGTGGGCACATTGTCTTTGTAGCGTGGATCCAGCAGGGTGGCAACCCAGTAGTCCGCACAGGTTAAAATGTGGGCAACTCTGCTGTCGTTGCGCAGGCACTGCAGCATGTAGTCGCTCATGTGTGCCAGGCTGCCCAGGGGTAAGGACAAGCTGTCCTCTGTGGGAGGCGTATCGTCATCGTCCTGCCTTTCCCCCCAGCCACGCACCAGTGATGGACCCGAGCTGCGTTGGGTGCCACCCCGCTGTGACCATGCTTCATCCTCATCCTCCTCCACCTCCTCCTCATCCTCGTCCTCCTCGTCCTCCAGTAGTGGGCCCTGGCTGGCCACATTTGTACCTGGCCTCTGCTGTTGCCAAAAACCTCCCTCTGAGTCACTTCGAAGAGACTGGCCTGAAAGGGCTAAAAATGACCCCTCTTCCTCCTCCTCCTCCTCCTCCTCCTCCTGGGCCACCTCCTCTTCCATCATCGCCCTAAGTGTTTTCTCAAGGAGACATAGAAGTGGTATTGTAACGCTGATAACGGTGTCATCGCCACTGGCCATGTTGGTGGAGTACTCGAAACAGCGCAACAGGGCACACAGGTCTCGCATGGAGGCCCAGTCATTGGTGGTGAAGTGGTGCTGTTCTGTAGTGCGACTGACCCGTGCGTGCTGCAGCTGAAACTCCACTATGGCCTGCTGCTGCTCGCACAGTCTGTCCAGCATGTGCAAGGTGGAGTTCCACCTGGTGGGCACGTCGCATATGAGGCGGTGAGCGGGAAGGCCGAAGTTACGCTGTAGCGCAGACAGGCGAGCAGCAGCAGGATGTGAACGCCGGAAGCGCGAACAGACGGCCCGCACTTTATGCAGCAGCTCTGACATGTCGGGGTAGTTGTGAATGAACTTCTGCACCACCAAATTCAGCACATGCGCCAAGCAAGGGATGTGCGTCAAATTGGCTAGTCCCAGAGCTGCAACGAGATTTCGCCCATTATCACACACCACCAGGCCGGGCTTGAGGCTCACCGGCAGCAACCACTCGTCGGTCTGTTGTTCTATACCCCGCCACAACTCCTGTGCGGTGTGGGGCCTGTCCCCCAAACATATGAGTTTCAGAATGGCCTGCTGACGTTTACCCCGGGCTGTGCTGAAGTTGGTGGTGAAGGTGTGTGGCTGACTGGATGAGCAGGTGGAAGAAGAGGAGGAGGAAGCCGAGAAGGAGGAGGTTGCAACAGGAGGCAAAGAATGTTGCCCTGCGATCCTTGGCGGCGGAAGGACGTGCGCCAAACAGCTCTCCGCCTGGGGCCCAGCTGCCACTACATTTACCCAGTGTGCAGTTAGGGAGATATAGCGTCCCTGGCCGTGCTTACTGGTCCACGTATCTGTGGTTAGGTGGACCTTGCCACAGATGGCGTTGCGCAGTGCACACTTGATTTTATCGGATACTTGGTTGTGCAGGGAAGGCACGGCTCTCTTGGAGAAGTAGTGCCGGCTGGGAACAACATACTGTGGGACAGCAAGCGACATGAGCTGTTTGAAGCTGTCTGTGTCCACCAGCCTAAATGACAGCATTTCATAGGCCAGTAGTTTAGAAATGCTGGCATTCAGGGCCAGGGATCGAGGGTGGCTAGGTGGGAATTTACGCTTTCTATCAAATGTTTGTGAGATGGAGAGCTGAACACTGGCGTGTGACATGGTTGAGACGCTTGGTGACGGAGGTGGTGGTGGTGGTGTTGGTGGTACATCCCCTGTTTGCTGGGCGGCAGGTGCCAACGTTCCTCCAGAGGCGGAGGAAGAGGCCGAGGCGGCAGCAGCAGAATAGGCCGAGGCGGCAGCAGCAGAAGAGGTAGCAGGGGGAGCCTGAGTGACTTCCTTGGTTTTAAGGTGTTTACTCCACTGCAGTTCATGCTTTGCATGCAGGTGCCTGGTCATGCAGGTTGTGCTCAGGTTGAGAACGTTAATGCCTCGCTTCAGGCTCTGATGGCACAGCGTGCAAACCACTCGGGTCTTGTCGTCAGCACATTGTTTGAAGAAGTGCCATGCCAGGGAACTCCTTGAAGCTGCCTTTGGGGTGCTCGGTCCCAGATGGCGGCGGTCAGTAGCAGGCGGAGTCTCTTGGCGGCGGGTGTTCTGCTTTTGCCCACTGCTCCCTCTTTTGCTACGCTGTTGGCTCGGTCTCACCACTGCCTCTTCCTCCGAACTGTGAAAGTCAGTGGCACGACCTTCATTCCATGTGGGGTCTAGGACCTCATCGTCCCCTGCATCGTCTTCCACCCAGTCTTGATCCCTGACCTCCTGTTCAGTCTGCACACTGCAGAAAGACGCAGCAGTTGGCACCTGTGTTTCGTCATCATCAGAGACATGCTGAGGTGGTATTCCCATGTCCTCATCATCAGGAAACATAAGTGGTTGTGCGTCAGGGCATTCTATGTCTTTCACCGCTGGGGAAGGGCTAGGTGGATGCCCTTGGGAAACCCTGCCAGCGGAGTCTTCAAACAGCATAAGAGACTGCTGCATAACTTGAGGCTGAGACAGTTTCCCTGGTATGCATGGGGGTGATGTGACAGACTGATGGGGTTGGTTTTCAGGCGCCATCTGTGCGCTTTCTGCAGAAGACTGGGTGGGAGATAATGTGAACGTGCTGGATCCACTGTCGGCCACCCAATTGACTAATGCCTGTACCTGCTCAGGCCTTACCATCCTTAGAACGGCATTGGGCCCCACCATATATCGCTGTAAATTCTGGCGGCTACTGGGACCTGAGGTAGTTGGTACACTAGGACGTGTGGATGTGGCAGAACGGCCACGTCCTCTCCCAGCACCAGAGGGTCCACTAACACCACCACGACCATGTCCACGTCCGCGTCCCTTACTAGATGTTTTTCTCATTGTTATGGTTCACCACAACAACAAATATATTATTTGGCCCAATGTATTGTATTCAAATTCAGCGGGATATAAATTTGAGGCCTAGTATTTAGGCGCTGGGTGACCGGTATGGATTTAGTGACAGAATTAGACTTGGAAATACACAGTAGCGGGTGTGTGTGAAGTTATTCTGAATGACCCAATGTGCACCTTGAATATTATATACCCTTTTAGGGATAGATTTCAAATAGCTCTGATATAGCAGAAACGACTAAATTATGAAATTGCTAAATTGGGAATTGTATTTCAACCCAGAACAAAAAATGTGCTTTGACGGACACTAAATAACTTTCCCAGCCACAACAGGACAGCGTTAACGAGAGATTTAGCAGGATATAAATTTGAGGCCTAGTATTTAGGCGCTGGGTGACAGGTATGGGTTTAGTGACAGAATTAGACTTAGAAATACACAGTAGCGGGTGTGTGTGAAGTTATTCTGAATGACCCAATGTGCACCTTGAATATTATATACCCTTTTAGGGATAGATTTCAAATAGCTCTGATATAGCAGAAACGACTAAATTATGAAATTGCTAAATTGGGAATTGTATTTCAACCCAGAACAAAAAATGTGCTTTGACGGACACTAAATAACTTTCCCAGCCACAACAGGACAGCGTTAACGAGAGATTTAGCGGGATATAAATTTGAGGCCTAGTATTTAGGCGCTGGGTGACAGGTATGGGTTTAGTGCCAGAATTAGACTTGGAAATACACAGTAGCGGGTGTGTGTGAAGTTATTCTGAATGACCCAATGTGCACCTTGAATATTATATACCCTTTTAGGGATAGATTTCAAATAGCTCTGATATAGCAGAAACGACTAAATTATGAAATTGCTAAATTGGGAATTGTATTTCAACCCAGAACAAAAAATGTGCTTTGACGGACACTAAATAACTTTCCCAGCCACAACAGGACAGCGTTAACGAGAGATTTAGCGGGATATAAATTTGAGGCCTAGTATTTAGGCGCTGGGTGACAGGTATGGGTTTAGTGCCAGAATTAGACTTGGAAATACACAGTAGCGGGTGTGTGTGAAGTTATTCTGAATGACCCAATGTGCACCTTGAATATTATATACCCTTTTAGGGATAGATTTCAAATAGCTCTGATATAGCAGAAACCACTAAATTATGAAATTGCTAAATTGGGAATTGTATTTCAACCCAGAACAAGAAATGTGCTTGAACGGACACTAAATAACTCGCCCAGCTACAGCACTAAGGACAGATTTAGCGGGATATAAATTTGAGGCCTAGTATTTAGGCGCTGGGTGACAGGTATGGGTTTAGTGCCAGAATTAGACTTGGAAATACACAGTAGCGGGTGTGTGTGAAGTTATTCTGAATGACCCAATGTGCACCTTGAATATTATATACCCTTTTAGGGATAGATTTCAAATAGCTCTGATATAGCAGAAACCACTAAATTATGAAATTGCTAAATTGGGAATTGTATTTCAACCCAGAACAAGAAATGTGCTTGAACGGACACTAAATAACTCGCCCAGCTACAGCACTAACGAGAGATTTAGCAGGATATAAATTTGAGGCCTAGTATTTAGGCGCTGGGTGACAGGTATGGGTTTAGTGCCAGAATTAGACTTGGAAATACACAGTAGCGGGTGTGTGTGAAGTTATTCTGAATGACCCAATGTGCACCTTGAATATTATATACCCTTTTAGGGATAGATTTCAAATAGCTCTGATATAGCAGAAACCACTAAATTATGAAATTGCTAAATTGGGAATTGTATTTCAACCCAGAACAAGAAATGTGCTTGAACGGACACTAAATAACTCGCCCAGCTACAGCACTAGGGACAGATTTAGCGGGATATAAATTTGAGGCCTAGTATTTAGGCGCTGGGTGACCGGTATGGATTTAGTGACAGAATTAGACTGGGATATGGCCAAAAAATAAACAGACTATTGCTGGTTAAATGCACTTGGTGTGACAGCTTCACCCTGATGTAGGCTTTAGCCAAAAAACAACCACACCATTGAGGGTTAAATGCACTTGGTGACAGGCGCAGCTTGCCCCTGATTTAGTATATGGCCAAAAAATGAACAGACTATTGCTGGTTAAATGCACTTGGTGTGACAGCTTCACCCTGATGTAGGCTTTAGCCAAAAAACAACCACACCATTGAGGGTTAAATGCACTTGGTGACAGGCGCAGCTTGCCCCTGATTTAGTATATGGCCAAAAAATGAACAGACTATTGCTGGTTAAATGCACTTGGTGTGACAGCTTCACCCTGATGTAGGCTTTAGCCAAAAAACAACCACACCATTGAGGGTTAAATGCACTTGGTGACAGGCGCAGCTTGCCCCTGATTTTGTATATGGCCAAAAAATGAACAGACTATTGCTGGTTAAATGCACTTGGTGTGACAGCTTCACCCTGATGTAGGCTTTAGCCAAAAAACAACCACACCATTGAGGGTTAAATGCACTTGGTCGCAGCTTGTGCTGGCGCACCACAAGACACAAAATGGCTGCCGATCACCCCAGAAAAATGTGACTGACAAACGGTCTGGGCAGCCTAAAAACAGTGAGCAATTGAGGATCAGCAGCTCAATGATCCACAGCTGCAGATCGATCAGTTAATCAAGTCCTTTGGAGGAGTTAATCTGCCTAATCTCGCCCTACTGTCGCAGCCGCAACCTCTCCCTACGCTAATCAGAGCAGAGTGACGGGCGGCGCTATGTGACTCCAGCTTAAATAGAGGCTGGGTCACATGGTGCTCTGGCCAATCACAGCCATGCCAATAGTAGGCATGGCTGTGATGGCCTCTTGGGGCAAGTAGTATGACGCTTGTTGATTGGCTGCTTTGCAGCCTTTCAAAAAGCGCCAAGAAAGCGTCACAAAAGCGCGAAGAAAGCGACGAACACCGAACCCGAACCCGGACTTTTACGAAAATGTCCGGGTTCGGGTCCGTGTCACGGACACCCCAAAATTCGGTACGAACCCGAACTATACAGTTCGAGTTCGCTCATCCCTAGTTTTAGTGTCTCAAAAATAGTTTTTTTTTTCTGATTGTCAGTGGCTAAATTGGTGAAGGGGAATATAAATTTAGTACTCCATAGGAGTGTGGTACTCCCTGAAGCAACCAATAATGTAGAGGCCCGGATGATCGGGGCATGTGTCACACTGAGTGGTGGTGTCCGTCCGTATCCCCCTCCTGTGACACACTCAGCGCCTTTTTTAGGTCCGTCCCTTCTATCCAGTATGGCGCCTCAAGTTCCCGAGGTACTCTGGCCTGCTCTTTCCTGGTCAGAAAAGATCAGGGCCTTGAGGACTGCATCATAGAACTGGAGGAATTTTCCTGTGTTGCCAGCGCTCCGGGACAGCACAAAGCGATTTTTATATTATGCAAATGACCCCTGAAGGTTATTCATCACCCTCTAAGCCCAGTAATGCCCCCTGCAGTGCAGAGACCGCTTTAATTTAGAGCCCAAGCATGCCTCCTCGTTATGCAGCATCGTCCCACAGCCTAGTTTAACGGCGTCGCCCCCTCTGCTACGTCAACTAATTCATTCAAGCCACGCACCTGGAATCTTCAATTCGTCCGTCTGAAATCTCACGCAGGTGTAGTGCCACCTACTGCCTGCGCCTGTGCGATCCAACCGCTCTTGAGGGCAACAGCTTCAAAAGTGTCACTGGGCATGCGCCGAGCCCAGTGACATCTTATCGCTATTGCCCTCAGGAGCTATAGGATCGCATAGGCGTAGACAGTAGGCGGTACTGCACCTGCACGAGATTTCCAACGGACAAATTGAAGATTCCAGGTGCGTGGCTTGAATGAATTAGTTGATGTAGCAGGGGGGGCTGCGCCGTTAAACTAGGCTGTGGGATGATACTGCATAATGAGGAGGCGTGCTTGGGCTCTAAATTAAGGCGGTGTTGGCACTGCAGGGGGGGCGTTACTGGGCTCTGAGGGTGATGAATAACACCCCTCTGGGCACCTTCATGGTTCATTTGCATAATACAAAAATTGCTTTTTTAGCAAAATGAAAGCATGAAAAGAAGAAAGAAAACCACTGCAGGAAATAAGGTATTTTACTGAACATGGCAATGGTGACAGCTTAATATGGTCAAACCAGGTGACAGATTCCCTTTAAGCTTGTAAATACTGATTATGTGTATATTATTAATGCATTGTATAATGTAACCCTGCTAAACATATTTTTATTTATTTATATGTGTTGCAACATTGCCGCTTTTCTGTACATTGTTTATCTGCTCAATAAAGTTTTTAAAACTCAGTGTTTTTGTTTGTGCTCAATTTGTATACTGACAATAAGGGGTTCACTGGGCGGGTCTCTAGACATGTCCAGGCATGTATCTATCATATGTTGTGCTTTTTAGAGAATTTTAGACTTGCCCAGACACGTTCTTACCCTATGCTGCTGTATGGGAGGCTGTGCATAGTATGAGAGGCGTGTCATACACTCGTTTGTACATGCATACAACATGCAATTCATTATTACTGAGAAAGCAACAGCAGCTATAATTAAATTAATAAAAGAGATTTGTATGATTTTAAGAAGACAAATTCATAATATTTTAATACATTCATAAAAGATTTGGGAGGGGGTGGAGGTGGTAGGGGGTTTCAAAATTCATAATATTTTAATAAATTCATAAAATATTTAGGCAGGGGTGGAGGTCGCTATCTACCATAATAATATAATGTGGTCTCTAGACATGTCCAGGCATGCATTATTCAGATTTGGGAGCGGGCGAAGGTGGGAGGGGGACCTGTCAAGAGGACGAAAGGGGTGTGTTGACGAGTGGGGTTTTGGCAGCTGCGGGTGGCATCTAAATGGGGGTGGGGCACCTGTCACTTTTTATGACTTTAATGTACACTTCACTACTTATGATCTTTGGCTGGATTAAACCATAGATTGCAATAAAATAGCATTGCTGTCTATGGCAACATTGCTGTTTTCCTCTTAGGCCCTCCATGAATAAATCTTCAAGGAGGGGCCTTCGTTTTTTGAATAGAGACATCTACTTGTAAATGACCTCTGAAATGCTGTGGTCAGATCTGTTATTGTGTTATCAATTACAACCTGTCAAGAGTTTTGCTAATATAGTATATCACAATGAGGGAAAATTGGTGCAAAGGAAAACTGAGTTAGTTGAAGTTTCTGAAAAATGAAAGATGGAACCCGATTTGTTGCCATGGGCTGCTAAATCATTTTTACTATGTATCAGTTTTGTTCTTTGATAAATCTCCTCCTATGTGTTTATTTGGTTTCAAGAAAATGTGAGATCAGCATGCTATTATTAATTGCTCTGGCAAAAATGCTAAATATTAGAAAAAAAAGGCAATAAATATATTTATGTAAATGGTAAATGGTATCAAAGCTTATTGAGAATAATGTGATTTGCAAGACTGTATGCAGTAGTTCACAGCAAACTACTAGAAAGGAAATCATACTATTCTCCTAAACATGTTCATATTTATTTTTATATTATAAAAAAGTATACATTTTCAGCCTAAAGAATACACTGCTGAATACTTAGCTAAAAATTTACATTTAAAATTTGAAAATCGTTATGGCAGACAAGAAACAAATGTACATGTATATCACAATTAACGGAAAAGAGTTTTTTGACATCTTCACAATGATTTGTATTTTTTTCTGTTAAAGTTTCTTATAGATGCTACAAAAGGATATATAGATGTTAACAAGCGCTAACAGCTGTCGCTATCTATAAATATGTGTGAGACCTGGAGTTGCTTAGTCTATGAAGATATTCAAAATGTGCTTGATTTCTAACTACCAGATTTTTTTTTTATGTACTTGACATAATGCTTACTTTTTTATAGCAAGTATGTACATATTTAATGTGGAGTTTTAACATACATTACCACTTAAAGGTCACTTTAATGAGTTGTCTGTTATACACAGCCCATTATTGTAAGAAGGAGCTCTTGATTATTAATTGATCACAGGTTGCCCTACTGATTTGCAACACCAACTCACATAAAAATTAAGCATTACATGATGACCAATGAAATCAAAGATATATCTATACAATGTGGGAACATGCATATTCTACAAAACTTCTTTATAGCTACTCTAAACTCTTGCCTAATTGAGAGGAATTTTTGATCCATGTGCTTCATCAATGCAGCCAAATTCCCTTAACCACTAGAGTACCTTGAGATTTTCTATTTTTGTATTTTCATTTTTCACTTCCTGCCTTCCCAGTACCATAACTTTTAAAAAATTTCCGTTCACATTATGAGTGTCACAAATCAACGGGTTCTAAGGGCATTGTCTAAGTGAACCCCTCGATCTTCATAGTACCCCTGATGGTGTGGATAGACATTCCTGAAGGGAACACCAGGTTGCTACCTCTTGAGGAAGATTGGCACACAAGGCAGCTGATCCAGGTGGACCAGGAGGTACCTGAGCAAGGTACCAGAGGTACAGGCATTGTCAGTAGGCTGAGTCGTAATCAGGAGCAACAGTGCAGGACCGAAGGATGAGGCAGAGGTGAAGTTAAACAGGCAATAGGTCGGGGCAGGTGACACAGGTACAGGTAAGGCAATCTGAGTCGGCAACAGGAGAGTCAAGGCAAACAGGCAGGGATCAAACAGGTAACGGAATAGGGTTGAGCGAACCCGAACTGTAAAATTTGGGTTCGTACTGAACTGTAGGATTTTTTTTACCCCGGTCTCGAACCCGAACTTTTCAGTAAAAGTTTGGGTTCGAGTTCGGTGTTTGGCGATTTAATGGTGTTTTTTTTAAAGGATACAGGGCAGCCAATCAATAAGCGTTTAACTCATGTGCCCTTAGAAGCCATTACAGCCATGCCTACTAATGGCATGGCTGTGATTGGCCAGTGCAGCATGTGACCCAGCCTCTATATAAGCTGGAATCACGTAGCGCCGCATGTCACTCAGCACTTACTAGTGTAGGGCTAGGATGCTGCTGCTGTAGGGGAGAGAATATGAAAGAATATTAATTTTTTTGCTAAAAAGTACATTTGCACCCTGTACTGCATTTGTGATAGTAAAAGAAAATCTGTTAAATCCATCTTTTCATTTGTGGGTGAAAAAAATCATATCTTTTTTTGCCAGAAAGTACCTTTGCGGCCTGCACTGCAAATCTGATAGTGAAACATAATCATTAAATCCATCTTTTTCACTGTGGGTGAAAAAAATTGAATTTGTTTTCAATAAAGTACCTTTGCGGTTTGTGCTGAAAATCTGATAGTGAAACATAATCAGTAAATCTATCTGTTTTGCTGTGGGTGAAAAAAATCATCTTTCTTTTTCCATAAAGTACCTTTGCGGCCTGTACTGCAAATCTGATAGTAAAATAAAATCATTAAATCCATCTGTTTCACTGTGGGTGAAAAAAATGTTTATTTCTTTTTGCCAGAAAGTTTCTTTGTGGGCTGTGCTGCAAATTTTATATTGAAATATAATCAGTGAATCCATCTGTTTTACTGTGGGTGAAAAAATCATTATTTTTTTTTTCCATAAAATACCTTTGCGGCCTGTACTGTGAATCTGATAGTGAAATATAATTAGTAAATCCATCTTTTTCACTGTGGGTGAAAAAATCTTTTTTTTTTCTATAAAGTACCTTGTAAATCGGATAGTGAAATAAAATCATTAAATACAAACCAGATTCCAAAAAAGTTGGGACACTATACAAATCGTGAATAAAAACTGAATGCAATGATGTGGAGATGGCAAATGTCAATATTTTATTTGTAATAGAACGTAGATGACAGAGCAAACGTTTAATCCGAGTAAATGTATCATTTTAAAGGAAAAATACGTTGATTCAAAATTTCACGGTGTCAAGAAATTCCCAAAAAGTTGGGACAAGTAGCAACAAGAGGCTGGAAAAAGTAAATTTGAGCATAACGAAGAGCTGGAAGACCAATTAACACTAATTAGGTCAATTGGCAACATGATTGGGTATAAAAAGAGCTTCTCAGAGTGGCAGTATCTCTCAGAAGCCAAGATGGGTAGAGATCACCAATTCACACAATGTTGCGCAGAAAGATAGTGGAGCAATATCAGAAAGGTGTTACCCAGTGAAAAATTGCAAAGACTTTGCATCTATCATCATCACTGTGCATAACATCATCTGAAGATTCAGAGAATTTGGAACAATTTCTGTGCGTAAGGGTCAAGGCCGTAAAACCAAACTGGATTCCCGTGATCTCCGGGCCCTTAAACAACACTGCACCACAAACAGGAATGCTACTGTAAAGGAAATCACAGAATGGGCTCAGGAATACTTCCAGAAACCATTGTCAGTGAACACAATCCACCCTGCCATCCGCCGTTGCCAGCTGAAACTCTACAGTGCAAAGAAGAAGCCATTTCTAAGCAAGATCCACAAGCTCAGGCGTTTTCACTGGGCCAGGGATCATTTAAAATGGAGTGTGGCAAAATGGAAGACTGTTCTGTGGTCAGACGAGTCACGATTCGAAGTTCTTTTTGGAAATCTGGGACGCCATGTCATCCAGACCAAAGAGGACAAGGACAACCCAAGTTGTTATCAACGCTCAGTTCAGAAGCCTGCATCTCTGATGGTATGGGGTTGCATGAGTGCGTGTGGCATGGGCAGCTTGCATGTCTGGAAAGGCACCATCAACCCATAAAAATATATTCAGGTTCTCGAACAACATATGCTCTCATCCAGACGTCATCTCTTTCAGGGAAGACCCTGCATTTTTCAACAAGATAATGCCAGACCATATTCTGCATCAATCACAACATCATGGCTGCGTAGGAGAAGGATCCGGGTACTGAAATGGCCAGTCTGCATTCCAGATCTTTCACCTATAGAGAACATTTGGCACATCATAAAGAGGAAGGTGCAACAAAGAAGGCCCAAGACGATTGAACAGTTAGAGGCCTGTATTCGACAAGAATGGGAGAGCATTCCTATTTCTAAACTTGAGAAACTGGTCTCCTCGGTCCCCAGACGTCTGTTGAGTGTTGTAAGAAGAAGGGGAGATGCCACACAGTGGTGAAAATGGCCTTGTCCCAACTTTTTGGGGATTTGTTGACACCATGAAATTCTGATTCAACACATTTTTCCCTTAAAATGGTACATTTTCTCAGTTTAAACTTTTGTTCCGTGATTTATGTTCTATTCTGAATAAAATATTAGAAGTTGGCACCTCCACATCATTGCATTCAGTATTTATTCACAATTTGTATAGTGTCGCAACTTTTTTGGAATCCAGTTTGTACATCTTTTTCACTGTGGGTGAAAAAAACATATATTTTTTTTCCATAAAGTACCTTTGTGGTCTGTGCTGCAAATCTGACAGTGAAACATAATCAGTAAATCCATCTGTTTTGAAAAAATAATATTTTTTTTTCCATAAAGTACCTTTGCGGCCTGCACTGCAAATATGATAATGAAATATAATCAGTGAATACAACTGGGACATTGTGGGTCAAAAAAACACTTTTTATTTTTGGCCATAACTTACCTTTGTGGCCTGCACTGAAAATATGATAGTGAAATAAAATCAGTAAATCCAGTGTGGGTGAAAATTTTTTTTTTTTCCATAAGTACCTTTGCAGCCTGCGCTGCATTTCTGACAGTCAAATAAAACCGTTAAATACTGCTGTTACATTATTGGTAGAAAAAAGCACACTTTTTATGCTAGATAGTACATTTGCGGCCTGCGCTGCATTTCTGACTGTCCATTAAAACCGTTATAGAGGGACAAACACTATTGGAATAACTTATTGCAACTGGTGTTATACACCTGTTTGCCCCCCAAAAAAAATCTGATTGAGGGGTGTGATATACCTATAATATACCTTCTAACATAGAAGGCATATTATAGTGCATTTGTAATGTGCAGCAGTTGTGTGTGTTGCTGCTGAGATACCGTATCTAGATAGAGGGACAAAAACTATTGGAATATCTAATTGCAACTGGTGTGATATACCTGTTGCCCCCAAAAAACTGATTACGGGGTGCGATATAGGGGGTGGAGCTAGCGCCTGAGCTGAATGGACGCGTGAGGCTGTAGCTCCGTCGGTTTAATCGCCCATACAGCCTGGTTTTACAGCTTGTTTGATCCAGGATGGTGAAGATAGGAGGCTCTAAGGCTGGCGATTCATCAAGCCATCACATATCCTCAAACAACGTCGGCGAGATGGCCAAATTTATTAAAAAAGCCGCTTCTGCCTATGCCGCAAGGGAAACCAAGATGGCGCCGACCTCGCCGTGCGTTCCTGGCCACAAGCAGACGGAGGCTCCTGACATCACTCACGGAGGTGAGGATGAATCAGACACTCTGCCTATCTCCCGTACTTACCTCAGAGAAGCCCTTGCCTTCTCGCTTGCATCTGCTTTAGAGCTACTGAGCTCTGACCTCTTGGCCATAAAACAAGACGTCCGACACATAGGACGCAGAGTGGAATCTCTGGAGGACTCTCAAACTGCCTTAGTACAACATCAAATAGTCAAACATAACCTCCATGCGATACAATCCAATATGAACACTCTCTATAATGCCATAGACGATCAGGAAAATCGAGGGAGGCGCAATAACTTGCGCTTCAGGGGTATACCAGAATTGGATATACCCTGGATATAGTACCGATATGCCTTTCTCTCCTGGGACCAGATTCTGTGCACGAAGTGCTCCTGGAAAGAGCCCATAGGGCTCTAAAGCCCAAATCAGTTCCCACAACCCCTCCCAGGGACATTATCTGCAAGTTCTTACACTTCCCAGTGAAATAAGCTTTTATCTCCAAAGCCAGAGATGCCAAATTGGTTAAATGGGACGGTCAGGACATTTTCATTTTCCAAGACCTCGCCCAATCAACCCTGAAGAAGAGACGGGACTTAAAGCCATTAACAGATTGGCTCAGAGCAAAGAATGTCCCATACAGATGGTCCTTTCCCTTTGGACTCTCCTTTATGCATGAGGGACGCTAAATGAATATCTCTTCATTCATGGATCTGGACCAAATCTATGAGTATTTGGGCATTGAACACCTAGAAATACAAAATTGGGACCCTATCCAGTACCTAGCCAACCTGCCGGACCTACCACCTCTCGAGCTCTGAGAAAAGCAGCAAACCCCCAAGCCCCAACGGGGCAGAAGAGGATACTCCGAATCAACTCCCAGAAGACTTCCAATGGGAGAGTGAGACAAACTTTTCTAGTAGAAACCTCTCCAGTGGGGTCACACCACCCCAATTTCAACAGCTATTTTTTCCCTTCTCTCTCCCTGTCAGACCTCCCTCCCTCATCTTTTCTTGGCACTACTCTCCTGATTCTTTTCTGGATCACTATATCCATTAAGGGCGATAAAACATGTTACTTTGTAATCCCCCCTTTACTTTCTTGCTCTCTTTCTTTCCAACTCCCTCACTCCTAAATATGCGACTGTGATGTATTTTACAGCCCCATCCTTCTCTAACAAACTCCCTTGGGAGTCGTCCTATTTACCTCTTAGTAATCTGCACACATTTTTGTTCACACTGTTTTGTGTTATTGTTCCTTTTAATTATGCGCCCGTTATTAGACATGGGTGGTCCGGAAACATACTGATATACTTCTTCTCTGGGTGGATGTCAGGGGTTCTCTCCTCTTGTGGTGGCACTCTCCCTCCCCCTACCAGCTGAATATACCTACATGGTCAGATTAGCCTCAGCCTTCTCTACCCTCACTCTCATACCCCGACATGCATTACCTCAGATTTGTTACATATAATGTCAAGGGGTTGAGCTCACCATCAAAGAGATGCCAGATCTTTTTGCTTTTGAACAAGGAGAAAAGTTCAATAGTTTTCTTCCAGGAAACTAATTTTAAACATGTCAATTACCCTAACCTCTCCTTCTCTAAATTCCCCAGCTAGTATCACTGTGGTGCTGGGGGTGCCGCTTTGAGGGGAGTCAGTATTGGCTTCCATAAAGGGCTATCTTTCCAATACAAAAACCATACTCAGGACCCCGAGGGTAGATACTTCATCCTGAAGGGCCTTGTGTGGCAAACCTTATTCACGATTGTAAATGTATATGCTCCAAATACGGATTAAATCAATTGGCTCACCTCCCTTTTTACGCTAGTTGAAACCAACAGAGAGGGGATCCTGATTATGGCAGGTGATTTCAACTTGGCCCTTAATTCAGTCATAGATACTTCCTCCAGGAAATCCTCTATTCCCTCAACAGCACTCAAACTTTTGCAAGTTAAACTCTTTAATTTGGGGGTACTAGATACTTGCCGCTGCCTTAATCCTAACTTACTTGACTACTCTTTTTATTCCCCAGAAAACAACTCGTATAGCAGAATAGATTACATCTTTATTTAAAAAGAACACCTACAATCTTCCTCTTCAGCTAGGATCAGCGACATGACGCTCTTGGACCATTCCCCGATATTCTGTGATGTTCTCCCTACCCCTAGGGCTGGTAAGAATCTAAACTGCAGATTTAATGAGTCTTTGCTGGGCAATGCTAAATACAATACCCAAATATCCTCCTACCTAGAAGACTATTTCTCAACTAACAATACCCCAGATATGTCCCCCCAGGTCTTGTGGGATGCCCACAAGGTTTGTATTAGAGGTAGACTAATTGTCTCTGATTAGGGATGAGCGAACTCGAACTGTATAGTTCGGGTTCGTACCGAATTTTGGGGTGTCCGTGACACGGACCCGAACCCGGACATTTTCGTAAAAGTCCGGGTTCGGGTTCGGTGTTCGTCGCTTTCTTCGCGCTTTTGTGACGCTTTCTTGGCGCTTTTTGAAAGGCTGCAAAGCAGCCAATCAACAAGCGTCATACTACTTGCCCCAAGAGGCCATCACAGCCATGCCTACTATTGGCATGGCTGTGATTGGCCAGAGCACCATGTGACCCAGCCTCTATTTAAGCTGGAGTCACATAGCGCCGCCCGTCACTCTGCTCTGATTAGCGTAGGGAGAGGTTGCGGCTGCGACAGTAGGGCGAGATTAGGCAGATTAACTCCTCCAAAGGACTTGATTAACTGATCGATCTGCAGCTGTGGATCATTGAGCTGCTGATCCTCAATTGCTCACTGTTTTTAGGCTGCACAGACCGTTTGTCAGTCTCATTTTTCTGGGGTGATCGGCGGCCATTTTGTGTCTTGTGGTGCGCCAGCACAAGCTGCGACCAAGTGCATTTAACCCTCAATGGTGTGGTTGTTTTTTGGCTAAAGCCTACATCAGGGTGAAGCTGTCACACCAAGTGCATTTAACCAGCAATAGTCTGTTCATTTTTTGGCCATATACAAAATCAGGGGCAAGCTGCGCCTGTCACCAAGTGCATTTAACCCTCAATGGTGTGGTTGTTTTTTGGCTAAAGCCTACATCAGGGTGAAGCTGTCACACCAAGTGCATTTAACCAGCAATAGTCTGTTCATTTTTTGGCCATATACAAAATCAGGGGCAAGCTGCGCCTGTCACCAAGTGCATTTAACCCTCAATGGTGTGGTTGTTTTTTGGCTAAAGCCTACATCAGGGTGAAGCTGTCACACCAAGTGCATTTAACCAGCAATAGTCTGTTCATTTTTTGGCCATATACAAAATCAGGGGCAAGCTGCGCCTGTCACCAAGTGCATTTAACCCTCAATGGTGTGGTTGTTTTTTGGCTAAAGCCTACATCAGGGTGAAGCTGTCACACCAAGTGCATTTAACCAGCAATAGTCTGTTCATTTTTTGGCCATATCCCAGTCTAATTCTGTCACTAAATCCATACCGGTCACCCAGCGCCTAAATACTAGGCCTCAAATTTATATCCAGCTAAATCTGTCCCTAGTGCTGTAGCTGGGCGAGTTATTTAGTGTCCGTTCAAGCACATTTCTTGTTCTGGGTTGAAATACAATTCCCAATTTAGCAATTTCATAATTTAGTGGTTCCTGCTATATCAGAGCTCTTTGAAATCTATCCCAAAAAGGGTATATAATATTGAAGGTGCACATAGGGTCATTCAGAGTAACTTCACACACACCCGCTACTGTGTATTTCCAAGTCTAATTCTGTCACTAAATCCATACCGGTGACCCAGCGCCTAAATACTAGGCCTCAAATTTAATTCCCTCTAAATCTCTCGTTACCCACCGCTGTACTGTTGTTGCTGGGCAAGATATTTAGTGTCCGTCAAAGCACATTTTTTGTTCTGGGTTGAAGTACAATTCCCAATTTAGCAATTTCATAATTTAGTGGTTTCTGCTATATCAGAGCTATTTGAAATCTATCCCAAAAAGGGTATATAATATTGAAGGTGCACATAGGGTCATTCAGAATAACTTCACACACACCCGCTACTGTGTATTTCCAAGTCTAATTCTGTCACTAAACCCATACCTGTCACCCAGCGCCTAAATACTAGGCCTCAAATTTAAATCCCTCTAAATCTCTCGTTACCGTTGTCCTGTTGTAGCTGGGAAAGTTATTTAGTGCCCGTCAAAGCACATTTTTTGTTCTGGGTTGAAGTACAATTCCCAATTTAGCAATTTCATAATTTAGTGGTTCCTGCTATATCAGAGCTATTTGAAATCTATCCCAAAAAGGGTATATAATATTGAAGGTGCACATAGGGTCATTCAGAATAACTTCACACACACCCGCTACTGTGTATTTCCAAGTCTAATTCTGTCACTAAATCCATACCGGTGACCCAGCGCCTAAATACTAGGCCTCAAATTTAATTCCCTCTAAATCTCTCGTTACCCACCGCTGTACTGTTGTTGCTGGGCAAGATATTTAGTGTCCGTCAAAGCACATTTTTTGTTCTGGGTTGAAGTACAATTCCCAATTTAGCAATTTCATAATTTAGTGGTTTCTGCTATATCAGAGCTATTTGAAATCTATCCCTAAAAGGGTATATAATATTGAAGGTGCACATAGGGTCATTCAGAATAACTTCACACACACCCGCTACTGTGTATTTCCAAGTCTAATTCTGTCACTAAACCCATACCTGTCACCCAGCGCCTAAATACTAGGCCTCAAATTTATATCCAGCTAAATCTGTCCCTAGTGCTGTAGCTGGGCGAGTTATTTAGTGTCCGTTCAAGCACATTTCTTGTTCTGGGTTGAAATACAATTCCCAATTTAGCAATTTCATAATTTAGTGGTTCCTGCTATATCAGAGCTCTTTGAAATCTATCCCAAAAAGGGTATATAATATTGAAGGTGCACATAGGGTCATTCAGAGTAACTTCACACACACCCGCTACTGTGTATTTCCAAGTCTAATTCTGTCACTAAATCCATACCGGTGACCCAGCGCCTAAATACTAGGCCTCAAATTTAATTCCCTCTAAATCTCTCGTTACCCACCGCTGTACTGTTGTTGCTGGGCAAGATATTTAGTGTCCGTCAAAGCACATTTTTTGTTCTGGGTTGAAGTACAATTCCCAATTTAGCAATTTCATAATTTAGTGGTTTCTGCTATATCAGAGCTATTTGAAATCTATCCCAAAAAGGGTATATAATATTGAAGGTGCACATAGGGTCATTCAGAATAACTTCACACACACCCGCTACTGTGTATTTCCAAGTCTAATTCTGTCACTAAACCCATACCTGTCACCCAGCGCCTAAATACTAGGCCTCAAATTTAAATCCCTCTAAATCTCTCGTTACCGTTGTCCTGTTGTAGCTGGGAAAGTTATTTAGTGCCCGTCAAAGCACATTTTTTGTTCTGGGTTGAAGTACAATTCCCAATTTAGCAATTTCATAATTTAGTGGTTCCTGCTATATCAGAGCTATTTGAAATCTATCCCAAAAAGGGTATATAATATTGAAGGTGCACATAGGGTCATTCAGAATAACTTCACACACACCCGCTACTGTGTATTTCCAAGTCTAATTCTGTCACTAAATCCATACCGGTGACCCAGCGCCTAAATACTAGGCCTCAAATTTAATTCCCTCTAAATCTCTCGTTACCCACCGCTGTACTGTTGTTGCTGGGCAAGATATTTAGTGTCCGTCAAAGCACATTTTTTGTTCTGGGTTGAAGTACAATTCCCAATTTAGCAATTTCATAATTTAGTGGTTTCTGCTATATCAGAGCTATTTGAAATCTATCCCTAAAAGGGTATATAATATTGAAGGTGCACATAGGGTCATTCAGAATAACTTCACACACACCCGCTACTGTGTATTTCCAAGTCTAATTCTGTCACTAAACCCATACCTGTCACCCAGCGCCTAAATACTAGGCCTCAAATTTATATCCAGCTAAATCTGTCCCTAGTGCTGTAGCTGGGCGAGTTATTTAGTGTCCGTTCAAGCACATTTCTTGTTCTGGGTTGAAATACAATTCCCAATTTAGCAATTTCATAATTTAGTGGTTCCTGCTATATCAGAGCTCTTTGAAATCTATCCCAAAAAGGGTATATAATATTGAAGGTGCACATAGGGTCATTCAGAGTAACTTCACACACACCCGCTACTGTGTATTTCCAAGTCTAATTCTGTCACTAAATCCATACCGGTGACCCAGCGCCTAAATACTAGGCCTCAAATTTAATTCCCTCTAAATCTCTCGTTACCCACCGCTGTACTGTTGTTGCTGGGCAAGATATTTAGTGTCCGTCAAAGCACATTTTTTGTTCTGGGTTGAAGTACAATTCCCAATTTAGCAATTTCATAATTTAGTGGTTTCTGCTATATCAGAGCTATTTGAAATCTATCCCTAAAAGGGTATATAATATTGAAGGTGCACATAGGGTCATTCAGAATAACTTCACACACACCCGCTACTGTGTATTTCCAAGTCTAATTCTGTCACTAAATCCATACCGGTGACCCAGCGCCTAAATACTAGGCCTCAAATTTAATTCCCTCTAAATCTCTCGTTACCCACCGCTGTACTGTTGTTGCTGGGCAAGATATTTAGTGTCCGTCAAAGCACATTTTTTGTTCTGGGTTGAAGTACAATTCCCAATTTAGCAATTTCATAATTTAGTGGTTTCTGCTATATCAGAGCTATTTGAAATCTATCCCTAAAAGGGTATATAATATTCAAGGTGCACATTGGGTCATTCAGAATAACTTCACACACACACGCTTCTGTGCATTTCCAAGTCTAATTCTGTCACTAAATCCATACCGGTCACCCAGCGCCTAAATACTAGGCCTCAAATTTATATCCCGCTGAATTTGAATACAATACATTGGGCCAAATAATATATTTGTTGTTGTGGTGAACCATAACAATGAGAAAAACATCTAGTAAGGGACGCGGACGTGGACATGGTCGTGGTGGTGTTAGTGGACCCTCTGGTGCTGGGAGAGGACGTGGCCGTTCTGCCACATCCACACGTCCTAGTGTACCAACTACCTCAGGTCCCAGTAGCCGCCAGAATTTACAGCGATATATGGTGGGGCCCAATGCCGTTCTAAGGATGGTAAGGCCTGAGCAGGTACAGGCATTAGTCAATTGGGTGGCCGACAGTGGATCCAGCACGTTCACATTATCTCCCACCCAGTCTTCTGCAGAAAGCGCACAGATGGCGCCTGAAAACCAACCCCATCAGTCTGTCACATCACCCCCATGCATACCAGGGAAACTGTCTCAGCCTCAAGTTATGCAGCAGTCTCTTATGCTGTTTGAAGACTCCGCTGGCAGGGTTTCCCAAGGGCATCCACCTAGCCCTTCCCCAGCGGTGAAAGACATAGAATGCACTGACGCACAACCACTTATGTTTCCTGATGATGAGGACATGGGAATACCACCTCAGCATGTCTCTGATGATGACGAAACACAGGTGCCAACTGCTGCGTCTTTCTGCAGTGTGCAGACTGAACAGGAGGTCAGGGATCAAGACTGGGTGGAAGACGATGCAGGGGACGATGAGGTCCTAGACCCCACATGGAATGAAGGTCGTGCCACTGACTTTCACAGTTCGGAGGAAGAGGCAGTGGTGAGACCGAGCCAACAGCGTAGCAAAAGAGGGAGCAGTGGGCAAAAGCAGAACACCCGCCGCCAAGAGACTCCGCCTGCTACTGACCGCCGCCATCTGGGACCGAGCACCCCAAAGGCAGCTTCAAGGAGTTCCCTGGCATGGCACTTCTTCAAACAATGTGCTGACGACAAGACCCGAGTGGTTTGCACGCTGTGCCATCAGAGCCTGAAGCGAGGCATTAACGTTCTGAACCTGAGCACAACCTGCATGACCAGGCACCTGCATGCAAAGCATGAACTGCAGTGGAGTAAACACCTTAAAACCAAGGAAGTCACTCAGGCTCCCCCTGCTACCTCTTCTGCTGCTGCCGCCTCGGCCTATTCTGCTGCTGCCGCCTCGGCCTCTTCCTCCGCCTCTGGAGGAACGTTGGCACCTGCCGCCCAGCAAACAGGGGATGTACCACCAACACCACCACCACCACCACCTCCGTCACCAAGCGTCTCAACCATGTCACACGCCAGCGTTCAGCTCTCCATCTCACAAACATTTGATAGAAAGCGTAAATTCCCACCTAGCCACCCTCGATCCCTGGCCCTGAATGCCAGCATTTCTAAACTACTGGCCTATGAAATGCTGTCATTTAGGCTGGTGGACACAGACAGCTTCAAACAGCTCATGTCGCTTGCTGTCCCACAGTATGTTGTTCCCAGCCGGCACTACTTCTCCAAGAGAGCCGTGCCTTCCCTGCACAACCAAGTATCCCATAAAATCAAGTGTGCACTGCGCAACGCCATCTGTAGCAAGGTCCACCTAACCACAGATACGTGGACCAGTAAGCACGGCCAGGGACGCTATATCTCCCTAACTGCACACTGGGTAAATGTAGTGGCAGCTGGGCCCCAGGCGGAGAGCTGTTTGGCGCACGTCCTTCCGCCGCCAAGGATCGCAGGGCAACATTCTTTGCCTCCTGTTGCCACCTCCTCCTTCTCGGCTTCCTCCTCCTCTTCTTCCACCTGCTCATCCAGTCAGCCACACACCTTCACCACCAACTTCAGCACAGCCCGGGGTAAACGTCAGCAGGCCATTCTGAAACTCATATGTTTGGGGGACAGGCCCCACACCGCACAGGAGTTGTGGCGGGGTATAGAACAACAGACCGACGAGTGGTTGCTGCCGGTGAGCCTCAAGCCCGGCCTGGTGGTGTGTGATAATGGGCGAAATCTCGTTGCAGCTCTGGGACTAGCCAATTTGACGCACATCCCTTGCTTGGCGCATGTGCTGAATTTGGTGGTGCAGAAGTTCATTCACAACTACCCCGACATGTCAGAGCTGCTGCATAAAGTGCGGGCCGTCTGTTCGCGCTTCCGGCGTTCACATCCTGCTGCTGCTCGCCTGTCTGCGCTACAGCGTAACTTCGGCCTTCCCGCTCACCGCCTCATATGCGACGTGCCCACCAGGTGGAACTCCACCTTGCACATGCTGGACAGACTGTGCGAGCAGCAGCAGGCCATAGTGGAGTTTCAGCTGCAGCACGCACGGGTCAGTCGCACTACAGAACAGCACCACTTCACCACCAATGACTGGGCCTCCATGCGAGACCTGTGTGCCCTGTTGCGCTGTTTCGAGTACTCCACCAACATGGCCAGTGGCGATGACACCGTTATCAGCGTTACAATACCACTTCTATGTCTCCTTGAGAAAACACTTAGGGCGATGATGGAAGAGGAGGTGGCCCAGGAGGAGGAGGAGGAGGAGGAGGAAGAGGGGTCATTTTTAGCACTTTCAGGCCAGTCTCTTCGAAGTGACTCAGAGGGAGGTTTTTGGCAACAGCAGAGGCCAGGTACAAATGTGGCCAGCCAGGGCCCACTACTGGAGGACGAGGAGGACGAGGATGAGGAGGAGGTGGAGGAGGATGAGGATGAAGCATGGTCACAGCGGGGTGGCACCCAACGCAGCTCGGGTCCATCACTGGTGCGTGGCTGGGGGGAAAGGCAGGACGATGACGATACGCCTCCCACAGAGGACAGCTTGTCCTTATCCCTGGGCAGCCTGGCACACATGAGCGACTACATGCTGCAGTGCCTGCGCAACGACAGCAGAGTTGCCCACATTTTAACCTGTGCGGACTACTGGGTTGCCACCCTGCTGGATCCACGCTACAAAGACAATGTGCCCACCTTACTTCCTGCACTGGAGCGTGATAGGAAGATGCGCGAGTACAAGCGCACGTTGGTAGACACGCTACTGAGAGCATTCCCAAATGTCACAGGGGAACAAGTGGAAGCCCAAGGCCAAGGCAGAGGAGGAGCAAGAGGTCGCCAAGGCAGCTGTGTCACGGCCAGCTCCTCTGAGGGCAGGGTTAGCATGGCAGAGATGTGGAAAACTTTTGTCAACACGCCACAGCTAACTGCACCACCACCTGATACGCAACGTGTTAGCAGGAGGCAACATTTCACTAACATGGTGGAACAGTACGTGTGCACACCCCTCCACGTACTGACTGATGGTTCGGCCCCATTCAACTTCTGGGTCTCTAAATTGTCCACGTGGCCAGAGCTAGCCTTTTATGCCTTGGAGGTGCTGGCCTGCCCGGCAGCCAGCGTTTTGTCTGAACGTGTATTCAGCACGGCAGGGGGCGTCATTACAGACAAACGCAGCCGCCTGTCTACAGCCAATGTGGACAAGCTGACGTTCATAAAAATGAACCAGGCATGGATCCCACAGGACCTGTCCGTCCCTTGTCCAGATTAGACATTAACTACCTCCCCATAACCATATATTATTGGACTCCAGGGCACTTCCTCATTCAATCCTATTTTTATTTTCATTTTACCATTATATTGCGAGGCTACCCAAAGTTGAATGAACCTCTCCTCTGCCTGTGTGCTAGGCCTAAATATATGCCAATGGACTGTTGCAGTGGTGGGTGACGTGAAGCCTCATTCTCTGCTATGACATGCAGACTGATTCTCTGCTGACATGAAGCCAGATCCTCTGTTACGGGAGCTCTCTCCTCTGCCTGGGTGCTGGGCCTAAATTTATGACAATTGACTGTTGCAGTGGTGGGTGACGTGAAGCCTGATTCTCTGCTATGATATGAAGACTGATTCTCTGCTGACATGAAGCCAGATTGTCTGTTACGGGACCTTTCTCCTCTGCCTGGGTTCTGGGCCTAAATTTATGAAAATTGACTGTTGCAGTGGTGGGTGACGTGAAGCCTGATTCTCTGCTATGATATGAAGACTGATTCTCTGCTGACATGAAGCCAGATTGTCTGTTACGGGACCTTTCTCCTCTGCCTGGGTTCTGGGCCTAAATTTATGACAATGGACTGTTGCAGTGGTGGCTGACGTGAAGCCTGATTCTCTGCTATGACATGCAGACTGATTCTCTGCTGTCATGAAGCCAGATTGTCTGTTACGGGACCTCTCTGCTCTGCCTGTGTGCTAGGCCTAAATATATGCCAATGGACTGTTGCAGTGGTGGCTGACGTGAAGCCTCATTCTCTGCTATGACATGCAGACTAATTCTCTGCTGACATGAAGCCAGATTGTCTGTTACGGGACCTCTCTCCTCTGCCTGGGTGCTGGGCCTAAATTTATGACAATGGACTGTTGCAGTGGTGGCTGACGTGAAGCCTGATTCTCTGCTATGACATGCAGACTAATTCTCTGCTGACATGAAGCCAGATTGTCTGTTACGGGACCTCTCTCCTCTGCCTGGGTGCTGGGCCTAAATATATGCCAATGGACTGTTGCAGTGGTGGCTGACGTGAAGCCTCATTCTCTGCTATGACATGCAGACTAATTCTCTGCTGTCATGAAGCCAGATTGTCTGTTACGGGACCTCTCTGCTCTGCCTGTGTGCTAGGCCTAAATATATGCCAATGGACTGTTGCAGTGGTGGGTGACGTGAAGCCTCATTCTCTGCTATGACATGCAGACTGATTCTCTGCTGACATGAAGCCAGATTGTCTGTTACGGGACCTCTCTGCTCTGCCTGTGTGCTAGGCCTAAATATATGCCAATGGACTGTTGCAGTGGTGGGTGACGTGAAGCCTCATTCTCTGCTATGACATGCAGACTGATTCTCTGCTGACATGAAGCCAGATTGTCTGTTACGGGACCTCTCTGCTCTGCCTGTGTGCTAGGCCTAAATATATGCCAATGGACTGTTGCAGTGGTGGGTGACGTGAAGCCTCATTCTCTGCTATGACATGCAGACTGATTCTCTGCTGACATGAAGCCAGATTGTCTGTTACGGGACCTCTCTGCTCTGCCTGTGTGCTAGGCCTAAATATATGCCAATGGACTGTTGCAGTGGTGGGTGACGTGAAGCCTCATTCTCTGCTATGACATGCAGACTGATTCTCTGCTGACATGAAGCCAGATCCTCTGTTACGGGAGCTCTCTCCTCTGCCTGGGTGCTGGGCCTAAATTTATGACAATTGACTGTTGCAGTGGTGGGTGACGTGAAGCCTGATTCTCTGCTATGATATGAAGACTGATTCTCTGCTGACATGAAGCCAGATTGTCTGTTACGGGACCTTTCTCCTCTGCCTGGGTTCTGGGCCTAAATTTATGAAAATTGACTCTTACAGTGGTGGGTGACGTGAAGCCTGATTCTCTGCTATGATATGAAGACTGATTCTCTGCTGACATGAAGCCAGATTGTCTGTTACGGGACCTTTCTCCTCTGCCTGGGTTCTGGGCCTAAATTTATGACAATGGACTGTTGCAGTGGTGGCTGACGTGAAGCCTGATTCTCTGCTATGACATGCAGACTGATTCTCTGCTGTCATGAAGCCAGATTGTCTGTTACGGGACCTCTCTGCTCTGCCTGTGTGCTAGGCCTAAATATATGCCAATGGACTGTTGCAGTGGTGGCTGACGTGAAGCCTCATTCTCTGCTATGACATGCAGACTAATTCTCTGCTGACATGAAGCCAGATTGTCTGTTACGGGACCTCTCTCCTCTGCCTGGGTGCTGGGCCTAAATTTATGACAATGGACTGTTGCAGTGGTGGCTGACGTGAAGCCTGATTCTCTGCTATGACATGCAGACTAATTCTCTGCTGACATGAAGCCAGATTGTCTGTTACGGGACCTCTCTCCTCTGCCTGGGTGCTGGGCCTAAATATATGCCAATGGACTGTTGCAGTGGTGGCTGACGTGAAGCCTCATTCTCTGCTATGACATGCAGACTAATTCTCTGCTGTCATGAAGCCAGATTGTCTGTTACGGGACCTCTCTGCTCTGCCTGTGTGCTAGGCCTAAATATATGCCAATGGACTGTTGCAGTGGTGGGTGACGTGAAGCCTCATTCTCTGCTATGACATGCAGACTGATTCTCTGCTGACATGAAGCCAGATTGTCTGTTACGGGACCTCTCTGCTCTGCCTGTGTGCTAGGCCTAAATATATGCCAATGGACTGTTGCAGTGGTGGGTGACGTGAAGCCTCATTCTCTGCTATGACATGCAGACTGATTCTCTGCTGACATGAAGCCAGATTGTCTGTTACGGGACCTCTCTGCTCTGCCTGTGTGCTAGGCCTAAATATATGCCAATGGACTGTTGCAGTGGTGGGTGACGTGAAGCCTCATTCTCTGCTATGACATGCAGACTGATTCTCTGCTGACATGAAGCCAGATTGTCTGTTACGGGACCTCTCTGCTCTGCCTGTGTGCTAGGCCTAAATATATGCCAATGGACTGTTGCAGTGGTGGGTGACGTGAAGCCTCATTCTCTGCTATGACATGCAGACTGATTCTCTGCTGACATGAAGCCAGATCCTCTGTTACGGGAGCTCTCTCCTCTGCCTGGGTGCTGGGCCTAAATTTATGACAATTGACTGTTGCAGTGGTGGGTGACGTGAAGCCTGATTCTCTGCTATGATATGAAGACTGATTCTCTGCTGACATGAAGCCAGATTGTCTGTTACGGGACCTTTCTCCTCTGCCTGGGTTCTGGGCCTAAATTTATGAAAATTGACTCTTACAGTGGTGGGTGACGTGAAGCCTGATTCTCTGCTATGATATGAAGACTGATTCTCTGCTGACATGAAGCCAGATTCTCTGTTACGGGACCTCTCTCCTCTGCCTGGGTGCTGGGTAGTGTTGAGCGCGAATATTCGAAAAGCAAATTTTTTTCGCGAATATCGCAACTTCGCGATTTCGCGAATATTTCGAATATAGTGCTATATATTCGTAAAAACGAATATTCGTTTTTTGTTTCCCCCCCCCCCCCCACAAAATTACAGTACACATATAATTGATTGTTTCCCAAAGGTCCAACAGCTCAGATCTTACTCACATTGCCTAGAAAGTGATTGAGGCGCGAATCTTCGTAAGGCGATTTTATTAGCGCACATGCGAATATCGGCACGTCCCAGAACAGAGGCAAAGGGCTTTGCATTCATACATTAGTGAATTGAGTTGCGAATCTTCGTAAGGCGATTTTATTAGCGCACATGCGAATATCTACACTTGTCCCAGAACAGAGGCAAAGGGCTTTGCATTCATACATTAGTGATTGAATTGAGCTGCGAATCTTCGTAAGGCGATTTTATTAGCGCACATGCGAATATCGGCACGTCCCAGAACAGAGGCAAAGGGCTTTGCATTCATACATTAGTGAATTGAGTTGCGAATCTTCGTAAGGCGATTTTATTAGCGCACATGCGAATATCTACACTTGTCCCAGAACAGAGGCAAAGGGCTTTGCATTCATACATTAGTGATTGAATTGAGCTGCGAATCTTCGTAAGGCGATTTTATTAACGCAAATGCAAATATCTACACTTGTCCCCAGAACAGAGAGGCAAAGGCCTGTGCATTCATATAGTATAGCACCATATTCGCGAATACGTAGAACTTCGTAAAATTCGATTTACGAATATTCGTATTTTTTATTTTACTTTCCACCTTACAGATTACATTGATCTGTACTCTGTCAACTACTGTCATCACCCCCCACTGTATCTCGATTGATTCCCAAAAGTCTCACATTCCCTAGAAAGTGATTGAGGTGCGAATCTTCGTAAGGCGATTTTATTAGCGCACATGCGAATATCTACACTTGTCCCAGAACAGAGGCAAAGGGCATTGCATTCATACATTAGTGATTGAATTGAGTTGCGAATCTTCGTAAGGCGATTTCATTAGCGCACATGTGAATTTTGCATAGCATATGTATTATGCGATAATTCGAATTATCGCATATGCGAAATAATAACGAATTTGAATAATCGCGAATATTTTACGAATATTCTTTCGAATATTCACAAAATTTCGCGAATTCGAATATGGGACATGCCGCTCAACACTAGTGCTGGGCCTAAATTTATGACAATGGACTGTTGCAGTGGTGGGTGACGTGAAGCCTGATTCTCTGCTATGACATGCAGACTGATTCTCTGCTGACATGAAGCCAGATTGTCTGTTACGGGACCTCTCTCCTCTGCCTGGGTGCTGGGCCTAAATATATGCCAATGGACTGTTGCAGTGGTGGCTGACGTGAAGCCTCATTCTCTGCTATGACATGCAGACTAATTCTCTGCTGACATGAAGACAGATTCTCTGTTACGGGACCTCTCTCCTCTGCCTGGGTGCCGGGGCCTAAATATCTGAGAATGGACTGTTCCAGTGGTGGCTGACGTGAAGCCTCATTCTCTGCTATGACATGCAGACTAATTCTCTGCTGACATGAAGACAGATTCTCTGTTACGGGACCTCCCTCCTCTGCCTGGGTGCTGGGCCTAAATATATGCCAATGGACTGTTGCAGTGGTGGCTGACGTGAAGCCTCATTCTCTGCTATGACATGCAGACTAATTCTCTGCTGACATGAAGACAGATTCTCTGTTACGGGACCTCCCTCCTCTGCCTGGGTGCTGGGCCTAAATATATGCCAATGGACTGTTGCAGTGGTGGCTGACGTGAAGCCTCATTCTCTGCTATGACATGCAGACTGATTCTCTGCTGACATGAAGCCAGATTCTCTGTTACGGGACCTCTCTCCTCTGCCTGTGTGTGTGCTGGGCCTAAATATATGCCAATGGACTGTTGCAGTGGTGGCTGACGTGAAGCCTCATTCTCTGCTATGACATGCAGACTGATTCTCTGCTGACATGAAGCCAGATTCTCTGTTACGGGACCTCTCTCCTCTGCCTGTGTGTGTGCTGGGCCTAAATATATGCCAATGGACTGTTGCAGTGGTGGCTGACGTGAAGCCTCATTCTCTGCTATGACATGCAGACTAATTCTCTGCTGACATGAAGACAGATTCTCTGTTACGGGACCTCCCTCCTCTGCCTGGGTGCTGGGCCTAAATATATGCCAATGGACTGTTGCAGTGGTGGCTGACGTGAAGCCTCATTCTCTGCTATGACATGCAGACTGATTCTCTGCTGACATGAAGCCAGATTCTCTGTTACGGGACCTCTCTCCTCTGCCTGTGTGTGTGCTGGGCCTAAATATATGCCAATGGACTGTTGCAGTGGTGGCTGACGTGAAGCCTCATTCTCTGCTATGACATGCAGACTGATTCTCTGCTGACATGAAGCCAGATTCTCTGTTACGGGACCTCTCTCCTCTGCCTGTGTGTGTGCTGGGCCTAAATATATGCCAATGGACTGTTGCAGTGGTGGCTGACGTGAAGCCTCATTCTCTGCTATGACATGCAGACTAATTCTCTGCTGACATGAAGACAGATTCTCTGTTACGGGACCTCCCTCCTCTGCCTGGGTGCTGGGCCTAAATATATGCCAATGGACTGTTGCAGTGGTGGCTGACGTGAAGCCTCATTCTCTGCTATGACATGCAGACTAATTCTCTGCTGACATGAAGACAGATTCTCTGTTACGGGACCTCTCTCCTCTGCCTGGGTGCCGGGGCCTAAATATCTGAGAATGGACTGTTCCAGTGGTGGGTGACGGGAAGCCAGATTCTCTGCTATGGAACCTCTCTCCAATTGATTTTGGTTAATTTTTATTTATTTAATTTTTATTTTAATTCATTTCCCTATCCACATTTGTTTGCAGGGGATTTACCTACATGTTGCTGCCTTTTGCAGCCCTCTAGCTCTTTCCTGGGCTGTTTTACAGCCTTTTTAGTGCCGAAAAGTTCGGGTCCCCATTGACTTCAATGGGGTTCGGGTTCGGGACGAAGTTCGGATCGGGTTCGGATCCCGAACCCGAACATTTCCGGGATGTTCGGCCGAACTTCTCGAACCCGAACATCCAGGTGTTCGCTCAACTCTATCTCTGATCTTTCCTTAAAAAGGAGTCTGAGAGAACATTCACTACCTTACTGTCAGAAATACACATACTAGAAAAAGCTCATAAACAATCCTTGCTTGCTCAGCAACTTGCAGAACTTTCTTCTCTTAGATCCGAATTGAAAAACCTTCTCAATGAACGATCAGCCAAGTTTTTCTTGTCTGCCCAACAAAAGTTCTTTGCACATGGGAACAAAGCTTCAAAGTTCTTGATGCAGAGAATTAAACAGAGAAGAAACTCCCGCCACGTTCAAAGCATTAAATCCCCACAGGGACCCTTACTATTTTAAGCAGAGCAGATTGCTGAACAATTCAAACTTTTTTATGAGTTATTATACAACCTACCTCCCTCCAGACTCCCAGACCCCTCCCAGGGGAGAGAGGCTAATATTAATTTGTTTCTAGATTCTCTCAAACTCCCGTCTCTTACATTATCCCAACGTAATTCCTTAATTAAACCATTTACTATCTACGAATTAGCTTCAACCATTAACTCAACCTCTAAAGGTAAATGCCCAGGACCTGACGGCCTACCCTTATCTTATTATTCAGCTTTCAGGGACTCCCTTCTCCCCTTCCTACTCCCAATTTGTAACCTCACTATGCTCAACCATCCCATCTCTGCAGACACGACTAGAGCCACCATCACAATTATTCCCAAAGAAGGCAAAGACCCAACTTCATGCTCCAGCTATCGGCCCATTTCCCTACTAAATGTGGATCTTAAATTACTAGCCAAGATGCTTGCCACTAGACTACAAAGCCTTTTACCTAGCTTGATCCACCCTGACCAAGTGGGATTTGTCAGGGGACATGAAGGGAAGTATAATACTACTAAGGTCTTAAACGCCCTATTTGACGCCACTCATAAATCCACCCATTGGTCCTGATTGGCACGGACGCTGAAAAAGCATTCAACAGCGTTGACTGGTCCTATATCAAGATAACTCTGTCTAGATTTCAGATTCAGGAGCCTTACATTAATGTTGTGTTCTCTATGTACTCTTACTCTTCGGTGTCCGTGTCAGTCAATGGAATCCTATCCTCCCATTTCCCAATTAGGAATGGAACGAGGCAGGGGTGTCCACTCTCTCCTCTCCTCTTTGTCTTAGTGATGGAGACACTACTGCAAGCTCTCAGACAGGAAAACGAGATGAGAGGCCTATTTGTGGAGGGTCATGAATTCAAGCTCACTGCATTTGCGGATGATTTATTGATACTCACAACAAACCCTTGTAAATCCATGAATATCATCCTGTCGATACTTAGTAATTTCTAAGCCTATCTAATTTCAAAGTTAATTCCTCCAAATCTCAAGTACTTCATATGTCCTGGCCTCTCCCCCCCTTTCCTCTTAGCCCTCCTGACAAATTCCCCATTTGATTGGCACACCCAACAACTGACATACAGTACCTTGGAGTGAAGCTCACCCCCTACTTATCAGATTTATTTAAGCTAAATTATAAACTTCTACTGCTGTCAATAACTGCCCAGCTGGACTCATTGGACATTCCACATCTTTCCTGGTTTGGGAGGAAGAACATCCTCATGTCCCTGGTAATACCAAGACTTACATACCTAATGCAAGTCCTTCCTATTGAGATCCTCAAAACCTACTTCATTTCCCAAGCAAATCCGTAGATACATATGGCAGGGGAGAAGTCCACGTATCTCCTTTTGACACGCTTACTAAACCTAAAGCCTATGGAGGTATTGGTCTACCTGACCCTGAAATCTACATGAAAAAATTCAGCTTTCTAGAGCAGTAGACTGGATTAGAAGCCCCGCCCACAAAACATGGCTCATTTTGGAAAACGTTTTCTTCCATACTTCTGTCCGGGCCCTTCTGCTGGCTGACAGACCCCCTCCGACACCCAGCTCTATCCCCAATTCCATGATCCGTAACACCTTAAAGGTTTGGGGATGGTTCTCGGCCAGCGGTGGGGCTTTGGCACTGCCCTCCCCCTTATACTTCTAAAAGATGTTTTAGCTCTAGCCTCAAAAGACTTAAGGGAAAGCTGTTCTATCCCCCTAAGGTCTTCTAAGGTCCCCATTTCTGAACTTTTAGACCGCGACGATTGTATACTACCTGAATCTGAACTCCACATGAAACACCCATTCAAAATTATATTCTCATGCGATTTATAAAGTCAGAATCACTCCTTATCACTATTATAAAAAAAACTCACCCTCGGCAGAGACTAGCTGGTTTGATAATATCTACAATATATAAGTTTCTAAAGGCTTCTCCTTCTATTGCAAAACCTGCTGTGATTGGCCTTTGGGAGAGGGATTTAAAGTGAACCCTGTCGACCTCTGAAATTGCAAAAATACTGATTACCCCACATAAGATCTCCAGATTAGAGTTGAGCTAACACCTGGATGTTCGGGTTCGAGAAGTTCAGCCGAACTTCCCGGAAATGTTCGGGTTTGGGATCCAAACTTCGCCCCGAACTTCGCCCCGAACCCGAACCCCGTTGAAGTCAATGGGGACCCAAACTTTTCGGCACTAAAAAGGCTGTAAAACAGCCCAGGAAAAGGCTAGAGGGCTGCAAAAAGCAACAAAATGTAGGTAAATCCCCTGCAAACAAATGTGGAAAGGGAAATGAATAAAAATAAAAATGAAATAAATACAAATTAACCAATATCAATTGGAGAGAGGTCCCATAGAAGAGAATCAGGCTTCATGTCACCCACCACTGGAACAGCCCACTGTCAGATATTTAGACCCCGGCACCCAGACAGAGGAGAGAGGTCCCATTGCAAAGAATCAGGCTTCATGTCATAGCAGAGAATCAGGCTTCACGTCACCCACCACTGGAACAGGCCATTGTCAGATATTTAGGCCCCGGCACCCAGACAGAGAAGAGAGGTCCCATAGCAGAGAATCAGGCTTCATGTCATAGCAGAGAATCAGGCTTCATGTCATAGCAGAGAATCAGGCTTCATGTCATAGCAGGGAATCAGGCTTCATGTCATAGCAGAGACTCAGGCTTCACGTCACCCACCACTGGAACAAGCCACTGTCAGATATTTAGGCCCCGGCAGCCAGACAGAGAGAGGTCCCATTGCAGAGAATCAGGCTTCATGTCATAGCAGAGAATCAAGCTTCACATCACCCACCACTGGAACAGGCCATTGTCAGATATTTAGGTCCCATTGCAGAGAATCAGGCTTCATGTCATAGCAGAGAATCAGGCTTCACGTCACCCACCACTGGAACAGGCCATTGTCAGATATTTAGGCCCCGGCACCCAGACAGAGGAGAGAGGTCCCATAGCAGAGAATCAGGCTTCATGTCATAGCAGAGAATCAGGCTTCATGTCATAGCAGAGAATCAGGCTTCATGTCATAGCAGAGAATCAGGCTTCACGTCACCCACCACTGGAACAGGCCATTGTCAGATATTTAGCCAGCACCAGAGGGTCCACTAACACCACCACGACCATGTCCGTGTCCCTTACTAGATGTTTTCCTCATTGTTACCGTTCACCACAATAAGAAAAAAAATATTTGTCCCAATGTATTCAATTCAAATTCAGGCATTTTTTTTACAGGCACCTAACACTATCTGGCTATCTATTTAGGTACCGTATTACTCTAATACAGGCACAGCAGTAACCACAGATTTAGCTGAATATAAATTGTAGGCTAGTATTTAGGCCCTGGGTGACAGGTATCCCTTTTACGGACAGAATTAGACTTGGAAATGCACGGTAGCGTGTGAAGTTATTGAGGATGACCCTATCAGCAACTTCAATCTAATATACCCTTTTATGGATAGATTTAAAATTGGCCTGCTACAGCAGAAACCACAGATTTATGGAATTGCTAATTTGGGAATTGAAATTCACCCCAGAACAAAAACTGTGCTTTGACGGACACTAAATGCCTTTACCAGCCACAGCAGTAACCACATATTTAGCTGAATATAAATTGTAGGCCTAGTATTTAGGCCCTGGATGATAGGTATCCCTTTACGGACAGAATTAGACTTGGAGATGCACAGTAGCGTGTGAAGTTATTGAGGATGACCCTATCCGCACCTTCAATCTAATATACCCTTTTATGGATAGATTTAAACTTGGCCTGCTACAGCAGAAACCACGGATTTAGGGAATTGCTAATTGGGGAATTGTATTTCAACCCAGAAAAAAATATATCCTTTGCCAGACAGCAGCCAGTATTACAATTGGCTAGCCACAGCTGAAACACCAGATTTAGGGTACTGATATTTTGGCAATTGTATTTCACCCCTCAATAAAATATCAAGCACAACCTTGCCCCTGATGTAGGATATAGCAAAAAAACAACAACATACTATTGATGGTTAAATGTACTTGGTGGCAGCTTGTGCTGACGCACCACAAGACACAAAATGGCCGCCGATCACCCTAGAAAAAAGTGACAGAAAAACGCTCTGGGCAGCCTAAAAACAATGAGCAATTAAATAGCAGAGGTTGAATGATTCACAGCTGTAGATCGATCACTTCATTAAGTGTTTTTGCTGAGTTAATCCCTGCCTAATCTCGCCCTAACAGCAGCTGCATCCTCTCCCTACACTGATCAGAGCAGAGTGACGGGCGGCGCTACGTGACTCCAGCTTAAATAGAGGCTGGGTCACATGCTGCACTGGCCAATCACAGCCTTACCAATAGTAGGCATGGCTGTGATGGCCTCTTGGGGCAATTAGTATGGCGCTTGTTGATTGGCTGCTTTGCAGCCTTTCAAAAAGCGCCAAGAAAGCGCTGAACCTGGACTTTTACGAAAATGTTCGGGTTCGGGTCCGTGTCACAAACACCCCAAAATTCGGTATGAACCTGAACTATACAGTTCATCTTCTTGTGACTGTGGATGCTCAAGAGTTTGGGAATCAGGGCACAAGATCTGACCCTCATTTAGGGTGCTTGGTGAGAGGGCCAAATCAAGAAATGGCGCTAAAAAGAGCTCCTCGGAATATCCGAGTGTGGGATCACTTGTTTGGCAAGACTCTTCATGGTGGCAGGAAGGAGGATCAGGGTGAGGATTGTGTTGAGCAGACTTTTGGCTACTGAGACTGGACTTGGTGGAAGACAGGGTGGTGCTTAACCGACTGGAAGCATTATCTGCTGCAATCCAACCGACCACCTGGTCGCACTGGTGTGACTTCAAGAGTGGTGCCCTGCGCTGCGCTGCAAACTTGGACATGAAGCTAGGTATTGTGGATGATTGCTTTTCTTGTGCTCTGGCAGCAGGCACAGTTTCAACGCACCCCTTACTGTTTTCCTTCTTCATATTAAATGTTATATATGCTTGAGAGTATGTCACATGTACAGTAGCCTAGGATTTGGAAGTGTATGCACAAACAAATCGAATAAGGTATTTGGCATGTGGAAACGTCACATAGAAGATATCCCGCAGATAATGTCAATGCTGTCACCAGCGGCTAATAAAAAATTACAGGGAATGTCACAGGTATTTTGGGATGAGGAAACGTTATACAGGAGACGTACCACCGGTAATGTCACTGTCTGCAGCGTCTACGGAAAAAGTACACTGGATGTCACAGAAATTTTTGGGATGTGCACATGTTACACACGAGATGTGGCACCGGTAATGTCACTGTCAGAAGCAGACACCGTCTATTGAAAAAGTACACTGTATGTCACAGATACATTTTTTAAGCGCACACGTTACACTTGAGATGTGGCACTGGCAATGTCACTGTCAGAAGCGGTCACCGTCTATTGAAAAAGTACACTGAATGTCACAGATATATTTTTTAAGCGCACACGTTACACTGAATATGTGGCACTGTTAAGCAGACACCATCTATTGAAAAAGTACACTGTATGTCACAGATATTTTTGGGATGCGCAAACTTTACACAAAAGATGTGGCGCAGCTAATATCACTGTCCGCAGCGGACACCGTCTACGGAAAAAGGACACTGTATGTCAAAGATATTTTTGGGATGCGCACACTTTACACAGGAGATGTGGCGCAGCTAGTCTCACTGTCAGCAGCGGACACCGTCTATGGAAAAATTTGGATGCACACTCTTTACACAGGAGATGTGGCGCAGTTGATGTCGCCTAACTATTGCACAGTATTTAGCGCATGATGCTCTAAAAATATATATTTCTGTCACACACAATAGTCCTTAAAAAGACTTTTGGGTCTCTAAAGTTTTAGTAATTTAGCACAGCATGTGCAAAAAATATATATTGCTGCTGCTACTCACAATAGTCCTTAAAAGTAATTTTGGGTCTCTGAAAAGTTTTTCTAATAAAAATATCCCTATATCACTCCCTTCACTTTCTGTCCCTTCCTCAGCACAGCTCTCCCTGACTAAGACTGAGTCAAACACACGTCATCGAGTGCTATATATAGCACCCAGTGTCGCATTCCGGCCAGTCACTCACTGTAGTGGCAGTAACCAACATGGCTATGGCATTACAGTGAGGGCAGTACTTATCTGCACGTTTCTTGGCGGCGTAGTCGCCAAGAAACGTGCGGGGAGTAGACTCGAGCATTGCGCTCAAGCACATGCGGTATTCGCCCGAATATTCGGTCCTTCTGCTAATATGTCTTTATTTTTGTGTGTATGTATGTATTTACAGCATGTATTGCTTTTTTGGACCATTCATTTGAAAAACATGATCATATGATTCTGATGATTGATACCTCAGATAACTACATTTGCATTTAAGTGTTAGTGGTATTTTTAGATCCACTTCATTCACTTTGTATTTAAATATTTTTTTTTAAAGATTGTCTAGGCTCATTGGTGATGACTGATGGAAACTGACACCAGTTTCTTTTAAATTATGATTAATCCTTCCCAGGACTGCAAATAAAATAAAGACAAATTGATTCATTGAGCTCATTACTTTTGGCCCAACAAACCATGAGATTTGTATAAGCAGATATCCTAGTTAATTTAGAAAAATAACATGTGTGATCCATATAAGACACAAAACATTTTCTCTGCCTTCACCGAAAGGAAAAAATTGTTGAGATTATGCATGTTTGAACTATTCATATTTTTCTAAGGTAACAACATCTAGAGTGATCTGTATGACAAATATGAGCTTACACAGAAGGGTTAGTGATCAACAAAAACTGGAGCTATTATAAGTATAAATGCACACATCTTTATATATGTTATACTGAATATTTAATGATAAAAAGTAACCTTGGGCACCCTGAGCCAATGTACTTCACTCGCTCTACTGATTTGCTTATAGAAAATGTAGGCTTTAATGTTGGAAAAACGTACCATATAATATTCTAATTAAATTATAGAATCTCAGCTAAGCAATAAGGAAGATGTCTGATGACAAGCTTGTTGACTGTTTGCGGTGATGACTAACAGAAAAAAATGGCAGCAGAATTGCTGCTATATGTCTGATATGTGTTATTTGAACAGACTAATATCTTTACACACAGGGGCTTTGACTAAATTCTGGCTTTCAGAAGGAAGATTGTTTCACCACTATCATTCCATTCATTTATTAATAGTTTTATTTTGTTTATTGCATTTTCTGAAACTTAGTTTTTACATAAAAAAATGGTTTTTCATTCATTTTTAGTGATCTACCTGTACAATAAAATTATAGCTACTAAATTGGATTCACACAGAACATTTTATAGCATTTTTTTGGTGTTTTTTTTTATGCACTCTTGTTAGCCAGATGTTACTCAAAAGGCATCTGTCATCAGATTTGTACCTATTAAACTGTCTGACCTGTTGCATGTGTGCTAGGCAGCTGAAGGTATCTGTGTTCTCCCATGTTCATATGTGCCTGCATTCCTGAGAAGTTTAATATATGCAAATGAGCCCCTAGGAGCAACGGGGGAGTTGCCGTTACATCTAGAGGCTCAGCTCTCTCTGTAACTGTACTGTACTTTGCGTGACTGGCTCAGACAAGGAAGACATCATAATGCCTGGCCCAGTCAATCAAAGTGCAGACAGTTGCAGAGAGGACTGACCCTCTGTGTGTAACGGCAATGGCCCCAATTGTTGCAAGAGGGTCCTTGCATATATTAAAACTTCATTTTTCTCAGCAATGCGGGCACATATGAACATGGGACCAACACTAGAGATGGCCTTGCTGTTCGCCTGGCAGCCTTTTTGCAGCAAACTTTGCTCGTTCGTGGTTCGCTGAACAGGCAAACATATGGAGATGTCCGCTGGTGCCATATTCTTTTACATTGTAAAGAATTTTGACCCATGACACATCTATCGGTTGGTACAGGACAGCCAATTCAGACGTTTCAGCACATGGACATACCCCCTATCTTATAAATAAACTCGACCTTGCTGTCATTTTACATTCAGTCTTTTGCCAGTGTAGGGAGAGGTTGATGTGTGGAGCAGGGACACACTGTTAGGGACACCAAACGCTAGGTAATAGCGCCACAATTTTTGGGGCCAGAAGTACACTGGCCTGCTGTAAAATTGATTTCCAATGATGGTATAATCTACCTCCAGCCACATACTTACTTGTTCTTTTTATGTACGCTGAATGCATAATTTTGTGGGCCTGTAGTACACTGGCCTGCTAGAAAATTTATATTCAATGACTGTGTAATCTACCTCCAGCAACAAACGTATTTTTTCTTTTATGTACGCTGAATGAATAATTTTTGGGGCCTGTAGTACACTGGCCTTCTGGAAAATTGATATTTAATGACAGTGTAATCTACCTCCAGCCACAAACTTACTTGTTCTTTTATGTATGCTGAATGCATAATTTTGGGAGCCTGTAGTACACTGGCCTGCTGTAAAATTGATATCCAATGACCGTGTAATCTACCTCTAGCATATACAAATTTGTTCTTTATGTATGTTGAATTCATCATTTTGGGGGCCTGTAGTACACTGGACTGCTGTAAAATTGATATCCAATGACCATGTAATCTACCTCCTGCCACATACTTACTTGTTCTTTTCTGTACGGTGAATGCATAATTTTTGAGACCTGTAGTACACTGGCCTGCTGGAAAATTGATATCCAATGACCGTGTAATCTACCTACAGCCACATACTTACTTGTTCTTTTATGTACGCTGAATGCATAATTTTTGGGGTCTGTAGGACACTGTCCTGCTCGAAAATTTATATCCAATGATCATGTAATCTATCTCCAGCCACATACTTACTTGTTCTTTTCTGTACGGTGAATGAATAATTGTTGCGGCCTCGGAGGAATACAACACCAGTGACGACGACATGTTATTGAATTTCAACTATTATCATTAGTTTTTTTTTTTCAAGAGGAGTTATTTTGTTAGCCATGTTTTGAATCCAATTTTATATTTTTAGTTATTTTAAACATATGTATTTGACCTGTATTTGTACTTACCTACAGTAAAATTGATATCCATTGACCGTGTAATATACCTCCGGCCACATAATCACTTGATCTATATATAGAAGGTGTCTGCAGTGACTTGTGACATCTGTGTGGCAATATCTTCTGTGTGTCAGGGGCAGAGATAGGAAGAATATTAGTAAAAAACTAAACATTTTTTCCTATAATCCAAATTTTTGATGTCAACGGTTTAATCCGTGTATTGTGTGATCTGGGCTTCAATACCTTGTGTGGTTGTCAGGCCCAGATATAGGGAAAAAATTATAATACTGAAAACACTATTTTTTCCCCATAATCTATCCACATTTTTGCTGTCAGCGTCCTCAATGATCGCTCAGTGCCTTACAACTACTGGGTGTCCAAGCTAGACACGTGGCACAAAATGGCGCTCTACGCTTTGCAGGTGCTGGCCTGCCCTACCGCCAGAGTTTTGTCTGAGCGTGTATTTATTGCAGCTGGTGGCATTATAACAGATAAGTGTATCCGCCTGTCAACTAAAAATACTGACAGGTTGACTCAGATAAAAATGAACAAGGCCTGGATGACCATGACTTCTTGACTCCACCAGAGGAATGCTGATGAACATAAAGGCACTTTATATGTGTTGTTTTTAATGTAGTTAATAGACTGTATTCCCATGTACCCCTTCCATGGAATCTGAGTTGAATCTTCCTTTTTTCCTCCTCCTCTTCCGTCATATCAACATGCATTGCTTATTCATCACATATAATGCCCTCGCATATATGGCCTTCAAATATAATTTTTTGTAGGGTCCGCTCACGAGCAGGCCCTCAGATCTAATTTTTTAGAGGGTCCACTTACCAGCAGGCCCTCAAATCAATTTTTTTTTAAAGAATCCACTCACAGGCAGGCCCTCACAACTAATTTTTTTGAGGGTCCACTCACCAGCAGGCCTTCACATCAAATTTTTTTGAGGGTCCGCTCACCAGCAGGCTTTCACATCTAATTTTTTACATGGTCCACTCACCTGCAGGCCTGCAACTCAAATCTTTTACAGGATCAGCTCACTTGCAGGCCCAATCCTAAAATCTTTTACAGGGTCAGCTCACCTGCAGGCCCGCATCTTAATGTGAATCAGGCCCTCCTTTATGTGATAAACAGGTTGTATCAATGTGCCTCTTCCTTGTAATCTTTGGCAGCACTAACACTTTATATACAAGTAAATATACAGGAAATAATGTTGTCAATAAATTTTTCCTATAAAATAGATTTTTTACTTTGGTTTTTGGCATAAAACCTTAATTAGATTGTGGGCCTGGTGATAACTCTAAGCCCTTTGAAGCTGCATCATCAGCAGCATGGTGATAAAAATAAGTGGCAAGGTGACATGGTGTGGAGATGGCAGCATGAGGAGGCCACATAGTGGCACAATGACTAAGTCTGGATAAAAGACTAAGGCCACAGATTGTTTAGAAAGATGCAGATGGAAACAATCTGTGTAACTGTATCACGGTCTCCTGCAGATTAATGCAGACCAGGGCTGTAGCTATAGGGGAAGCAGGGGAAGCTGCTGCTTTAGGGCCCTGACCCAGAAGGGGCCCATCCAGGAGGAGGAGGATTTGGTCAGGGCACCCACAACAGTATTACACAATGAAATTATATACAGTGACAATATAGACAGTGTATGAAATGGATGGAGCTGCAGGCCCTGGTCTGAGACAGTGATCTTTACTAGCCACAGGAATGGGGGCGGCATGGAAGGAAAGGGTTGCTAAAAAATTACTGTGGGATGATGCCCTTTTAAAAAAAAATATGTGGGGCCCAGTCATTTATTTTTTTATTATTTTTTTTATTAATATTTTTCTTTATTCATCTCAAAAAACACTTACAAAATTATGAAAAACAGAATACATACATTCCCAACCACCCACTTCCCTCCCCCCAAAGTGCTATCTTATCCGGGAGAAAAAATTAAATAAAATGAGAAAATACATATACATAAAGGCACTGCTCTGGCTTCTGGCAGTATAGAGCAGACAGATCCCCAAGGATCCATAGCTGAGGCTGGCAAGGGAGCTCCATCTGCAGTCGCCGCACAAGAAGTTCTTGTATTGCTCCCCAATACCCATCTAAAAGGGGGCAATCCCAAAACAGATGAAGATAGTCTGAATTCGGGCTCCCACAACGTATGCAGTTGGAGTTATCTCGTAGTCCACGCCTCTGAAGCCACAGCGGCATTACATATATCCTGTGCATAATATTAAACTGAACAACTATGTGGTTAAAACTAAAATAAACCAAACCCATATTCGTCAATACACTTTCCCAAGCCTCAAAAGATAGGTTAGGGTAAGTGATTCTCCAGGACTTTTGTCCAGGCAAGAGACAATCCAAAAAACGTGCCCTGATTAAGTGTTTATAACAATAAGCTATCTTAGACTTGACGTAATTCTTTTTCTTTATTAGACTGTGCAAAAAACTTGACGTGTCTATACTTAGTAAAGTTCTATCCACAATACTACAAAGTGCCAATCGTAACTGAAAATATCTAAACCCCGTTTGAAGGGGCTCACGAGCGGACCCGAACGCAGCCGTCCAGCCCTGATGCAGTCTGAATGGAGCGGATCCGCTCAGACTGCATCAGTCTGGCGGCGTTCAGCCTCCGCTCCGCTCGCCTCCGCACGGACAGGCGGACAGCTGAACGCTGCTTGCAGCGTTCGGGTGTCCGCCTGGCCGTGCGGAGGCGTGCGGATCCGTCCAGACTTACAATGTAAGTCAATGGGGACGGATCCGTTTGAAGATGCCACAATATGGCTCAATCTTCAGGCGGATCCGTCCCCCATTGACTTTACATTGAAAGTCTGGACGGATCCGTACGAGGCTATTTTCACACTTAGCTGTTATATGCTAAAATAATGCAGACGGATCCGTTCTGAACGGAGCCTCCGTCTGCATTATTATGATCGGATCCGTTCAGAACGGATCCGATCGAACGCTAGTGTGAAAGTAGCCTTACCCGCTTTCTCCCCCATAACAAATCATTGATCATCTTCTCTATCAATTTAAATAATTTGTCCTCTATCCAAACCGGGGAATTTCGGAGAACATAAAGCAGTTGGGGAAGAACTATCATTTTCACCAAGGAGACCCTATCTCCTCTCGAAAGGGTGAACCGATGCCATATTTTCATTTTAGATCTAATCTTCATAAAGGCCGAGAGTAGATTAAGTTGAACATAGTCCTGAATATTAGCAGAGACATTTATCCCCAAGTACTTCAGGGAATCCTCGACCCCCAGGTCCAGAGGTAGATTCTCCACTGACCATTGTGGCTTATCTATAGGGAGGAGGGTGGTTTTGGACCAATTTACCTCCAGGCCCGAGAACCTGGAGTACAATTATACAATCTCCATAACTTTTGGCAGGGTAATATTGGTCTGTTGCATAAAGAACAGAATATCGTCTGCATACAAAGAAATCCGATCATGATCTCCCGCAATCCCAAATCCAAGAACTGCCGAATCCTGTCTGATTTTTATGGCCAAAGGCTCAATATAAATGTTAAATAAGAGTGGCGAGAGAGGACATCCTTGACGGGTGCCTCTCTCCAACATCAAAGTCCTGGTCAGGGTCCCATTGATCCTATTGATTTGTAAAGCAAACGGACCATGGCTATAAACCTTGGACCAAATCCCATTCTTGCCATCACCCTCCAAAGGAAACTCCACTCAACCCTGTTGAAGGCCTTCGTGGCATCTAACGACAGGATCGAGCGGGCGGTCCCTCCGGAGGATTGAATGTTAGCAAACAAGCGATGTATATTATAATGGGTACCCCTCCTGGGCATAAACTCATTTTGGTCTGGGTGAATTAGTAATGTGATCACCTTGGAAAGTCTATTAGCCAGGACCTTGGAGACCAGCTTAATATCAGTATTATGTAAAGAAATAGGTCTATAAGCACCCATCTCCGGTTTCTTGTAATTTTTGGCAGCCCTTTCACTAAGTGCATAGGATTTATAAGTGTAGGAGTCCTACACACAATGTGAATGAGGCCCTCCTTTATGTGATATACAGGCTGTTTCGGAGTGCCTCTTGCTCGTAATTTTTTGCAGCACTTGCTCTTGATATACAATTTAATATACAGAAAAGAATGTTTCCTAACAACTTTTCATGTAAAATAGATTTTTTGGGGGGTTTTGTGCATATTTTTGTCAGTCTGTAAAAGTGGCATACAACTGGGACAACATGCTTCCCAGCAGCAACCTGGGAGTCCAAGGTGCATCCACGGTGTTTACGATCCATTTTGGTGGTGTTTCTGTCACTTTCTGACCTATTCTAATGGACCAAGCACCCTCCCCTCTTCAGAGCAGGGGGTGCCTGGTTGTCTCCCATTGACTTCCATATACTCGGGTGCTTGGCCAAGCACACAAATATAGCAATGTGTTTAGGCCGAACACCTGAAAACCCAAATACTTTTGTGCTCGATCATCACGAATAATCAGAATTTCTTTATTGTCAGGTGAATGACTAATTTTTAAGGCCCATACTCCCGTGGCCTAAAATATAACTTTTCTAGGCTCCAACAGTGCACATTTCACTGAATTTCCTTTCAAGACGCTTAAAAATATTTTTTGTTGGAATTTTGGTCATTGATCCCCCTCTAGTATGTCACTGTCCATGTTGTGGGACTATTTGTACACTTCTACTAAGTATTTGGTGGCTGCAAATATGAGCTGAAGGTTTTTCAGGTTCTCCTGCCATTAAAGTAAACGGGGCCCACCGCGAACATTTGATTGCATTCGCGCGATCGCGTTCACAAACTACCCCAGCTGATGTTAGTCCATCATTAGAGAACACAAATGTCTTCAGCTGCCAAGTCTACATATGTAGCAGGTTAGCTAGTTTCAGAGGTACAAATGCCCTTTAAAAGTCTTGATTTTATGCTGTGGCATATTTGGAGTCAGTAATTACTTTTTCGGTGCAGCATGTTCTGTGTTATTTTCCCCCCAGAAGCTTCTCCGTAGGATCTCTAAAATGACAGAAGAAATATATCTTTTATATGTTACCAAATAAAAACACCATCAAATATGTTTGTACATGCACTTTAAAAAAAATATTTTAAATGCATGGTGGTTTTTTTACAAGCATTTTCAAAATATAATAATAATAGTGTGTAAAGGAACCCCATAATACATTAGAGCATATATATGTAAAGTTAATATACTCATTATGCACATTTAAGCTTTTGGTTTGCTGATATTGTTCTTACACTTTAATTTGACCCCTTTCCACCTCAAGATGTATGGTATACAGTACATACACCACGGACAGCTGGGCATATATTTAAAGCATAGGTATAAAATACAGCTAACTAAAGGGGAATGCAAAAGTAACAGTGTAACTCATATCCGCATGCCTCGGAATCCCAATAGATACTTTCATCACATAAGAAGTTGATAGGAGAATTGTATTTTTCTACCACAGAAATACATTAAACACATCTGTGTGGTGTTTGTTTAAATCCCATGCACATACTACAGAAATGATCTCTTTCCCTACTACCATGCTTCTTATGTTCACTCTCATTTGTTAAATAGGTGCTGTTGTGTTATAATTAGAGTTGAGCGGACACCTGGATGTTCGGGTTCAAGAAGTTCGGCCGAACTTCCCGAAAATGTTCGGATTCAGGATCCGAACCCGATCCGAACTTCGTCCCGTACCCCATTGAAGTCAATGGGGACCCGAACTTTTCGGCACTAAAAAGGCTGTAAAACAGCCCAGGAAAGGGCTAGAGGGCTGCAAAAGGCAGAAACATGTAGGTAAATCCCCTGCAAACAAATGTGGATAGGGAAATGAATAAAAATAAAAATTAAATAAATAAAAATTAACCAAAATCAATTGGAGAGAGGTCCCATAGCAGAGAATCTGGCTTCACGTCACCCACCACTGGAACAGTCCATTCTCAGATATTTAGGCCCCGGCACCCAGGCAGAGGAGAGAGGTCCCGTAACAGAGTATCTGGCTTCATGTCAGCAGAGAATCAGTCTTCATGTCTTAGCAGAGAATCAGGCTTCACGTCAGCCACCAATGCAACAGTCCATTGTCAGATATTTAGGCCCAGCACCCAGGCAGAGGAGAGAGGTCCCGTAACAGACAATCTGGCTTCATGTCAGCAGAGAATCAGTCTTCATATCATAGCAGAGAATCAGGCTTCACGTCAGCCACCAATGCAACAGTCCATTGTCAGATATTTAGGCCCAGCACCCAGGCAGAGAAGAGAGGTCCCTAACAGACAATCTGGCTTCATGTCAGCAGAGAATCAGTCTTCATGTCATAGCAGAGAATCAGGCTTCACGTCACCCACCACTGTAACAGTCCATTTTCATAAATTTAGGCCCAGCACCCAGGCAGAGGAGAGAGGTCCCGTAACAGACAATCTGGCTTCATGTCAGCAGAGAATCAGTCTTCATGTCATAGCAGAGAATCAGGCTTCACGTCACCCACCACTGTAACAGTCCATTTTCATAAATTTAGGCCCAGCACCCAGGCAGAGGAGAGAGGTCCCGTAACAGACAATCTGGCTTCATGTCAGCAGAGAATCAGTCTTCATGTCATAGCAGAGAATCAGGCTTCACGTCACCCACCACTGCAAAAGTCCATTTTCATAAATTTAGGCCCAGCACCCGGGCAGAGGAGAGAGGTCCCGTAACAGACAATCTGGCTTCATGTCAGCAGAGAATCAGGCTTCATATCATAGCAGAGAATCAGGCTTCACGTTACCCACCACTGCAACAGTCCATTTTCATAAATTTAGGCCCAGCACCCAGGCAGAGGAGAGAGGTCCCATAACAGACAATCTGGCTTCATGTCAGCAGAGAATTAGTCTTCATATCATAGCAGAGAATTAGGCTTCACATCAGCCACCAATGCAACAGTCCATTGTCAGATATTTAGGCCCAGCACCCAGGCAGAGGAGAGAGGTCCCGTAACAGAGGATCTGGCTTCATGTCAGCAGAGAATCAGTCTTCATATCATAGCAGAGAATCAGGCTTCACGTCACCCAACATTGGAACAGTCCATTGGCATATATTTAGGCCCCGGCACCCAGACAGAGGAGAGGTTCATTCAACTTTGGGTAGCCTCGCAATATAATGGTAAAATGAAAATAAAAATAGGATTGAATGAGGAAGCGCCCTGGAGTACAATAATATATGGTTAAGGGGAGGTAGTTAATGTCTAATCTGGACAAGGGACGGACAGGTCCTGTGGGATCCATGCCTTGGTTCATTTTTATGAACGTCAGCTTGTCCACATTGGCTGTAGACAGGCGGCTGCGTTTGTCTGTAATGACGCCCCCTGCCGTGCTGAATACACGTTCAGACAAAACGCTGGCCGCCGGGCAGGCCAGCACCTCCAAGGCATAAAAGGCTAGCTCTGGCCACGTGGACAATTTAGAGACCCAGAAGTTGAATGGGGCCGAACCATCAGTCAGTACGTGGAGGGGTGTGCACACGTACTGTTCCACCATGTTAGTGAAATGTTGCCTCCTGCTAACACGTTGCGTATCAGGTGGTGGTGCAGTTAGCTGTGGCGTGTTGACAAAAGTTTTCCACATCTCTGCCATGCTAACCCTGCCCTCAGAGGAGCTGGCCGTGACACAGCTGCCTTGGCGACCTCTTGCTCCTCCTCTGCCTTGGCCTTGGGCTTCCACTTGTTCCCCTGTGACATTTGGGAATGCTCTAAGTAGCGCGTCTACCAACGTGCGCTTGTACTCGCGCATCTTCCTATCACGCTCCAGTGCAGGAAGTAAGGTGGGCACATTGTCTTTGTAGCGTGGATCCAGCAGGGTGGCAACCCAGTAGTCCACACACGTTAAAATGTGGGCAACTCTGCTGTCTTTGCGCAGGCACTGCAGCATGTAGTCGCTCATGTGTGCCAGGCTGCCCAGGGGTAAGGACAAGCTGTCCTCTGTGGGAGGCGTATCGTCAACGTCCTGCCTTTCCCCCCAGCCACGCACCAGTGATGGGCCCGAGCTGCGTTGGGTGCCACCCCGCTGTGACCATGCTTCATCCTCATCCTCCTCCACCTCCTCCTCATCCTCGTCCTCCTCGTCCTCCAGTAGTGGGCCCTGGCTGGCCACATTTGTACCTGGCCTCTGCTGTTGCAAAAAACCTCCCTCTGAGTCACTTCGAAGAGACTGGCCTGAAAGTGCTAAAAATGACCCCTCTTCCTCCTCCTCCTCCTCCTCCTGGGCCACCTCCTCTTCCATCATCGCCCTAAGTGTTTTCTCAAGGAGACATAGAAGTGGTATTGTAACGCTGATAATGGCATCATCGCCACTGGCCATGTTGGTGGAGTACTCGAAACAGCGCAACAGGGCACACAGGTCTCGCATGGAGGCCCAGTCATTGGTGGTGAAGTGGTGCTGTTCCGCAGTGCGACTGACCCGTGCGTGCTGCAGCTGAAACTCCACTATAGCCTGCTGCTGCTCGCACAGTCTGTCCAGCATGTGCAAGGTGGAGTTCCACCTGGTGGGCACGTCGCATATGAGGCGGTAAGCGGGAAGGCCGAAGTTACGCTGTAGCGCAGACAGGCGAGCAGCGGCAGGATGTGAACGCCAGAAGCGCGAACAGACGGCCCGCACTTTATGCAGCAGCTCTGACATGTCGGGGTAGTTGTGAATGAACTTCTGCACCACCAAATTCAGCACATGCGCCAGGCAAGGGATGTGCGTCAAACCGGCTAGTCCCAGAGCTGCAACGAGATTTCGCCCATTATCGCACACCACTAGGCCTTGCTTGAGGCTCACCGGTAGCAACCACTCGTCGGTCTGTTGTTCTATACCCCGCCACAACTCCTGTGCGGTGTGGGGCCTGTCCCCCAGACATATGTGTTTCAGAATGGCCTGCTGACGTTTACCCCGGGCTGTGCTGAAGTTGGTGGTGAAGGTGTGTGGCTGACTGGATGAGCAGGTGGAAGAAGAGGAGGAGGAAGCCGAGAAGGAGGAGGTGGCAACAGGAGGCAAAGAATGTTGCCCTGCGATCCTTGGCGGCGGAAGGACATGCACCAAACAGCTCTCCGCCTGGGGCCCAGCTGCCACTACATTTACCCAGTGTGCAGTTAGGGAGATATAGCGTCCCTGGCCGTGCTTACTGGTCCACGTATCTGTGGTTAGGTGGACCTTGCTACAGATGGCGTTGCGCAGTGCACACTTGATTTTATCGGATACCTGGTTGTGCAGGGAAGGCACGGCTCTCTTGGAGAAGTAGTGGTGGCTGGGAACAACATACTGTGGGACAGCAAGCGACATGAGCTGTTTGAAGCTGTCTGTGTCCACCAGCCTAAATGACAGCATTTCATAGGCCAGTAGTTTAGAAATGCTGGCATTCAGGGCCAGGGATCGAGGGTGGCTAGGTGGGAATTTATGCTTTCTCTCAAATGTTTGTGAGATGGAGAGCTGAACGTTGCTGTGTGACATGGTTGAGACGCTTGGTGACGGAGGTGGTGGTGGTGTTGGTGGTACATCCCCTGTTTGCTGGGCGGCAGGTGCCAACGTTCCTCCAGAGGCGGAGGAAGAGGCCGAGGCGGCAGCAGCAGAAGAGGCTGAGGCGGCAGCAGCAGAAGAGGTAGCAGGGGGAGCCTGAGCGACTTCCTTGTTTTTAAGGTGTTTACTCCACTGCAGTTCATGCTTTGCATGCAGGTGCCTGGTCATGGAGGTTGTGCTAAGGTTCAGAACGTTAATGCCTCGCTTCAAACTCTGATGGCACAGCGTGCAAACCACTCGGGTCTTGTCGTCAGCACATTGTTTGAAGAAGTGCCATGCCAGGGAACTCCTTGAAGCTGCCTTTGGGGTGCTCGGTCCAAGATATCGGCGGTCAGTAGCAGGCGGAGTCTCTTGGCGGCAGGTGTTCTGCTTTTGCCCACTGCTCCCTCGTTTGCTACGCTGTTGGCTCGGTCTCACCACTGCATCTTCCTCCGAACTGTGAAAGTCAGTGGCACGACCTTCATTCCATGTGGGGTCTAGGACCTCATCGTCCCCTGCATCGTCTTCCACCCAGTCTTGATCCCTGACCTCCTGTTCAGTCTGCACACTGCAGAAAGACGCAGCAGTTGGCACCTGTGCTTCGTCATCATCAGAGACATGCTGAGGTGGTATTCCCATGTCCTCATCATCAGGAAACATAAGTGGAGTCTATGTCTTCCACCGCTGGGGAAGGGCTAGGTGGATGCCCTTGGGAAACCCTGCCAGCAGAGTCTTCAAACAGCATAAGAGACTGCTGCATAACTTGAGGCTCAGACAGTTTCCCTGATATGCATGGGGGTGATGTGACAGACTGATAGGGTTGGTTTTCAGGCGCCATCTGTGCGCTTTCTGCAGAAGACTGGGTGGGAGATAATGTGAACGTGCTGGACCCACTGTCGGCCACCCAATTGACTAATGCTTGTACCTGCTCAGGCCTTACCATCCTTAGAACGGCATTGGGCCCCACCATATATCGCTGTAAATTCTGGCGGCTACTGGGACCTGAGTTAGTTGGTACACTAGGACGTGTGGATGTGGCAGAACGGCCACGTCCTCTCCCAGCACCAGAGGTTCCACTAACACCACCACGACCATGTCCACGTCCGCGTCCCTTACTAGATGTTTTCCTCATTGTTATCGTTCACCACAACAACAAAAATATTATTTGGCCCAATGTATTGTATTCAAATTCAGCTGAATATAAATTTGAGGCCTAGTATTTAGGCGCTGGGTGACAGGTATAGATTTACTGACAGAATTAGACTTGGAAATGCACAGTAGCGTGTGTGTGAAGTTATTCTGAATGACCCTATGTGCACCTTGAATATTATATACCCTTTTAGGGATAGATTTCAAATAGCTCTGATACAGCAGAAACCACTAAATTAGGAAATTGCTAAATTGGGAATTGTATTTCAACCCAGAACAAAAAATGTGCTTTGACGGACACTAAATAACTTGCCCAGCCAGAACAATACAGCAGTAAAGACAGATTTAGCGGGATATAAATTTGAGGCCTAGTATTTAGGCGCTGGGTGACAGGTATAGATTTACTGACGGAATTAGACTTGGAAATGCACAGTAGCGTGTGTGTGAAGTTATTCTGAATGACCCTATGTGCACCTTGAATATTATATACCCTTTTAGGGATAGATTTCAAATAGCTCTAATACAGCAGAAACCACTAAATTAGGAAATTGCTAAATTGGGAATTGTATTTCAACCCAGAACAAAAAATGTGCTTTGACGGACACTAAATAACTTGCCCAGCCAGAACAGTACAGCAATAACGACAGATTTAGCAGGATATAAATTTGAGGCCTAGTATTTAGGCGCTGGGTGACAGGTATAGATTTACTGACGGAACTAGACTCGGAAATGCACAGTAGCGTGTGTGTGAAGTTATTCTGAATGACCCTATGTGCACCTTGAATATTATATACCCTTTTAGGGATAGATTTCAAATAGCTCTGATACAGCAGAAACCACTAAATTAGGAAATTGCTAAATTGGGAATTGTATTTCAACCCAGAACAAAAAATGTGCTTTGACGGACACTAAATAACTTGCCCAGCCAGAACAGTACAGCAGTAACGACAGATTTAGCGGGATATAAATTTGAGGCCTAATATTTAGGCGCTGGGTGACAGGTATAGATTTACTGACAGAATTAGACTGGGATATGGCCAAAAAATAACCACACTATTGCTGGTTAAATGCACTTGGAGTGACAGCTTGACCAACCACACTACTGAGGGTTAAATGCACTTGGTGACAGGCGCAGCTCTCCCCTGATGTAGTATATGGCCAAAAAATGAACAGACTATTGCTGGTTAAATGCACTTGGTGTGACAGCTTGACCAACCACACTACTGAGGGTTAAATGCACTTGGTGACGGGCGCAGCTTGCCCCTGATGTAGTATATGGCCAAAAAATAAACAGACTATTGCTGGTTAAATGCACTTGGTGTGACAGCTTCACCCTGATGTAGGCTTTAGCCAAAAAACAACCACACCATTGAGGGTTAAATGCACTTGGTGACAGGCGCAGCTTGCCCCTGATGTAGTATATGGCCAAAAAATAAACAGACTATTGCTGGTTAAATGCACTTGGTGTGACAGCTTCACCCTGATGTAGGCTTTAGCCAAAAAACAACCACACCATTGAGGGTTAAATGCACTTGGTCGCAGCTTGTGCTGGCGCACCACAAGACAAAAAATGGCCGCCGATCACCCCAGAAAAAAGTGACTGACAAACGGTCTGGGCAGCCTAAAAACTGTGAGCAATTGAGTATCAGCAGCTCAATGACTCACAGCTGCAGATCGATCAATAATCAAGTCCTTTGGAGGAGTTAATCTGCCTAATCTCGCACTACTGTCGCAGCCGCAACCTCTCCCTACGCTAATCAGAGCAGAGTGACGGGCGGCGCTATGTGACTCCAGCTTAAATAGAGGCTGGGTCACATGGTGCTCTGGCCATTCACAGCCATGCCAATAGTAGGCATGGCTGTGATGGCCTCTTGGGGCAAGTATTATGACGCTTGTTGATTGGCTGCTTTGCAGCCTTTCAAAAAGCGCCAAGAAAGCGTCACAATAGCGCCAAGAAAGCGACGAACACCGAACCCGAACCCGGACTTTTACGAAAATGTCCGGGTTCGGGTCCGTGTCACGGACACCCCAAAATTCGGTACGAACTCGAACTATACAGTTCGAGTTCGCTCATCCCTAGTTATAATATTTTACACCTATTTTGCTAATAATGTATAACAACATTGTCTAGTTTTCCTAAATCCTTTTCTATTTGGTGTATCCTTCCAGGAACATCAACCCTGAAGCCGATATATCAATCCCCTCTATCAGTATTTTGTGGAAACAGGTATATAGAACCCCTTAATGAGTATTTGCTCAAAGATGGTAAATCAAACCACTTAATCAATATTTGGTGGAAGCCGGTGTATTGCAGGCCTCAATCAATATTTGGTGGAAGCCAGTATATCAATCACCTCTATCAGTATTTTGCGGAAACAGGTATATAGAACCCCTTAATGAGTATTTGCTGGAACCTGGAACATCAATCCCCTTAATCAATATTTGGTGGAAGCCAGGGTATTGCAGGCCTCCATCAATATTTTGTGGAAGCTGGTGTATCACACCCCTCAATCAATATTTTCTGGAAGCCGGTGTATCACACCCAGCAATCAGTATTTTGTAGAAGTAGATATATCGCACCCCTTAACCTCTTCAGGACACATAACGTACTGGTAGGGCATGTTGTCCTGCTACTTAAGGACACATGACGTACCGGTATGTCATGTGTATTTCCGATCACCGCTGCCCGGCGGGCGGTGATCGGAACAAGGTGCCTGCTCAAATCCTTGAGCAGACACCTTGGCTCAATGCCCAGGGGGGTCCTGTGACCCCCCCCGTGACGGCGATCGCCGCAAACCGCAGGTCAATTCAGACCTGCGGTTAGCGGCTTTTACATGCGGCGGCGGTTGCGGTCGGCGGTGCCATCGCACTGCCTTCCGGTGACGAGCCTATGAGATCCAGCCCCCTGGATCTCACAGACAGGAAGCTGTATGAGTAATACACCCAAAGTGGGACAAAAAAATAAAGTGAAAAATAAAGTTGAAAAAATAAAGTTTTCCACCCAAAAAATTTAAAGTTTAAAGTAAAAATAAACAAAAATGTCATTTTCCCCAAATAAAGTTTAAAAAAAATGGTAAAAAATAGGGAAAAAAAAAGTTTACATATTAGGTATTACCGCATCCGTATCGACCTTCTCTATAAAAATATCACATGACCTAACCCCTCAGGTGAATACCTTAAAAAAATTAAAATAAAAACGGTTAAAAAAGCCATTTTTTGTCATCTTACATCACAAAAAGTGTAATAGCAAGCGATACAAAAGTCACACGCACCCCAAAATAGTGCCAATCAAACCGTTAACTCATCCCACAAAAATCATCCCATATCCAAGATAATCGCCTAAAAACTGGAAAAAACTATGGCTCTCAGACTATGGAAACACTAAAACATGATTTTTTTTTGTTTCAAAAATGAAATCATTATGTAAAACTTACATGAATAAAAAAGTATACATATTAGGTATTGCCGCGTCCGTAACAACCTGGTCTATAAAAATACCACATGATCTAACCTGTGAGATGAATGTTGTAAATAACAAAAAATAAAAACAGTTCCAAAACAGCTATTTCTTGTGCCCTTGCCTCACAAAAAGTGTAATATAGAGCAACCAAAAATCATATGTACCCTAAACTAGTACCAAAAAAACTTCCACCCTATCCCGTAGTTTCTAAAATGAGGTCACTTTTTTGGAGTTTCTATTCTAGGGGTGCATCATGGGGGCTTCAAATGGGACATGGTGTCAAAAACCCAGTCCAGCAAATTCTGCCTTCCAAAAACCGTATGGCATTCCTTTCCTTCTTTGCCTTACTATGTGCCTGTACAGCAGTTTACGACCACATATGGGGTGTTTCTGTAAACTACAGAATCAGGGCCATAAATATTGAGTTTTGTTTGGCTGTTAACCCTTGCTTTGTAACTGTAAAAAATTGATTAAAATGGAAAATTTGCCCAAAAATGTTAATTCTGAAATTTCATCTCTATTTGCCAATAACTCTTGTGGAACAGCTAAAGGGTTAATTATGTTTGTAAAATCAGTTTTGAATACCTTGAGGGGTGTAGTTTCTTAGATGGGGTCACTTTTATGGAGTTTCTACTCTAGGGGTGCATCAGGGGGGCTTCAAATGGGACATGGTGTAAAAAAAAACAGTCCAGCAAAATCTGCCTTCCAAAAACTGTATGGCATTTCTTTCCTTCTGCGCCCTGCCATGTGCCCATACAGCAGTTTATGATCACGACCACATATGGGGTGTATCTGTAAACTACAGAATCAGGGCCATAAATATTGAGTTTTGTTTGGCTGTTAACCCTTGCTTTGTAACTGGAAAAAAAAATAAAAATTTTTAAATCTGCCGAAAAAGCGAAATTTTGAAATTGTATCTCTATTTTCCATTAATTCTTGTGGAACACCTAAACGGTTAACAACGTTTGTAAAATCGGTTTTGAATACCTTGAGTGGTGTAGTTTCTTAGATGGGGTCACTTTTATGGAGTTTCTACTCTTGTGGTGCATCAGGGGGGCTTAAAATGAAACATGGTGTAAAAAAAAAATGTCCAGCAAAATCTGCCTTTCAAAAACCGTATGGCATTCCTTTCCTTCTGTGCCCTGCCGTGTGCCCCTACAGCAGTTTATAACCACATATGTGGTGTTTCTGTAAACTACAGAATCAGGCCCATAAATATTGAGTTTTGTTTGGCTGTTAACCCTTGCTTTGTAACTGGAAAAAAAATATTAAAATTGAAAATCTCAAAAGTAATGAAGGGGCACACTTAAAAGGGCTTACTTGAAAAAGCAATGATAGACACTTTATTTAACCTAAAAACATATCTCCTAAAAATGTACATAAAATATAGGTAGAATACAGATATATGACCTCTATATATTTATAGGATTGAGTCCCATGTATCAGGGTGATTCCTGTAGCAAGTATGCCGGCTATGTACCGTTGGACTGAGACCCTTACTAATCAATAAAAAGGTGGTGCATATATGCCGGCTATATATAACCGATTTGTGGCACGTGTGTCAGTATACCACAACCAAATGTAGATCACTGGACGTGCAGCACCTGTATAGGTGTAATGATGAAGGCTGTATAGCACTAAATGCCGATAACTTCTGATCGTTCTCAGTCAAAGTCCACTTGATATAAGCGGCAACACTCACAGTTGATAACACCGCCAAAAGTCACTTAGTGCATTCACAATGCCACAATGGATGCTCCCCAGGAGCTGGGTCTTACCCGTCTTCACTGCCTCTGATGCAGCTCTGATTCCAGGCGGCCGCACACCAGCAGCATCCCACGTGGTGTGCTAGACCTCGGCGTGGTGTCCCACCTGACCTGGTTGCTTAGAAGACCGGTGAAGCTGGGGTGACGTCACCAATCAGCGACCGCTAGCTATGAATCCGGACAAGGCTTTCTCTATCTTCTTTTTTATTGCAGGTATTCAATTCAACGCTCACTCCTCACACCAGACGCATTTCGAGGTACTGTACCTCTTCCTCAGTGGCCAACTGAGTGAGCGTATCCTCACTCTTATATATGGACAACTACTCCCATAATCCTTCACATTATCATGCATTCACTAAACACCGGAGTGGACCAGGGTCATATTCCTTCTTCATATCAAATTCCCTAACTACCTAGTATAGAATTATTGCATCCTACTACCATCATCTTGTACAAGAAATATCAGTGCCTCCATGAATAAAACATATGTGTATATATATAAAACATAAATAATCAAACATATATAAAATTGTATAAAAAGATGTATATAAAACATGTGTACATTCCCTAAAAAAGGATCTGGAAGGATCTGGAGAAAAACGCAAGGTCATCTAGTAACCTGCCAAAAAACGCATAAAAAACGCATAGGTGTAGACTTACATTTTTTTAGCGATTTTATCAATCTGGGTGCCGTATATGGATGGATTCATGCTGCCCCATGCAGGTAGCCATCCTGTAGACACTGAAAGGATATATCAATATTCGACCAACATGTCAACATACTGTATGAACCCCAAATAGTACGTTACTTGACAGGGACCCTCTGAATATTGAGATTCCCAGTCCCCAGAAGATAGTGAGGATGGTAAAAAGATGTAATGTAAAAGGGAGAGTTGTCCGACAGGGAGGGGAAATCGGGGTGTCGATAGACGACCAGACACCGATGTCCCATCACCACCGGGCAACCCACCCTCTCCTCACAGGAAACCAAAGACCTCCATTTCAGCGTTCAAGCCCCTCAATACCATCCTGTCATATTCAAAAATCTTTTGCGATTCCTTTCTGGACATGTGCGCTATATGGTTCCCCCCTCTCCAAAGCTTTTTAACCTTCTCAATCGCCGTAAACCGGTGGGGTCACAATTATGTATTAACTTAAAATGTCTCGACACTGAATGTGTGTCCAGCCCCTTTTGATGTTTGAGATGTGTTCTGCTACCCTCTTTTTGAGGGTTCTTTTTGTTCTCCCTATAGATTGCTTTCTGCAACTGCATTCCAGCATGTAGATAACATCCGTGGAATCACATGTCAAACATTACTGTATATCAAGACTAAAGGAGTTGATTGTTGACTCCACCATAGTGGTCTTCCTAGAGAACTTAGTAATTCTACAATTGGCACATCTGCCACATCTAAAAAAAACACTAACTGCCAACCAGTTTTCTTTACTCTGAAACTCCTTTTTCCTTTTAACAGTTGGGGCTACTTTTCCCGCCAAGTTCCCTGCTCTTGTATACGTGATCTTTGGGGTCTCACTCAAAAGGAGACCTATAAGTTTATCATTTAGTAGGTGACCCCAACGTCTCCGTATAATCCTTTCCATTGTCCTATATTGGGAATTAAATGGAAGAACCATTCTCAAGGTCTCATCTTGTTGTTTGGGGGGTATTGACAGAGAAAAAATCCTTCCTTTCCATTTTTTTCACCTTTTCTAGTGAACTATCTATTACCACCTGCACTGGATAATCCCTTTCTAGTAGTTGCTGTCTCAAACAGGCAGCTTCATCCTTAAATTTGCTCTCTTCAGTACAATTCCATTTCAATATTGATATTCTTTAGAAACAGAGCCAAAGATTTAGGTGTGTCTCGCCATATGGACAAAATATAATCGCTATATGTCCGCCATAGCACCAGACTTGCCCCCAGCCTTGGCATGATGACTTCCACCTCCCACTGGGCCAAAAATAAATTGGCATAGCTGGGGGAGAATCTGGTGCCCATGGTGGTACAGGTACGCTGAACATAAAATTCATGTTCAAACGTAAAATAATTGTGGACAAGTATGTATTTCACTCCACCTAATAGAAATTTCAACTGCTCAATCGGCAGACTGGTGTCCCTCGACAGTTGTTCATAGAGCGCCTGTACACCCTGAGTGTGATCAATCACTGTATACAGTGATTTGACGTCTAAAGTCCCCAGAATCCACTTGTCTTCCCATTTAATTGTTTCCAGGCATTTTATAATATCTGTGGTGTCCCGAATATAAGGTGGCATCCGTTTCACATAGGGTTGCAACTACAGGTCTATATATTTTGATAGATTACAAGATATAGACTCTATCCCAGATACAATCGGACGCCCTGGAGGCGATTTCATTAGTGTTGATCAAGAATATTCGAATTTTTATCGCGAATATAGGTACTTCGAAAATTTGCTAATATTTTAAGTTATATAATATTATAAGTTATATATATTCGTATTTTTGAATATTCAATTTTTTTTTCTTATCTGATTTTTTTTTTAAATCAGTACACATGATCCCTCCCTGCTTCTATCTTGTGGGCCAATAAGAAGGCTGTAATATACTTGACTCTAGAAGTAGTAGTGTTTGCAAATTTTGCTCTATATTTGTTTTTTTTTTATTTTCTATATTTCTATATATTCTTGTTTTAGAATATTCCGAATATTCGAAAAAAATTAAGTTATAGTAATATAGCAAATATTCTGAAAAAAAAATTGAATATAGAGCAATTTAGCTAACATAGTGCTATAATCTTCTTTGTCTAATAGTTGTAAGTTGAAAAATTCTCAATAAATAATTTGAATCCTAAAATTTGAATTACAAAAATTAGCATATTACACAATCATTACCTTGCCGATTTTTCAAGTAAAAAAATTGTAGAATATAACGAATATTCGAATTCGCGAATATTCTACAAAATATTCACCAAATATCGCGAATTTGAATATGACCCCTGGCACTCATCACTAGATTTCATGTCTTCTTGAATTTTGGGGATGGATTAGAACATCGGAACTCTTTTTTCTGTCTCCAAAATGAACCTAGCTTCCTGGTTAGAGAGAAAACCTGCTTCTATCCCTATATTGCAATATTCCTTTAGTGTCCTATAATATGTATCCGTCGGATCCCCTTTACATTTTTGATAAGTGTTTTCCTCTTTTAATTGTCTGAAACACTCCCTTAAATAGGCCTCCGTGTTCAGTATAACTACAGCCCTCCCCCCCCCCTTATCTGCTGGCCTAATGGTAATTTCATTAATTTCTTGCAATGTTTTTATTGCCTTTATTTCTTCTTTATTCAAATGTAGTGCAATACAGCCTTCATCATTACACCTATACAGGTGCTGCACGTCCATTGATCTACAAACCGGATTCCCCAAAAATTGGGACACTAAACAAATTGTGAATAAAAACTGAATGCAATAATGTGGAGATGGCAAATGTCAATATTTTATTTGTAATAGAACGTAGATGACAGATCAAACGTTTAATCCGAGTAAATGTATCATTTTAAAGGAAAAATACGTTGATTCAAATATTCACGGTGTCAACAAATCCTCAAAAAGTTGGGACAAGTAGCAATAAGAGGCTGGAAAAAGTAAATTTGAGCATAATGAAGAGCTGGAAGACCAATTAACACCAATTAGGTCAATTGGCAACATGATTGGGTATAAAAAGAGCTTCTCAGAGTGGCAGTGTCTCTCAGAAGCCAAGATGGGTAGACGATCACCAATTCCCACAATGTTGTGCAGAAAGATAGTGGAGCAATATCAGAAAGGTGTTACCCAGCGAAAAATTGCAAAGACTTTGCATCTATCATCATCAACTGTGCATAACATCATCTGAAGATTCAGAGAATTTGGAACAATCTCTGTGCGTAAGGGTCAAGGCCGTAAAACCATACTGGATGCCCGTGATCTCCGGGCCCTTAAACGACACTGCACCACAAACAGGAATGCTACTATAAAGGAAATCACAGAATGAGCTTAGGAATACTTCCAGAAACCATTGTCAGTGAACACAATCCACTCTGCCTTCCGCCGTTGCCAGCTGAAACTCTACAGTGCAAAGAAGAAGCCATTTCTAAGCAAGATCCACAAGCTCAGGCGTTTTCACTGGGCCAGGGATAATTTAAAATGGAGTGTGGCAAAATGGAAGACTGTTTTGTGGTCAGACGAGTCACGATTCTAAGTTCTTTTTGGAAATCTGGGACGCCATGTCATCCGGACCAAAAAGGACAAGGACAACCCAAGTTGTTATCAACGCTCAGTTCAGAAGCCTGCATCTCTGATGGTATGGGGTTGCATGAGTGCGGGTGGCATGGGCAGCTTGCATGTCTAGAAAGGCACCATCAATGCAGAAAAATATATTCAGGTTCTAGAACAGCATATGCTCCCATCCAGACGTCATCTCTTTCAGGGAAGACCCTGCATTTTTCAACAAGATAATGCCAGACCACATTCTGCATCAATCACAACATCATGGCTGCGTAAGAGAAGGATCCGGGTACTGAAATGGCCAGTCTGCAGTCCAGCTCTTTCACCTATAGAGAACATTTGGTGCATCATAAAGAGGAAGGTGCAACAAAGAAGGCCCAAGACGATTGAACAGTTAGAGGCCTGTATTCGACAAGAATGGGAGAGCATTCCTATTTCTAAACTTGAGAAACTGGTCTCCTCGGTCCCCAGACGTCTGTTGAGTGTTGTAAGAAGAAGGGGAGATGCCACACAGTGGTGAAAATGGCCTTGTCCCAACTTTTTGGGGATTTGTTGACACCATGAAATTCTGATTCAACATATTTTTTCCTGAAAATGGTACATTTTCTCAGTTTAAACTTTTGTTCCGTGATTTATGTTCTATTCTGAATAAAATATTAGAAGTTGGCACCTCCACATCATTGCATTCAGTTTTTATTCACGATTTGTATAGTGTCCCAACTTTTTTGGAATCCGGTTTGTACATTTGGTTGCGGTATACTGACACACGTGCCACAAATCAGTGATATTTAGCCGGCATATATGCATCACCTTTCTATTGATTTGTAAGGATCTCAGTCCAATGGTACATAGCCGGCATACTTGCTACAGGAATCACCCTGGGACGGGTGTACTGATACATGGGACTCAATCCTATAATTATATGGAGGTCATATATCTGTATTCTACCTATATTTTATGTACATTTTTAGGGGATATGTTTTTAGGTTAAATAAAGTGTCTATCATTGCTTTTTCAAGTGAGCCCTTTTGAGTGTGCCCCTTCATTACTTTTGATATTTACGTTTCACTTCGGTCCTTAGGGTGGGACTTGTAGGTGAGCACCTTATCTCATACGACGAGAGGTTGAGCCGCTGAGCTTTCTGGTTAAAATAGAAAATCTGCCAAAAAGGTGAAATTTTGAAATTGTATCTCTTTTTCGCATTATTTCTTGTGGAACACCTAAAGGGTTAACCACGTTTGTAAAATCAGTTTTGAATACCTTGAGGGGTGTAGTTTCTAGAATGGGGTAATTAATTTTTGGGTGGTTTCTATTATGTAAGCCTCACAAAGTGACTTCAGACCTGAACTGGTCCCTAAAAAGTTGGTCTTTGAAAATTTCTGAGAAATTTCAAGATTTACTTCTAAACTTCTAAGCCTTGTAACGTCCCCCAAAAATAAAATGTAATTCCCCAAATGATCCTAACATGAAGTGGATATATGGGGAATGTAAAGTAATAACTATTTTCAAAGTTATTACTATGTATTATAGAAGTAGAGAAAATGAAACTTGGAAATTTGCATATTTTCCCAAATTTTTTGTAAATTTGGTATTTTTTTAATAAATTATACCAGTGTCATGAAGTACAATATGTGACGAAAAAACTACCTAAAAATGGCCTGGATAAGTCAAAGCATTTTAAAGTTATCGCCACTTAAAGTGACACTGGTCAGATTAGCAAAATATGGCCTGGTCCTTAAGGTGAAATAAGGCTGTGTCCTTAAGGAGTTAATCAGTTTATTAGGGGACAACAGGTATATCACACCAGTTGCAATTAGTTATTCCAATAGCATTTGTCCCTCTATCTAACTGCGGTATATGCACTATATGCACTATAATATACTTTCTATGTTAAAAGGTATATTCTAGGAATATCACACCCCTCACTATATGCACTATAATATATGTTCTATGTTATAAAGTAGTTTATAGGTATATCACATCCCTCAATCAGTTTTATTTTTTTTTGGGCAACAGGTATATAACACCAGTTGCACTTAGTTATTCCAATAGCATTTGTCCTATCTAGCTGTGGTATCTTAGCAAAACCGCACACAACTGCTGCACAATACAAATGTTCTATAATATACTTTCATTGTTAGAAGGTATATTATAGGTATATCACACCCCTCAATCAGTTTTTCTTGGGGGGCAACAGGTATATCACATCCCTCAATCAGTTTTATTTTTTTTGGGCAACAGGTATATAACACCAGTTGCACTTAGTTATTCCAATAGCATTTGTCCTATCTAGCTGTGGTATCTTAGCAAAACCACACACAACTGCTGCACAATACAAATCTTCTATAATATACTTTCTATGTTAAAAGGTATATTCTAGGAATATCACACCCCTCAATCAGTTTTAAACTTTTTGGGGGGCAACAGGTATGTCACACCGGTTGCAATTAGTTGCTTCAAATAGCGCTTGTCCCTCTATCTAGCTGCGGTATCTCAGCAGAACCGCACACAACTGCTGCACATTACAAATGCACTATAATATACTTTCTATGTTATAAAGTAGATTATAGGTATATCACATCCCTCAATCAGTTTTATTATTTTTTGGGCAACAGTTATATCACACCAGTTGTAATTAGTTGCTTCAAATAGCGCTTGTCCCTCTATCTAACTGCGGTATCTCAGCAGAACCGCACACAACTGCTGCACAATGCAAATGCACTATAATATACTTTCAATGTTAGTAAGTATATTATAAATATATCACACCCCTCAGTATGTTGCAGCTATCAATAGCACACCTATACCAGCCCTTAAAAGGACTTTTGTGGCCCTATTAGCTAGCGTTTGTTGTCCCTAACAGTCTGTCCCTGCTCCACACAGGAACCTCTCCCTACACTGGCAATAAACAGAATGTAAAATTGCTGCCAGATCGGGTTTATTTATAGGGTAGGGGGTGTGTCCGTGTGCTGAAACATCTCCATTGGTTGTCCCGTCCCACCTGATTGATGTGTCAAGGGTCAAAGTTCGGTGCTATGCAAGAAAATATGGCACGTGCGAATATCGCCATATGTTCGCAAGTTTAGCAAAGTTCGCCGCGAAACGACCGCCAGGCGAACCGCAAGGCCATCTCTATTTGACACTGTACCACATAAAAGGTTAGTATAAAAAATAAGAATGCTTCGACTGGGAGAAAATGTCTGTATGTGGGTAAGTAATTACTGTAGCTCAGTGATAGAAATCAGAGAGTGGTTATTAACGGTACACACTAAAATTGGGTCACTGTCTTTAATCAGATACAACAAGGTTCAGTATTGGGCACTATACTTTTCAATATATTTATTAATGATCTTGTAGAAGTCTTGCACAGTAAAATATACATTTTTGCAGATGACACTAAACTGTGTAAAGTAATTGACACGAAAGAGGACAGTATACTACTACAGAGGGATCTGGATAGATTAGAGGCTTGGGCAAAGAAGTGGCAGGTGAGGTTTAACACTGACAAATGTAAGGTTATGCACATGGGAAGGAATAATGCAAGTCACCAGTACATACTAAATGGTAAAACATTGGGTAACACTGACGTGGAAAAGGACTTAGGAATTTTTGTGAACAACAAACTAAGCTGTAGAAACCAGTGTTAGGCAGCTGCTGCCAAGGCCAATAAGATAAAGGATTTGATTGTTAGTGGATTTTGCGGCTCACCCCTTTGTTGCTATGGATAAAGGTGCTCTGCCTTTTGACTCACTGAGGAAGGAGTAAGCATAACTCTGAAACCCGTTTGCCATTTGGCAATATCAGTATGTAAATACTTTTTTTTCATACCCACCAGAAACCCACTGACCTATTGATTAAAGTAGTGGACGTAGTGCGGAGCATCTAATACAACGTGTGGAATATCCTATACAGCCAGGGATTGGGGAGCTGAGACACAGCATTGCTGAATATCACGCTGAGACTTAGCAGCCACACAAAAGGTACTGCTACCCTCACCATAGTTTCACACCACGAGGGATGACAAGTCCAGTATGAGCGCTGCAGCTACTAATACCACATGGGATGCCAAGGTGGATAGAACTGTATGATCTTCAATAGTAAGTACATACCTCCAAATGTTTCAACTACAAAGGAAGTAAAGGAGATCTACAAATGTGCATGCTGGAAGTGCAGAGTAAATATACAGGTCCTTCTAAAAAAATTAGCATATTGTGATAAAGTTCATTATTTTCTGTAATGTACTGATAAACATTAGACTTTCATATATTTTAGATTCATTACACACCAACTGAAGTAGTTCAAGCCTTTTATTGTTTTAATATTGATGATTTTGGCATACAGCTCATGAAAACCCAAAATTCCTATCTCAAAAAATTAGCATATCATGAAAAGGTTCTCTAAACGAGCTATTAACCTAATCATCTGAATCAACTAATTAACTCTAAACACCTGCAAAAGATTCCTGAGGCTTTTAAAAACTCCCAGCCTGGTTCATTACTCAAAACCGCAATCATGGGTAAGACTGCCGACCTGACTGCTGTCCAGAAGGCCATCATTGACACCCTCAAGCAAGAGGGTAAGACACAGAAAGAAATTTCTGAACGAATAGGCTGTTCCCAGATTGCTGTATCAAGGCACCTCAGTGGGAAGTCTGTGGGAAGGAAAAAGTGTGGCAGAAAACGCTGCACAATGAGAAGAGGTGACCGGACCCTGAGGAAGATTGTGGAGAAGGACCGATTCCAGACCTTGGGGGACCTGCGGAAGCAGTGGACTGAGTCTGGAGTAGAAACATCCATAGCCACCATGTACAGGCGTGTGCAGGAAAAGGGCTACAGGTGCCGCATTCCCCAGGTCAAGCCACTTTTGAACCAGAAACAGCGGCAGAAGCGCCTGACCTGGGCTACAGAGAAGCAGTACTGGACTGTTGCATGTCATTCGGAAATCAAGGTGCCAGAGTCTGGAGGAAGACTGGGGAGAGGGAAATGCCAAAATGCCTGAAGTCCAGTGTCAAGTACCCACAGTCAGTGATGGTCTGGGGTGCCATGTCAGCTGCTGGTGTTGGTCCACTGTGTTTTATCAAGGGCAGGGTCAATGCAGCTAGCTATCAGGAGATTTTGGAGCACTTCATGGTTCCATCTGCTGAAAAGCTTTATGGAGATGAAGATTTCATTTTTCAGCACAACCTGGCACCTGCTCACAGTGCCAAAACCACTGGTAAATGGTTTACTGACCATGGTATTACTGGGCTCAATTGGCCTTCCAACTCTCCTGACCTGAACCCCATAGAGAATCTGTGGGATATTGGGAAGAGAAAGTTGAGAGACGCAAGACCCAACACTCTGGATGAGCTTAAGGCCGCTATCGAAGCATCCTGGGCCTCCATAACACCTCAGCAGTGCCACAGGCTGATTGCCTCCATGCCACGCCACATTGAAGCAGTCATTTCTGCAAAAGGATTTCCAACCAAGTATTGAGTGCATAACTGAACATAATTTTTTGAAGGTTGACTTTTTTTTGTATTAAAAACACTTTTCTTTTATTGGTCGGATGAAATATGCTAATTTTTTGAGATAGGAAATTTGGGTTTTCATGAGCTGTATGCCAAAATCATCAATATTAAAACAATAAAAGGCTTGAACTACTTCAGTTGGTGTGTAATGAATCTAAAATATATGAAAGTCTAATGTTTATCAGTACATTACAGAAAATAATGAACTTTATCACAATATGCTAATTTTTTGAGAAGGACCTGTACACTGGAAACACAAAGTATTCAAAGGGATTTATTTATTTATATACTTTAAGCATTAAGCAACTTATCTTTGAAATAAGGACAGATTTTACCATATCATTATAACATCTGATCTATTTTCTATATGCTTGAAACACAGAGGAAACTGTCTATGAAATAAGGATAAACTATGATACGTTATTATAACATTGGACTTCAGAGGAATGTAATTAAGATTAAATAGGTCTATTGTAAATATATACAGTTGCAAGAAAAAGTATGTGAACCCTTTGGAATGATATGGATTTCTGCACAATTTGTCATAAAATGTGATCTGATCTTCATCTAAGTCACAACAATAGACAATCACAGTCTGCTTAAACTAATAACACACAATGAGTTAAATGTTACCATGTTTTTATTGAACACACCATGTAAACATTCACAGTGCAGGTGGAAAAAGTATGTGAACCCTTGGATTTAATAACTGGTTGAAGCTCCTATGTCAGCAATAACTTCCACCAAACGTTTCCTGTAGTTGCAGATCAGACATGCACAACGGTCAGGAGCAATTCTTGACCATTCATCTTTACAGAACTGTTTCAGTTCAGCAATATTCTCGGGATGTCTGGTGTGAATCGCTTTCTTGAGGTCATGCCACAGCGTCTCAATCGGGTTGAGGTCAGGACTCTGACTGGGCCACTCCAGAAGGCGTATTTTCTTCTGTTTAAGCCATTCTGTTGTTGATTTACTTCTATGCTTTGGGTCATTGTCCTGTTGCAACACCCATCTTCTGTTGAGCTTCAGCTGGTGAACAGATGGCCTTAAGTTCTCCTCCAAAATGTCTTGATAAACTTGGGAATTCATTTTTCCTTTGATGATAGCATCCGTCCAGGACCTGACGCAGCAAAGCAGCCCAAAACCGTGATGCCCCCACCACCATACCTCACAGTTGGGATGAGGTTTTGAGGTTGGTGTGCTGTGCCTCTTTTTCTCCACACATTGTGTTGTGTGTTTCTTCCAAACAACTCCACTTTGGTGTCATCCGTCCACATAATATTTTGCCAGTACTGCTGTGGAACATCCAGGTGCTCTTGTGCAAACTGTAAATGTGCAGCAATGTTTTTTTGGACAGCAGTGGCTTCCTCTGTGGTGTCCTCCCATGAAATCGATTTTTGTTTAGTGTTTTACATATCGTAGATTCGCTAACAGGGATGTTAGCATATGCCAGAGACTTTTGTAAGTCTTTAGCTGACACTCTAGGATTCTTCTTCACCTCATTGAGCAGTCTGCGCTGTGCTCTTGCAGTCATCTTTACAGGACGGCCACTCCTAGGGAGAGTAGCAGCAGTGCTGAACTTTCTCTATTTATAGACAATTTGTCTTACCGTGGACTGATGAACAGCAAGGCTTTTGGAGATACTTTTATAACCCTTTCCAGCTTTATGCAAGTCAACAATTCTTAATCGTAGGTCTTCTGAGAGCTCTTTTGTGCGAGGCGTCATTCACATCAGGCAATGCTTCTTGTGAAAAGCAAACCCAGAACTGGTGTGTGTTTTTTATAGGGCAGGGCAGCTGTAACCAACACCTCCAATCTCATCTCATTGATTGGACTCTAGTTGGCTGACACCTCACTCCAATTAGGTCTTGGAGATGTCATTAGTCTAGGGGTTCACATACTTTTTCCACCTGCACTGTGAATGTTTACATGGTGTGTTCAATAAAAACATGGCAACATTTAACTCTTTGTGTGTTATTAGTTTAAGCAGACTGTGATTGTCTATTGTTTGACTTAGATGAAGATCAGATCACATTTTATGACCAATTTGTGCAGAAATCCATATCATTCCAAAGGGTTCACATACTTTTTCTTGCAACTGTATATTATATAGGGGGTATATATGAAATAATTCCCCTGACAAACTTATTACCCATATAATGTGAGGAGGATTCTTAAAACTCCACCAACATCTATACATCATATCCGGTGAGAAAGAAAAAATGGGGATATTATCCATTTATTTTAGTTTATTATCTTTTAGCCATTTATGTGTATGCATGCTGCATTTTTATTTTCATTTTCATATATAAATAAATAATAAAATGTCAAAATAGATGACGTTGATCGATATGTTCTAAATGATATGTGCCTGTCTATATCTAGAATACAAGCAATAAGATAATGGGTTGCATCAAAAAAGGCATAGATGCATGTGATGAGAACATAGTCCTACCACTTTAGAAATCACTAGTCAGACCACACCAGGGTTGCCAACCGTCCAGAAATTTCTGGACAGTCCGTACAAATAGATGACTTTTCCCCTGTTCCCGTGGAAAAAAAAAATAATAGATGTGTTCTTTTGGTGGTATGTGCCTAGATTATTTTGTGGTAATTATCATCACTTTACAACTCATTGTAAATGCTGGCAATGAGTTCTTCACTCTGAGAATGGGCCACCAAGTGGGAAGAATATCATTAGGCAGAGTGGCCTGAGTTTATCTAATTTATCGTGATTAGTGACAAATCCGTTCTGAACAAATTTCTTGTCAAAGTTTGGTGAATTGGCCAAATCAAAAATGTCAATTCTTTGCTCATTTCTTAATTAAATTATGTACTGTAGTGTATTATATCTTAAACCATGCATTCTCAAACTGTGGCCCTCCAGCTGTTGCAAAACTACAACTCCCAGCATGCCTGAACAGCCTACAGGTATCAGCCTACAGCAGGGCATTGTGGGAGTTGTAGTTTTACAACAGCTGGAGGGCCGCAGTTTGAGGATGCCTGTCTTAAACTGACAGAGAGGGCCTAATAAGAGTATGATGATAGCAGACCCCCACAATCAATAAGTGGTAATAGATGGAGCTCCCTCCTTCTCCCACCTCTAGGGGGTTAAACAGCTGGTATCTGAATTTAAACATGCCTGACCCTCTGACCCCAAGCATTGCAGCAGAATGCCTGCTGGAATATATCACACCTGACTGTGTCAACACAAATCCCATGCTATATATACAATATACAGGATAGATAGATATAAATATAAATATGCAAGAAATAGCATATATGCATTTTAATAATGTAATTCTTCATCATTCTGGAGATCCCTCTAGGGTTTATTTTTTATACCTGAGGTACCTAAGACGATGAAAAAGAGAAGGTCTGAGTGACATGTTGACCCTCACTTACAGCTGTCCTGCCTAGCAAGGTGGTTGTGATTGTTTCTGTAACTCCCATAGAAGTGAATGGAGAGAAGTGTTGCAATCTCTTCTATTTTTTCCAACTGCAACCCATTTGGATTTTTTTTTCCAGCTTCCTACTACATTGTATGTAGTGATGAATGAATAGAAGCTGACAAAGTGGAATTCAATCCAAATTTTAGGAAACATTTGATTAGTCACAAATTAGAATTTCCTGGTGATATGCTGTAACAAATCAGATTTTTTCTAAAATGGCTGCTGTAGTAAGAGGCCTGGGAATGAGAAATTACAAAAATATTTAGTGTAGATAATCACATATATTGGTCATGCAAAAATCAAAAAGCAGAAAGAGTACCAGTTTATCTTACCGAGTTAACCCCAGATAGCAAGACTTTATGGACTCTCTAAGAACCATAAGGGGCTTTCCCCCCTTAAGGGACGCCCCCTTGTGTCTGAAGTAAACTCGGTGACAAAGAACTGTGGTGTCTATATGGTAAGATTCTCAGACAGTTTGTATCTGCACTCCCCTCTTTCACGCGGGACACAATGGACTTTCTGCGCAAGATTGAGACTTTAACAGTTTAACCATCATGTTCTCTGGTGAGTATCGATGTCACTGTATAGCTCAATCCCAAAAAACACCCCAAGGGCATCTCTGCTGCTGCTGAATTCCTCGAGACTAGAGTTGAGCGGACACCTGGATGTTCGGGAACTGAACTTGACCCAAACTTGACCCCAAACCCGAACCCCATTGAAGTCAATGGGGACCCGAACTTTTGAGCACTAAAATGGCTGTAAAAATGTCATGGAAAGGGCTAGAGGGCTGCAAATGGCATCAAAATGTGGTGAAGAGCATGGCAAGTGCTCTGCAAACAAAAGTGGATAGAGAAATGACTTTAAATAACATAAAATACATAAAAATTTAAAATAATAATCTTGATCTAGGAGCCATTTGCAGCCCTAAATGCCCTTGATGCCATTTGCAGCCCTAAACCTCCTACTTCAAGGTCCATATGGAGTAGGAGGTTTAGGAGGCGGTGGATGTGGCGGTAAAGGCGGAAGCGGCAGTGGATAAGGAGGAGGTAGCCTACACTGCTTTTTGGTTTTAAATGTATTATTATTATTTTTTTTATTAGGGTAGACCCCAAAACATTGGGAAATATAACCTGTGATAACCCCCTCCAGATGTGCTAAACACATGTTCAGATGATACACTGGCTGCAGGGCAGGCCAGCACCTCCAAGGCGTAAAGGGCAAGCTCAGGCCATGTGCTCAATTTGGAGACACAGAAGTTGAAGGGGGCAGACCCGTCATTCAGTACGTGTAGGCGTTTGCACACATACTGCTCCACCATGTTGGTGAACTGCTGCCTCCTGCTAACTCGTTCCATATCAGCTGGTGGTGCTGGATGTTGTGGCATGCTGACAAAGCTTTTCCACATTTTGGCCATGCTAACCCTGCCTTCTGAGGTGCTGGCGGTGCCCCTCTGCATTAGCGACCTCTTCCTCCTCCTCTGCCTTCGCCTTGTGCTTCCACTGTGCCCCCACTGTCAGGTGGGAATACCACCAGCAGCATGTCTACCAGCGTGCACTTGTACTCGCGCATCATACGATCACACTCCAGTGACAGAATTAAGGACCGTACGTTGTCCTTGTAACGGGGATCCAGCAGCATGGCCACCCAGTAATCAGCACAAGTTAGAATGTGGGCAACTCGGCGGTCATTGCAGAGACACTGCAGAATGTAATCGCTCATGTGTGCCAGGCTGCCCAGAGGCAACAAAAAGCTGTCCTCTGTGGGAGGTGTATCATCTGTGTCCTCTGTATTCCTCCAGCCACGCACCAGTGATGGCCATGAGCTGGTCTGGGTGCCACCTTGTTGTGAACAAAGTTCCTCCTACTCCATCTCCTCCTCCTCATCCTCCACCTCATCATCCTCCAGAACTGCGCCCTGGCTGGACAAATGTGCACCTGGCATTTGTGGGTGCAGGAACCCACCCTCTGAGCCACTTGTGAATGACTGGCCGGAAACCTACAAAATGATCCCTCTTCCTCCTCCTCCTCCTGTGCCACATCCTCTTCCATTATCGCCAGCAGCATTTTTTCAAGGAGGCATAGAAGTGGGATAGTAAAGCTGAGAATGGCATTATAGGCACTGACCATGTTGATGGAGTACTCGAAAAAGCGCAACAAGGAACACAGGTCTCACATGGAGGCCTAGTCATTGGTGGTGAAGTGGTGCTGTTACGCAGAGCGACTCACCCGTGCATGCTGCAGCTGAAACTCCACTACTGTCTGCTGCTGCTCGCACAGTCTGGCCAGCATGTGCAAGGAGGAGTTCCACCTTGTAGGCACGCCGCATATGAGGCGGTGAGCGGGAAGGCCGAAGTTATGATGCAGCGCTGACAGTCGAGCAGCAGAAGGGTGAGAATGTCGAAAGCGCGCACAGATGGTCCGCACTTTATGCAGCAGCTCTGACATGTAGGGGTAATTTTTAAGGAATTTCTGCACCACCAAATTCAGCACATGCGCTAGGCAAGGGATGTGCTTCAAATCGGCTAGTCCCAGAGCTGCAACGAAATTTCGCCCATTATCACACACACCACCAGGCCAGGCTTGAGGCTCACTGGGACCAACCACTCATCGGTCTGTTGTTCAAGGCCTGTCCACAGCTCCTGCGTGGTGTGGGGTTTGTCCCCCAAACAGATAAGTTTTAAAACTGCCTGCTGTTGTTTACCCCTGGCTGTGCTGAAGTTGGTGGTGAAGGTATTACACTGACAGGATGAGGAGCCTGTAGAGGATGAGGAAGCGGAGTAGGAGGAGTAAGCAACAGGAGGCAAACTGAGGCGCTTCTTCAATCCTCGATGGTAAAAGTACAAACCGGATTCCCAAAAAGTTGGGACACTATACAAATCGTGAATAAAAACTGAATGCAATGATGTGGAGGTGCTAGCTTCTAATATTTTATTCAGAATAGAACATAAATCACGGAACAAAAGTTTAAACTGAGAAAATATACCATTTTAAGGGAAAAATATGTTGAATCAGAATTTCATGGTGTCAACAAATCCCCAAAAAGTTGGGACAAGGCCATTTTCACCACTGTGTGACATCTCCCCTTCTTCTTACAAGACTCAATAGACGTCTGGGGACCGAGGAGACCAGTTTCTCAAGTTTAGAAATAGGAATGCTCTCCCATTCTTGTCTAATACAGGCCTCTAACTGTTCAATCGTCTTGGGCCTTCTTTGCTGCACCTTCCTCTTTATGATGCGCCAAATGTTCTCTATAGGTGAAAGAGCTGGACTGCAGACTGGCCATTTCAGTACCTGGATCCTTCTCCTACGCAGCCATGATGTTGTGATTGATGCAGAATGTGGTCTGGCATTATCTTGTTGAAAAATGCAGGGTCTTCCCTGAAAGAGATGACGCCTGGATGGAAGCATATGTTGTTCTAGAACCTGAATATATTTTTCTGCATTGATAGTGCCTTTCTAGACATGCAAGCTGCCCATGCCACACGCAGTCATGCAACCCCATACCATCAGAGATGCAGGCTTCTGAACTGAGTGTTGATAACAACTTGGGTTGTCCTTGTCCTCTTTGGTCCGGATGACATGGCGTTCCAGATTTCCAAAAAGGACTTCGAATCGTGACTCGTCTGACCACAGAACAGTCTTCCATTTTGCCACACTCCATTTTAACCCCTTAAGAACACGGCCCTATTTCACCTTAAGGACCAGGCCATTATTTGCAAATCTGACCAGTGTCACTTTAAGTGCTGATAACTTTAAAACACTTTGACTTATCCAGGCCATTCTGAGATTGTTTTTTCGTCACATATTGTACTTCATGACACTGGTAAAATAAAGTAAAAAAAAATAATAATTTTTTTGCATAATAAAATACCTAATTTACCAAAAATTTTGAAAAATTTGCAAATTTCAAAGTTTTAGTTTGTCTACTTCTGTAATACATAGTAATACCCCCAAAAATTATGATGACTTAACATTCCCCATATGTCTACTTCATGTTTGAATTATTTTGGGAATGATATTTTATTTTTTGGGGATGTTACAAGGCTTAGAAGTTTAGAAGCAAATCTTGAAATTTTTCAGAAATTTACAAAAACCCAATTTTTAGGGACCACTACAGCTCTGAAGTCACTTTGCAAGGCTTACATAATAGAAAACGCCCAAAAATGACCCCATTCTATAAACTACTAGTGATGAGCGGCAGGTGCCATATTCGATTTCGACGAAATTCGCGAATATTCGATAGAATATTCGTTTTATATTCGTCGAAATCGAATATTCGTCATTATGCTAGTTATTGCGAATAATATGCGATTTAAAAAATCGCATATGCGATTTTTTAATTTTTTTTTTTTTTTTTTTTTTTTTTTTTTTAAACTTAAAGGCTACTCTCCTATTGAAATCGCAAATGCGATTAATATAACACGAAATAATCGCATTTGCGATTTCAACGTAATTCTCAAATCCGACAGTACATTCTAGTATATGGAGACGTTCCCATGGTGATGGGGACGCTCCATGAGCATGGCATATAGCAGGGATCAGCAACCTTCGGCACTCCAGCTGTGGTGCAACTACAACTCCCAGCATGCACACCTCCATGGCTGTTCTCAGGACTCCCAAAGAAGTGAATGGAGCATGCTGGGAGTCGTAGTTTGACAACAGCTGGAGTGCCGGAGGTTGCTGATCCCTGGAATATAGCATTACTAAGTAAAAATCGCAAATGCGATTATTTCGTGTTATATTAATCGCATTTGCGATTTTTTTTTTTTTTTTTTTTACTATGGTTGGCTTCAATGGTAGAATTAGCGAATATGACGAATATATTCGTTATATTCCACAAAACGAATATACGAATATATTCGTTATATTCCACAAAACGAAGATAACGAAGTATTCTGCATCTCAGTTATATCTACCTATTCATCAACTTCGCTAATTCTAGCAATCATATAGGAAAGTTTACTATAAAGACAGATAAGTATAATTCGCTATGCGATTATATTACTTTGCTTTTTTATATAAATAGATTATAATAATTATCAGGTATTATAATTATTCTATTTATATAAAAAAAAAGCAGTCATATAATCGCATAGCGAATTATACTTAGCTGTCTCTATAGTAAACTGTCCTATATGATTGCTAGAATTAGCGAAGTTGATGAATAGGTAGATATAACTGAGATGCAGAATACTTCGTTATCTTCGTTTTGTGGAATATGACGAATACATTCGTATATTCGTTTTGTGGAATATAACGAATATATTCGTCATATTCGCTAATTCTACCATTGAAGCCAACCAAAGTAAAAAAAAAAAAAAAAAAAAAAAATCGCAAATGCGATTAATATAACACGAAATAATCGCATTTGCGATTTTTAACTTAGTAATGCTATATTCCATGCTCATGGGAACGTCTCCATATACTAGAATGTACTGTCGGATTTGAGAATTACGTTGAAATCGCAAATGCGATTATTTCGTGTTATATTAATCGCAATTGCGATTTCAACGTAATTCTCAAATCCGACAGTACATTCTAGTATATGGAGACGTTCCCATGGAGATGGGGACGCTCCATGAGCACGGAAGGCGGCAGAAGCGGCAACGGGCACTGACTGGAGCAGCCAGGAAGCCAGGAATCCAAAGGACAGGTAAGAACAACTTTAGGGAAGTGGGAAAGGAAAAAATATAACAATTAAAAAAAAAAAAAAAAAAAAAAACGAATATTCGAAATTGCGAATTTATAGCACTATATTCGAAATATTCGCGAATTAGCGAAGTGCCGATATTCGCGAAAAAAATTCGCGATTCGAATATTCGCGCTCAACACTATAAACTACACCCCTCAAGGTATTCAAAACTGATTTTAAAAACTTCGTTAACCCTTTAGGTGTTGCACAAGAGTTATTGGCAAATGGGGATGAAATTTGAGATTTAATTTTTTTGCCTAATTTTCCATTTTAACCCATTTTTTCCACTAACAAAGCAAGGGTTAACAGCCAAACAAGACTGTATCTTTATTGCCCTGACTCTGCCGTTTACAGAAACACCCCATATGTGGCGGTAAACTGCTGTACGGGCACATGGCAGGGCGTAGAGTGAAAGGTGCACCGTATGGTTTTTGGAAGCCAGATTTTGCTGGACAGTTTTTTTGACACCATGTCCCATTTGAAGCCCCCTGATGCACCCCTAGAGTAGAAACTCCATAAAAGTGACCCCATCTAAGAAACTACACCCCTCAAGGTATTCAAAACTGATTTTACAAACTTTGTTAACCCTTTAGGTGTTGCACAAGAATTAATGGAAAATAGAGATACAATTTCAAAATTTCACTTTTTTGGCAGATTTTCCATTTTAATATTTTTTTCCAGTTACAAAGCAAGGGTTAACAGCCAAACAAAACTCATTATTTGTGGCCCTGATTCTGTAGTTTACAGAAACTCCCCATATGTGGTCGTAAACTGCTGTACGGGCACACGGCAGGGCGCAGAAGGAAAGGAATGCCATACGGTTTTTGGACGGCAGATTTTGCTGGACTGTTTTTTTGACACCATGTCCCATTTGAAGCCCCCCTGATGCACCCCTAGAGTAGAAACTCCAAAAAAGTGACCCCATTTTAGAAATTACGGAATAGGGTGGCAGTATTGTTGGTACTAGTTTAGGGTACATATGATTTTTGGTTGCTCTATATTACACTTTTTGTGCGGCAAGGTAACAAGAAATAGCTTTTTTGGCCCTTTTTTTTTTGTTATTTACAACATTCATCTGACAGGTTAGATCATGTGGTAATTTTATAGAGCAGGTTGTCACGGATGCGGCGATACCTAATATGTATCCAATTTTTTTTATTTATGTAAGTTTTATACAATAACTGTATACAATAACAAAAAATTGTTTAGTGTCTCCATAGTCTAAGAGCCATAGTTTTTTGAGTTTTTGGGCGATTATCTTGAGTAGGGTCTAATTTTTTGCGGGATGAAATGACGGTTTGATTGACATCTATTTTAGGGTGCATATGACTTTTTGATCGCTTGCTATTACACTTTTTGTGCTGTAAGATGGCAAAAAATGGCTTTTTTTACACCGTTTTTTTTTTTTTTTCTTTTTACGGTGGTCACCTGAGGGGTTAGGTCATGTGATATTTTTATAGAGCCGGTCGATACGGACGCGGCGATACCTAATATGTATACTTTATTTTTATTTATGTAAGTTTTACACAATGATTTTATTTTTGAAACAAAAAAAAATCATGTTTTAGTGTTTCCATAGTCTAAGAGCCATAGTTTTTTCAGTTTTTGGGCGATTATCTTGAGTAGGGTCTCATTTTTTGCGGGATGAGATGACGGTTCGATTGGTACTATTTTGGCGTACATGCGACTTTTTTGATCACTTTTATTACCTTTTTTGGGAAGTAAGGTGGGCAAAATTTAAATTTTCTCATAGTTTTTATTTTTTTATTTTTATGGCGTTCACCGTGCGGGGAAAGTTTCATAACATGACCGTTTTATAGATCAGGTCGTTACGGACGCGGCAATACCTAATATGTGTAGTGTATTTTATTTTTTTAATTTTTATTCAGTGATGTTTTTTTTTATCTTAACTTTTTTCACTTTTTTTTAAATTTTTTTGACCCAGACCCACTTGGTTCTTGAAGATCCAGTGGGTCTGATGTCTGTAAAATACAGTACAGAACCCTATAGGGTTCTGTGCTGTATTTTACTTACACTGAACAGATCTATGCTTTTAGCATAGATCTGTTCAGCACCATGGACAGCAGGACGCCTGAGCAGGCGTCCTGTTGCCATGGGAACCTTCCCCGTCTGCCACAACTTTGCAGATGGGGAAGGGTGAGGACGGGGCTTTGGGGGGCTGCCTGGGGGCTCTCTCCCTCTCCATCGGGGGGCTGCAAAGGCACAGCAGCCCCCCGATGGGAGAGGGAGGGAGCTCCCTCTTACTGTTAACTTTTTCCATACCACGGTCCGTACGGACCGCGGTATGGAAAGGGTTAAACGGCTGACATCTGCACAGATGTCAGCCGTTTATACCAGGGTGTCAGCAATGTGCTGGCACCCTGGTATAACCCACTAGACGCCAGCGATTATTCAAGGGGAGGCGGGCGGGGGATCCCGCCTGCCGCACCGCCCGCCTCCCGCAACGCCCCCACCACCTGCGACACCCCCCCTGCACCACCCGCCGCCATCAAATCGTGCAGGGGGGGTGCAAAATCTCTAATTTAGACACTCTAAAGATTCTGATCCCCGCGGTCCAGAAACTGCAAAAGGCGTAGCAAACCGCAGGTCTGAATTGACCTGCGGTTTGCTGCGATCGCCGACACGGGGGGGTCACATGACCCCCCTGGCGTTGTGACAGGATGCCGGCTGAATGATTTCAGCCAGTATCCTGTTCAGATTAACCTCTGGGGCGCCGGAATGCCTATTTAAAGTTAGGACGTACCGGTACGTCCTGTGTCCTTAAGGACTCGGGAAACAGGGCGTACTGGTACGTCCTATGTTTTTAAGGGGTTAAATGATCCCTGGCCCAGTATGGTTTTACGGCCTTGACCCTTACGCACAGTTCCAGATTCTCTGAATCTTCGGATGATGTTATGCACAGTTGATGATGATAGATGCAAAGTCTTTGAAATTTTTCGCTGGGTGACACCTTTCTGATATTGCTCCACTATCTTTCTGCGCAACATTGTGGGAATTGGTGATCCTCTACCCATCTTGGCTTCTGAGAGACACTGCCACTCTGAGAAGCTCTTTTTATACCCAATCATGTTGTCAATTGACCTAATTGGTGTTAATTGGTCTTCCAGCTCTTCGTTATGCTCAAATTTACTTTTTCCAGCCTCTTATTGCTACTTGTCCCAACTTTTTTGGGATTTGTTGACACCGTGAAAATTTGAATCAACGTATTTTTCCTTTAAAATGATACATTTACTCGGATTAAACGTTTGATCTGTCATCTACGTTCTATTACAAATCGCAATGATCTTTGTTCCATTTTGTGAATATGATTTTATATTGAATGTTATTTTTGTATGTTTTTAAAGTGACTATGTACTTGTAAGTTGAAGGAGTTAAACAGTGGTATGCTGAGTTAAGGGTAAGCACACTTAATACCCAGGAGGCCTTAAGAAAGCTCTGGACGATGCAAAACTGGTCTAACATCTGCTGTGTCCACCTAGCATTATGCACTTTGTGATTTATAATAAAGGACTGAAAAGCATTAGTGAATGTCGGGGAGTCATTCCTCCCCCCCCCCCCCCCGGTATTTGCTTATCTGTACTTTAACACAGAGCCCCACCAACATCCTACACGCATTGTTTCCATCCCCGTGAGTAGGCTTAACCCTATTGTGCCGACCTTGCCTTTTTGATCATTGAAAAGTCTCATCATTATACCACACTACATTCGCACCGCAACGTGCTGGCTTGAAGACCTTGCCTCACACTGTAAAACATCAACATTATGGGCACCTCAACGGCCATCAGGCATGAGAAACCCAGAACCAGAGTGTGCCCCGAAGGGAAGAACTGGTGTGGCCTTCCCGTCATTGCACACCGGCCCAGGGAGCTTCAGGAAACCGTGAGTATGACTACTGCACCCGTCCGGCTACCTACAATTAGTGATGTCCCGAACTATTCGCCGGCGATTAGTTCCCGGCAAACATAGCTTGCTCGCGTTCGCCGCTGCGGGCGAACATATGCGATGTTCGGTCCACCCCATATACATCATTATTGAGTAAACTTTGACCCTGTACCTCACAGTCAGCAGACACATTCCAGCCAATCAGCAGCAGACCCTCCCTCCCAGACCCTCCCACCTCCAAGACAGCATCCATTTTAGATTAATTCGGAAGCTGCAGTCACAGACAGAGGAGGGAGAGTGTTGCTGCTGCTGATTCAATAGGGAAAGCGTTCGCTAGGGCAGTGTTCTGTGTCCACAGACTCATCTGCTGTAAGGACAGCGTCCTGACAGCACCCCAAAAAGCCCTTTTCAGGGCTGGTACATCAGTCTGCTTATATACATATATATATATATATATATTGTAGTTGCCTGGCTGCCCGTGTGTGAGAGGCTGCAGGCTCAGTCACAGACAGCACTGTGTGCACTGCACACCATTCATACAGAGTGTGACAGAAAATACATTGCAGATAAAAAAAAATTCTATTTAATATTTTTCTGTGACATAATCACATTTGCAAGCCCGTGTGTGTCAGGCCAACACATACTGTATTGTGGCGACTGGCTAGTGGCTAGGCTTGCACTCATACCATTACAGGGTGTCATTCACTCAAATACCTTGCAGATAAAAAAATTATATTTAAAAATGTTCTGTGATATAATCACATTTGCAAGCCTGTGTGTGTCAGGCCCACACATACTGTATTGTGGCCACTGGCTAGTGGCTACTAGGCCTGCACTCCTACCGTTACAAGGTGTCATTCACTCAAATACCTTGCAGATAAAAAAATTATATTTAAAATTTTTCTGTGATATAATCACATTTGCAAGCCCGTGTGTGTCGGGCCCACACATACTGTATACTGGCCACTGGCTAGTGGCTAGGTCTGCACTCATACCGTTATAGGGTGTCATTCACTCAAATACCTTGCAGATAAAAAAAATTCTATTTAAAAATTTTCTGTGATACAATCACATTTGCAAGCCCGTGTGTGTCAGGGCCACACATACTGTATACTGCTAGTGGCTAGGCCTGCACTCATACCGTTACAGGGTGTCATTCACTCAAATACCTTGCAGATAAAAAAAAAATCTATTTAAAATTTTTCTGTGATATAATGACATTTGCAAGCCCGTGTGGCCGTCGTGGTGGTGGTGCTGTGATTTCCACTGGCCCTGAAATAATGCCCAGTGTTCAGAGGCCACGTACCCTGAACCCAAAAAATTCTGAGAAAATAGTTGACTGGCTTACACAGGACACCCAATCTTCAACAGCTTCCGCTAAGAACCTTGACGCACCATCCTCCTCCAGCTCAGCTTTGGTCACCTGCTCTCAAGTTACCACTCTCCCGCTCGCCACCACCACCACAGCAACCACAGCCGCTTCACTTGATCCCTCAGAGGAGTTATTTACACATCAGTTGGATGAAATTAGTGATGCACAACCATTATTGCCAGGGGATGTAGATAACAGGGATATGTCTCAGTCAGGCAGCATTACACACATGGACGTACAGTGTGATGATGATGATGATGTACCCGCTGCTGCTTCCTTTGCTGAGGTGTCAGATACAAGTGAAGTGGTTGATGATGACGATGTGTCCGTGGATGCCACGTGGGTGCCTGCTCGAAGAGAAGAAGAAGAGGGGGAAAGGGGAGACAGAGAGAAGGAGGAGACGAGTTGGAAGCAGGGGGAGGTCGTCGCAAGGAGCTATGGCACAGTCAGACAGCATGTATCGGCACAGCCAGACAGCACGCCAATCAGCGCATGCTGTTGCCACCACCAGAATGCAGTCATTGCAAAGCTCAGCAGTGTGGCATTTTTTTTGTGTGTCTGCCTCTGACAACAGCGATGCCATTTGCAACCTGTGCCAAAAGAAACGGAGTCGTGGGAAATCCAACACCCACCTAGGTACAACTGCTTTGCGAAGGCACATGATCGCACATCACAAACGCCTATGGGATCAACACATGATGACGAGTAGAAGCAGCACACAAGCTCAAAGCCACCATCCTCCTCCTGGTCCAGCATCTTCAGCCACGTCAACCACTGCTGTCCTCCTTGCCCCCTCTCAACCACCCGCTACTCCGCCTCTCACCTTCAGCAGTTCCATCTCATCTGCCCACAGTCAGGTGTCTGTAAAGGAAATGTTTGAGCGTAAGAAGCCAATGTCACAGAGTCACCCCCTTGCCCGGCGTCTGACAGCTGGCTTGATGGAACTCTTAGCCCGCCAGCTTTTACCATACCAGCTGGTGGAGTCTGAGGCCTTCAAAAAATTTGTCGCTATTGGGACACCACAGTGGAAGGTACCCAGACAAAAACATTTTTTCTATTAAGGCAATCCCAAACCTCTACTTAGTGATTGAAAAGGAAGTCATGGCATCTCTGGAATACAGTGTTGGGGCAAAGGTCCATCTGACCACTGATACCTGGTCTGCAAAGCACGGTCAGGGCAGGTATATAACCTACACTGTGCATTGGGTCAACATGCTAACGGCTGCCAAGCATGGAATGCGTGGTTCTGCAGCGGAGTTGGTGACATCACCACGACTTGCAAGCAGGCCTACTGCCACCTCCTCTACTCCTCATACTCCATCCTCTTCCATAACCTCCTCGGCTGAGTCCTCTTCTGCTGCGGCATCTGGCTGCACATCAACTGAATCCCCCCAGCTCCCCAGGGGCTATTCCACATCCCGGATACAACAGTGTCACGCTGTCTTGGGGTTGAATTGCCTGAAAGCAGAGAGCCACGCCGGACCAGCACTCCTGTCCACCCTGAACGCACAGGTGGATCAGTGGCTGTCCCCGCACCAACTGGAGATCGGCAAAGTGGTGTGTGACAATGGAAGCAATTTGTTGGCGGCATTGAATTTGGGCAAGTTGTCACATGTGTTGAATCTCATCGTACAACGCTTTTTGTCTAAGTACCCAGGCTTACAGGACGTCCTCAAGCAGGCCAGGAAGGTGTGTGGCCATTTCAGGCGTTCCTACACGGCCATGGCACACTTTTTAGACATTCAGCGCCGAAACAACATGCCAGTGAGGCGCTTGATTTGCGACAGCCCGACACGTTGGAATTCAACACTCCTAATGTTCGACCGCCTGTTCCAACAAGAAAATGCAGTCAACGAGTATTTGTATGACCCTGGTGCTAGGACAGCCTCTGCGGAGCTGGGAATTTTTTTGCCACGTTACTGGACGCTCATGCGCAATGCCTGTAGGCTCATGCATCCTTTTGAGGAGGTGACAAACCTAGTCAGTCGCACCGAAGGCACCATCAGCGACCTCATCCCATTTGTTTTCTTCCTGGAGAGTGCCCTGCGAAGAGTGCTGGATCAGGCTGTAGATGAACGTGAAGAGGAAGAGTTGTGGTCACCATCACCACCAGAAACAGCCTTGTCATCATCGCTTGCCGGACCTGCGGCAACGCTGCAAGAGGAGTATGAGGAAGAGGAGGAATGTGGCTTTGAGGAGTCTTTGAGGAGGAAGAAGGCCAACCACAGCAGGCATCCCAGGGTGCTCGTTGTTGTCACCTATCTTGGACCCGTGGTGTTGTACGTGGCTGGGAGGAAGAACAGACCGTCAATGACATCAGTGAGGAGGAACGGGAAATGAGTAGCTCGGTATCCAACCTTGAACAAATAGGGTCTTTCATGCTGTCATGTCTGTTGAGGGACCCTCATATAAAAAGGATGAAGGAGAACGACCTGTACTGGGTGGCCACGCTACTAGACCCCCGGTAAAAAGCAGAAAGTTGCGGAAATGTTACCAAATTACCAGAAGTCAGAAAGGATGCAGCAATTCAAAACCAAACTAAAAAATATGCTTTACACAGCTTATAAGGGGGATGTCACAGCACAACGGGAATCTAACAGGGGAAGAGGGGAAAGTAATCCTCCTCCTACCACGACCACGGCGGCAAGGACAGGACACTTTACAGATGTGTTGTTGATGGAGGACATGCAGAGCTTTTTCAGTCCTACACATCGCCACAGCCCTTCAGAATCCAGCTTTAGAGAATGACTCGACCTACAGGTAGCAGACTACCTCGCCTTAACTGCAGATATCGACACTCTGAGGAGCGATGAACCCCTTGACTACTGGGTGTGCAGGGTTGACCTGTGGCCTGAACTATCCCAGTTTGCGATAGAACTTTTGGCTTGCCCCGCTTCAAGTGTCCTGTCAGAAAGGACCTTCAGTGCAGCAGGAGGCATTGTCACTGACAAAAGAAGTCGCCTCGGTCAAAAAAGTGTTGATTACCTCACCTTCATTAAGATGAATGAGGCATGGATACCGAAGGGACTGACAGTGGGGGATACGTTTGAATAACAAAAGGCCTGATGACATACCTTGGCCTCAAAATGGTCCCCACGCTGCTGTATTTAATGTCTGCATACCGGATGACTTTTGTGAATTCTCTGCCACCAACTAGGGTTCAAGCCGCAATGTTTTAGTCACCTTTCTGCCTTGAAAACATCAATTTTTCCAGCCGCTGCTACAACAGCGGCTGCAACAATAACATTATTTTTGAGGCATGTGTACATGCCTGATTTTTCTGGCCTCTGGTGCTGCACTGTGGCTGCAAAAACAAAACAAAAAAAGGCACATACAAGGGTCAATTCCCCTTTCGTGATCGTTACCTTGTTGTGGTGAAGGGGCTTGCGTATCACAATTAAGCGATCATCACCTCTATGAGTGTGTTGGCAATGTTGCCACACCCCAGATAATAAGGCCGTTGCTTCATTATGATCAGACCAAAAGCGATCGGCTGGATGTTTTTTCATAGAAAAAACTTAAATTTTTATATTTTTTTTAAGTTGTATTGGTGGGTTTTTAATACATAAAATAAAAAAAATATCATAATAAAGTCTCTTAATAGTTTATTAGAAATAATGCAGACAATTTAAAAAATCCCCATCAATTCCAATACAAAGCAAGTACAAAGCTCAGAACTAAATTATTCCAGGATGTCGTAATGGTTCGTTAATTCGACAATGGTTAATCAATTCGGGACGTAACAGGGATTAAACTGATAGGAATAGTACTAGTTAAGACACCACTCATATAGGGTGTCACAGCACATTGCTCCGTGCACGCGCAGTGCCCCAACTTGGGAGTAAGAGGACCGACCAAGCTGCTTTTTCCATCTCCCGGTTCCTAAAATCAATTCAGTTTGGTGTATCAGAGTTTGGTCTGTCACTGTGAAGGCAGTCGAAGGTATCCAGCCTAAAATTTTTTTCACAAAAGGCAATCCCACCCTGATATGGGACGTAACAGGGATTAAACTGATGAGAATAGTACTACAAAAAATACCACTCATATCGGGTGTGACAGTAAATTGCACGGCGCAGATGCAGTGACCGTGGCGTGGATTCAAACAAAGGGGAGGGATCCAGCAATTTTTAAACCATCTCCCCGTTCGAAAAATCCATTTAATAAATGGACCCCAGATTGGGGACGTAACAGGGATTAAACTGATGAGAAGAGACAACTATAGAAAATAGCACTCATATCGGGTGGGACAGTAAATTGCACGGCACAGACGCAGTGACCGTAGATTCAAACAAAGGGGAGGGAGACAGCGTTTTTTTAACCATCTGCCCGTTCGAAAAATCAATTCAATTCACCTTTCCGGGACCCTTGGTGTTGTACGTGGCTGGGTGGAGGAAGAAACCTTAAATTACATCAACGGGACATGGCTAGCTTGGTATCCAACATTAGACAAATGGGGAGTTTGCGGTTGGGCAAATAGACTGTTTGCGGTTGTTTGCGGTGCATTAAAAGGGGAGTTTGGTCTGTCAATGTCTGTGAAGCGGGTGTAACCCTTACACTACCTGATCGATACAACATCATACCTGATCGTATACACACACTTGATGTTTTAAACCAGATTGTTCAAAAAAAATGTGGATTATTAGGTGATTTATGCCCTTTATGGATTAAAATCCAACTCTGCGTCAACTATGTAATTTTCCATGGGAGTTTTGCCATGGATCCCCCTCCGGCATGCCACAGTCCAGGTGTTAGTCCCCTTGAATCAACTTTTCCATCACTATTGTGGCCAGAAAGAGTCCCTGTGGGTTTTAAAATTCGCCTGCCTATAGAAGTCTATGGCGGTTCGAAATTCGCGTTCGCCGTTCGCAAACGGAAAATTTTATGTTCGCAACATCTCTACCTACAATCATGCGCACCCATGCGGCCCGGTCGCTGCACATAGGGTCATAAGAATAGATGCTGAAGAATTGTTAGTATTTGTGGAATGCAAGTAGTTTTCTAAAATAGGCATGTCAGGAGAGGCGTCCTCGTTATGGAATATGATAGTTGCACAAATATGTCCATCAGATTAAAATTATAAGTGTGGTGAAGTCATCTAGAGCTATTTAAAGGTTTAGAGTGCATAGGTTACATGTTAGATATGGTTCCAACTATGATGGGGAAAATGTCTTGGATAGAGTATTCACTCAAAATTTAATTCTGCTAAATCTGTCAATCAATTCTACCTGAATCTAAAGTGCTCCAAATTGTGTATGACATTGAGGTCTCCTATGATTTCCCTATCTTTTCTCTCAGTTTTTATGTTTTCATTATTTATTATTATTTTCTCTTTTTCATTCCCCCCAAAATTCACCCAAATCAAATCAACAAAAATTCTGATTCAAAAACTTTTTTTTTGCATGTATATTTTTCTCCAACTCAAACTTTAAAAGCACATGCATTCTTTTAGCTTCCACCAGCCTAATAATGAAGAACATTAGGTTTATGGTAATAATCACAAAAGATACGCCTGAACAAATTCTCCTTCAGATGTCCATTACTTCTCACTAAATACTTTCAATTTTCTTTTGAATTATTATATTCATAGAAATACATATGCACATCCATCAAGATCATTTTTTCTGTACTTTCCCTACCATGAAAGGCAGGAGGTTAAAATCTATCATGATTCTTGCAAGCCTTTATATGCCTAAAAGCTATTGTTTAAGACTGATTTTACTCACATTTAAATGCAGACAATTGCACAGTTACATGATTGAGCAGGTAACTCTGTAAATATGTATCCTCTATTCTCACAGGCTAGCACACTGGGCACAACAGGGATTCTTGTTGCAGAGCAGCAAGGACTAAATGATGTTTGAAAATACTTTCATCTAATTCCACCACTTTCATCCTCTTAACAATGTAGCATCAGGGTTTGTTCTCAGCGGTCTAGCATCTTATGTTCCCTCAGGAAAGAATTCTGATGAAGTTATTGGTGACTGGCCGGTAAATTATTTCTAACCACCAGGGTCCAATTCATTTAAAATGGCCTCTAAAGAAAAATGATGGTGTCCTCGACCTGAACATTTAACTTTTATCCCACAGATTCAGTTTTTTTAAGTGAATCTCAAAATTGTATAAAGAAAATATAATTGTGGATTATTGCTGTAAATGTCACTAAAATGGCCAAAACAGATACTGTGTATCATGTGTACATGAAAAAGAAATGCATAAATAAACTACAATAATGGAAACCATTAAACACAAGCAAGCAGTGGAACTAAAGATACAGTTAATGCATAAAACTTGCAGGATTTGTTTGCGTATGATCATGTAAGACCAATATATAATGTTGTCATGAATGAATAACTAAACTGTTACATTGGCAAACTGCTGACATTCATGTGTCTCTGGCATTGAATGGCATCACGTTTAGGCTTTAATTTCTGATGTAAATAATAGTATATCTATACTCCTCTGCTAAGCCCCATCCACATAAAATGGTAAAAAAGTAAAATGGTACCCCCCATGTCCCTAGACTGCAAAAAACTGTAAAAAAACGGTATGCTAAATATCAGTCCAATGAGCCAGATTGTAAGGGTATGTTTAAGTTTGTTGTTTCTAGTTTATATGTCCTTAACATTTTATCTCATTCTACCATTCACTCCTGGTTTTGGCTTCCAAAATTGCATCAGAAAACTAGAGAATGTGGATGTATCCTAACAATGTCTTTATTGCAAAATGTAAAGGGGTTATGCCATTGATGTAAAAAATGAAATCTGACATCATATAGTACATGACACTACTACTTTTCTAACACAGCTAGAACCAGCTCTGTACCTCACATGGATCCAGAAATCTCCACAATCACTGCTCCAATTGCTCTGCTACATTATCTTTAGTCTGGCAGCTCAGGGAGGTGTGTCCTTTTTTCTCTCCCTCTAACCACCACAGCTTCAAACAGAACATATGGCCGGTGGCAGTTGAAGATTTAAACTGAGCATTTTCGGCCAGCTCATTGATATGGACAGAAAAATAAGGAACACAAACAAAGTATTCAGATCCAGGTGCTGGTTTAAAAAAAAAAAACATATTCTCTGGGACAAAGCTGATTTAAAATGGATTGAATAAAAATGGAAAACTTGTGGTCATAAAAAAAAAAATTGATATTATTTTTGGAAACCCCAGGCATATGTTCTGCCGAAGAGGAGAGGGACCAGCCAGCTTGTTGTTAGTGCACGGTTCAAAAGCCTACATCTCAAATGGTATTGGGTTATATTAGTGCCTATGATGTATGCATTTTACATATCTGGAAATGATGAACAGTATATGGAAGTTTTAGAAAAGAATATGCTCCTATCCAGACATATTTTTCAGTGAAGGCCTTGCATATTTCAGCAAGACAATGCTAAACCAAATATTGCATTCATCATAGCAGCATGGCATTTCAGAAGAAGAGTCCAGGTGCTGAGGTGGCTTGCCTGCAGTCCACACATTTCACCAATAGAAAACAATAGGCGCATCATGAAACATCAATTTGTGTGTAAGGCTGAAAAAACACATCTGACAAAAAATAAAAAATAGAAAAGAAGACCCAGGACTGTTGAGCACCTATAATCCTATAACAGACAAGAATGGGGCAACATTTATCTCCCAAAACTCTATCATTGTTCTCCTCCTTTTTTGTACTACAGGTTAGCAGAGAATACATTATCTATGTGTTCCCTACAAATCACTAATAACAATGATCTAGTGGCAACATCCAGTGTCAGACTGGCCCACAAGAGAACCAAAGGATCCTCAGGTGGATAAAGACTCTGATACACTAATGTAGTCCTAATACAACAGGGCCCCCTAGGTCCAAAATAAATATATTCAACTTAAAACTGAACATCCAATCTTTTACCTCTAATGTCTTATTCTCATGCAATACTGGGGCACTCCATTCCAGCAGAAAGGGTATTTAGGGTAACATAAAAATTAATTTAATGGTGATTTGACACAAGGACTGTTAATTAACATTGGGCGAGAGGGAAGGAGTTAATATTGAAATGTGCATTGTAATTTTGAATAAAGGACAAAATGTGCAGTACAGTATAGTCTGAGATTTTGTTTGACAGAATTCTGTCGACATGTTTTACATTGAACCTAAATGTTAAAGATTTATTTGTATGTTACATTGACTGATTTCTAATTACTACTATTTCTATGTTAATAGGAGCCCTAGAGACTATGCCAGTCTACATTACTAAAAGTTAGTAATAATTATTCATCTCTCATCCAAAGGCATCTAAATAAAAACATCACAAGTTTAAAATGCGATGCAGAAAATTGCTTTGGCCTTTAGAATATCAAAGCATTAAATTATGAAGCATCTGGTTAATATTTTATACAACCAGGAAAATGATTTATTTGGCTTTGCTTTCTCTATACTGCATAACAATGACATTTGTAAAGATCAAATAAAATGTTTTAACTGCTTATAATTTCTTAAATTGATGTTTGTGATTTCCTATAACCTAAGTTGGATGGCATGGGTTTCTGTTGGAGAACTTCAGAAAGTTCTTTGATTTTACTTATTTTGCAAGTAATTAGACAAGAGATGGTTTGTTAAGATATTGGTAAAATGCTAAATTGAAGTTTTTTACATTATTTTATACAGTATCTGTTTACTTTGTGTGCACTAAAGAACTAGAAGGGCTTATAGTGAGCCTGCTACCAATTAACAAATTATGTATGTATAGCATACAACTGGCAGCATCTGAAACAGATTCAGTGTGCATTCAAAAGTGTACATGGTATTCTAATTATGGTGCCTTCCGGGCTTTATTAGCTAACGTGTGCTTCTTAGTCAAAGCCCTGTGGTGCCTCCCTGCCATGAACGCTGAAACGCACATTAGTTAGAATAGAAAGTTAGAATAGAAAGGATCTGTCTCATGACAGGTTCCCTATAAATGAGTTCTGGTCAGCTTACTAGATTATTGCCACATCAGATATTGTTGTTAACTTTATGCAAGAGGTACATATTACATTTAGGGTTGAGCGAACCCGAACTGTAAAGTTCGTGTTCGTACCAAACTTTAGGATTTTTGGACCCCGGACCCGAACCCAAACTTTTCAGTAAAAGTTCGGGTTCAGTGTTTGGCTAGTCAATGGTGCTTTTTGAAAGGCTGCAGAGCAGCCAATCAACAAGCGTTTAACGCTTATGCCCTTAGAAGCCATCACCTCCATGCCTACTAATGGCATGGCTGTGATTGGCCAGTGCAGCATGTGACCCAGCCTCTATATAAGCTGGAGTCACGTAGCGCTGCACGTCACTCTGCTCTGATTAGTGTAGGGATAGGATGCTGCTTCTGTGAGGGAGAGAATAGGAAAGAATCTTATCAGAAGTGCTTGTTAACTCAGCGATCTACAGCGATTTTGTTTTGTGGGTGCAGTGCACAATTTTTTAACCCTGCCCTGAGCCCCGTGACACAGAAAATGAACTTTTATCCGTCAGTTAGTTAGGTGGATGTTGGCAGCCATTTTATGCAAGTTCAGTGTACCAGCACAGCATATGTGCATTTGTGACAGTGAAGTATTATCAAGCTTGAAAAACTGCAATAATATTCTGGGTTAAAAAAAACACTCATTTTTGGCAATACCCTACATCTGGGGCCTTTGCTGCATTTGTCACAGTGAAATGCAAGTGTTAGATAGTGCTGTTATATTCTGGTATTAAAAGAACACCCATTTTGGACAAGATAATATAATTGCAGCCTTTGTTGCATTTTTCAAAGTGAAGTACAAGCTTGAAATACTGCATTTATATTTAGTTTTTTAAAAAGCACCCTTTATTTGCAATACCCTACACCTGTTGCCTTTGATGCATTTGTCACAGTGAAATACAAGCTTGAAATACTGCAATTATAATCTGGGTTAAAAAAAATAAAAATTTTGGAAATGCTCTACATTTGTGGCCTTTGCCGCATTTGTTACAGTAAAATACAAGTGTGTGATAGTGCTCTTATATTCTGGTATTTAAAAAAAACACCCATTTTGGGCAAGATAATACATTTGCGGCCTTTTCTGCATTTCTGACAGTCAAATGCAAACTTTAAATACTGCTGTTACATTCTGGGTTTTAAAAAAAACTAACTATTTTTTGCAAGACCCTACATCTGGGGCCTTTGCTGCATTTGTCAGTTAAATACAACC